>NC_083097.1:162305673-162625360 GCF_949774975.1 Lagenorhynchus albirostris | reverse complement strand
CTGGCTCTAGAAGTCTCTCAGATTCTGGAGGAATCTCAGTCTTGTTACCTGGTGACTTCAAACACTGGCAACTGAAGAGCTGAACGCCCAATCCCCAGTCTGACCCATTTCTCAAGGGTTCTGAAGCCCTTTTGCTCTCTTTTCTCCTCAGCATCTTTCCAGATGCTTCCAAGGCATGGGTCTACATTCAGTACATTGGGTGTGTTTTTCCCTTGTTTAGTTGAGAAATTCAACAGGTACTACTTGAATAAGTCTTGGAGCCAGATGTTCTGACCCACAGCTAACACCCTGAGGTCAGGCCAAGGTTCATCTGTATGATTACGAACAAAGGAAAAGTGGTAAACAGAAAAAGTCCTGCTAGATAAGTTGTTGTTTTTATAAATTTATTTATTTATTTTCGGCTGCCTTGGGTCTTCATTGCTGTGCCCGGGCTTTCGCTAGTTGCTGCGAACAGGGGCTACTCTTTGTTGTGGTGTATGGGCTTCTCACTGAGGTGGCTTCTCTTGTTGCAGAGCACGGGCTCTAGGCGCGTGGGCTTCAGTAGTTGTGGCTCGCAGGCTCTAGAGCGCAGGCTCAGTAGTTGTGGCGCACAGGCTTAGTTGCTCCACGGCATGTGGGGTCTTCCCGGACCAGGTCTCGAACCTGCGTCCCCTGCATTGGCAGACGGATTCTTAACCACTGCGCCACCAGGGAAGTCCTGTTGTTGTTTTTAAGGCAGGAAACAGATTCTCCAGCTAGCTCAACTATGATATATTTTTTTTAACATGTCTTTCATCATATCATTGGTTTGGGTTTTGTTTTCATACATAGTAGAGCACCATCCTGTGCAGTGGTTAGATTATAAAGTTAAGGCATAAAGACAAAATGTAACGTAAGGAATTCCCTGGTAGTCCAGTGGTTAGGACTCTGCACTTCCACTGCAGGGGGCCCGGGTTCAATCTCTGGTCAGGGAACTAATCCCACAAGCCACGTGGCATGGCCAAGAAGAAAAAACAAAAGTAATGTAGTCATTTTACCCTTGAAATTACTCAGAAGGTTAGGCACACAATACTACATGTGTGTGACCGTGTCCCATATTCAGGAGAAGTCAGTTTGTGTTGTGTTGGTGATTGATGCCCCGTATCTCATTCAAAAATGAAGTCACTTCAGGGTGCTTCCGCTTAAGACACTTGAGCAGGTTTCAGGCAATTCCGATTTGTAGATCCTCACTTCAGTCATCTTCTGTCTTCCATAGGTGATCTTATCAGCTCCTCTAACCCTTGAGTATTTCTCTGCAGTCCTTGGTTAATTCTCTGGTTTCTTTCTGGCCTGTGTGGAGGGAGCCATCGTGATCCATTTGCTTGTCCACCTGCATTTCTCTCTTCTGGTCAGCCAACGTGCTTTCTCGGTAAACAAAATTTTAGTTTAGGTTTTGCTGACGGTATTTTTTTTTTTTTTTTTTGGCTGCACCACACAGCTTGTGGCATCTCAGTTCCCCAACCAGGGTTTGAACCCGGGCCACAGCAGTGAAAGCCCAGAATCCTAACCACTAGGACACCAGGGAACTCCCTTGCCGACAGTATTGAACGCTGAGAGCCCACGGCATACACCCCGGCCTGCTCTATTAAAATCTCCTTTTTGTCTCCCCCTGCAGCACATTAGTTAATGCACACATGTGTGACTCCCCTGGTGATGGGAAAAAAGGCCAGAAGGAAAGATATCAAATGATAAAGCTATGTTAGGAAGGTGAGAACAGAGCTAGCTTGTTTTCTTTTCATCCAAAAACGTTATTTCTGGTTGTGCCACTACTTGTAATAAAAATAAATTAGTAAACTTAACTCCTCCCTGCAAATACTAGAGACTGGAGTTTGACTGAACCCCAGTGAGCCCAATGGCCACCACCTCCTACAGATCTGTTAGGGTCCCTGAGTAGAAGGCCTGGGTGTCAGTTGCAGAAGGACAGGAGGCCAGTGTATCGAGAAAGGGCACAGAGCCCTAGTGACAAACCTCCCTAGTCATGGCCGGGCATTGCCGTGCTTCCAAAGTTGGGTGCTCTTGTGGGACACTAGACCAAGGAACAGGGCAGCTTCTAAGACAGTTTGCTTCCTGTGAAAATCACAGCTTGTGAAACTTTCCCTGGCTGCTGGAGCCATAGGTTGTGTAATTTCAAAGAACCTAAAATAAGGTTCAGGTCTCTTGCCAAATTTCCATGTAGTAGCATGACCTTGCCCCTGATACACTTGGACCTCCTGCAAGAGGCCGCAGTCACTGGGAATTTCCTGCGATGGACGGGCAGGGTCTCATTGAGCACTTTCCCTTTTATCTTGCCGGAACATACCCAGGAATGTGAGTCCCCGACTGGATGGGATGCAAGAAAATTGGGGTTCAGAGGGTGGCCGTATGATGCCGTATTTGTTGACTGAGTCGCTGTTGCCCTAATGTCTGAGAGCAGGCATGACTTGGTGCTGGATCTGGAGGACCTGGGGACTGGCTGGCTCCCCCAGCGACCTTATCTTCCCCTCCTGCCGGCTGGCTGTCCTACTGGATTGCAGTCTGCTGCCCTGCCCCAGTTGTCGAGGGATCTACTCAGTTCAGTGGCACTGGTCCCTGTGTGTGAAAGAGGATGCTGCTTCCTATCCTGGCACCCAGTGGGCAGGGCCCTCAAATGGCCCAACTCCCTGCTGTTCCCTCCTCAGCATGCCTCCACGCCTCTGTCACGTGGCTCTTAATTCAACCTCTGCCATACGGTTCACCCTCAGGCTCTGAGAGGCCCAAGTTTCCCCGGAGGTGCCGAGTCAAGGTCGCCTGGCAAAGCGAGGCCCACAGGAGAAATTTCCCCACCGGAAATAGAGCTTCGCGCCTGCCCCAGTGATCGGGACCACAGTGCCTGGCACTTAGTGCCCAGTGGGTGTCAGATGTCCTTGAGAATAAAAACCTATCAATATATTAAGGACCTATCCAAAACTAACATGAGAAGGCCCTTTCCCAGCCTTCTTGCTGTCAAGCCGTTTCAGTTCTTAACACCCTGTATCCTTGCAGACCTGGAATGGAAGATCATTTACGTTGGCTCAGCCGAGAGTGAGGAGTTTGATCAAATCTTAGACTCAGTGCTGGTCGGCCCTGTCCCAGCAGGGAGACACATGTTCGTCTTTCAGGTAAGAAAGACGAGGCGTTAGGCCTTGACACCTAGAAATATCCTCTTCTACCCAAAAGCACACAGAATGGTTCATTGGTCAAAGTTCAGGTTCAAATCCTAGCTCTGCTCTCAAGCACTGTCTGACCTCTCTCAAAGGTACTTCGGACACCTCCCTCTCCTCCACCGCTGTGTCATAACTGTTACCATGAGCCACTGATTTACAGTTGATTCTCATTACTCACGGGAGTTATGTTCTGTAAAGTTGCTGCAGACACTGAATTAGTGAATTAGTGAATACTAAATCATTGCCCCTAGAGGAAATACAGCGTTATTTTCCTGCGAGTCACATTTTTAGCTACCAGTCAATACATAATCTTGTTTTATGTTTTTCTGTTTAAAGACGACTTATTTTGTATTGTTGATTTATTCACATTGACCGCATGGCCCACATCACTATAACTCATGCCTGAACAAAGCTTATCTAACACCTTTTCTCTATGAAGCACATCCCTTCTTGCTTTTAGAAACAGGGCAGCACTCAGCACTACGCTTTGGGGCCCTTTTAAACAGCAAAATTACCAACAAAAATGCAGAAACCGTGGCCCTGAGACCGCAGAAAAGACACGTGTTTACAGTCTGAGCCTGCCTGGTTCTACCCACCCCTGCTCTGTGCATGTCCTTAAATGACCGTGAAAGCTCCTGAATATTGATTTGGGGGTTACAAATACATTGTAGCAAGTAGTCGAATCGGCAAGTACGGAATGCCTGAATAATGAGGATCCACTGTAGCTGCTCAATAGCTCTCTAATCCAGCATCACAGGGGCTGTCAGAAGTGCAGGTTTCATGTGATTCTTAGGCACACTGACGTTTGAGAGCCTCTGCTCAAATCCATTCACTTACCTGATCTTGGCTATTCCCGCCGCAGTCTAAGCCGCCTCATCCCATCACCTAAGCCCTCACCCACCCATATCCAATCCACCTAACCTACCCCACAGCCAGGACCGGCTTCCTAGGCATGCGACCCATGCAATCACACTGGCCCCACTCTTGGTATGACGTTCTGCTGTTGCTGGCTGAAACTTACTAATTTTTGAACACGAGGCCTCGTGTTTGCATTTGTTTGTTTGTTGCTTTTTTTTTTTTTTTTTTTTTTTTTGCCTGTGTTGGGTCTTTGTTACTGCGTGCAGGCTTTCTCTAGTTGTGGCGAGCGGGGGCTACTCTTCGTTGCAGCGCACAGGCTTCTCATTGCGGTGGCTTCTCTTGTTGCGGAGCATGGGCTCAGTAGTTGTGGCGCATGGGCTTAGTTGCTCCACAGCACGTGGGGTCTTCCCGGACCAGGGCTCAAACCCATGTCCCCAGCATCGGCAGGCGGATTCTTAACCACCAGGGAAGTCCCTTGTGTTTTCACTTGTGTTGGTCTCATTTTGCACCAGTCATATAGCCGATCCTGTCCTTAACAACACACCCCACATTTGTCCACTCTCTCTCCTTCTCTACTGCCTGATCTAAGCCACTGTCCTCTCTCCAGGATGACCTCTGTAGCCTCCTGCCTAGTCTCCCTGCTCCCACTTAGCCCTCTTCCTATCGCAGCTCCACTGGCCTCCAGGGTCGTCTTTTCAGACGGCAGGAGTGATGCCACACTTGTCTCCTGCTAAACATTCTCGATCTTTCCCAAGCCCTTAACTGACTGGTACCCAGCTGCTCACCTCTTCAGCCTCATTTTATACCGCTCTCCCCCTTGCTTACTACACTCCTCAGCACCGTATACTTCTCCTTGATGGTACCTGTCACACTCGGCACTTTACAGGCATTCGTGTGGTTGATTCTGTCTTCACCGCTGGATTGAAAACCCCTGAGGGCAGAGACCCATACTTTTGGCTCAGTAAATATACGTTGCTTGAGAATCGTATTACCGGTCAAGGTGTGACTGGCAATCAGCGCTTTAAGGCCCGGCCTGTGTTTCCCCTAGGCCGATGCCCCCAACCCATCCCTCATCCCTGAGACGGACGCCGTGGGTGTGACTGTGGTCCTCATCACCTGCACCTACCACGGACAGGAGTTCATCCGAGTGGGCTACTACGTCAACAATGAGTACCCTAACCCTGAGCTGCGGGAGAACCCGCCCCAAAAGCCAGACTTCTCTCAGGTGGGTCCTTTCTCCACGCTTCCTGCTTCAGACAGGCTGGCTCCTTGGCACCTGGGGGTAGTTGAGTCGTTGGAATTGGGAGCCAAGGTCACTTCTTAAGGTTTTCAAGTAGTGCTCAGCTCTTGCAGCGCCGGGCTAGAACAGGAAAGAGGTCTTTGTTTCTCAGAATTTTGCCTCACAGAATCAAGATTAGATAGGCCCCGGCCCTAAATCATGGTGCACAGGCATTCCCTGGAGTTCTCCACATATTGTTGGTGGGGATGGAATAAACAAGGTCTGGTCTTCCTGGGCGTGGGGCGGGATCTCAGAGCGCCCTGCTGTGTGGGAGTAACGCGAGGGCATGCTAACGAGGGTTTACGTTCCTTTTCCTGCCCCAGCTCCAGCGGAACATCTTGACCTCAAACCCCCGGGTGACCCGCTTCCACATCAACTGGGACAACAACACAGACAGGCTGGAGGCCATAGAGAACCACGACCCAGCCCTGGGCTGTGGCTTCCCCCTCATCTGCACTCCCATCAAGGGCTTAGGTCTCCCTGGCTGTATCCCTGGGCTCCTCCCTGAGAACTCCATGGACTGCATCTAACTGTGGGACTGTAGGCCCTACCTGGGCCCAGTTGGGACTGCGGGCCAGTCTCCTGGCACATCTGGAGGGGGCAGCCAGGCCTACCAGAGAGTCTCAGGGAGGCCACATGGAGGACTTTGGGGCCATCAACTATATCCAGGCCAGTCAAACTTGGCACCAAGGAAGGAAGGGGTTCAGGTCTCTCTCCCAGCCCCGGCCCAGAGGATCATCTCACCTCTACTGCCCAGGCCTGAAAGAAGCAGGTACTTCAGTTCTTAATTCTTTCTCTCTCGTGTCCTTTCTCGCTTCCACACACATTATAAACTCCACCTGCGGGCCACTGTGTCACTGCACTCCAATAGTACCGTTGACCCAAAGCTCTTCCCACAGACCTCCCTGGCCTGCCTTGAGGATTTCTTGGTCTATGCCTGGCAAGGCTTCAGCCCTGTTGGGCCAAAGGCTCTGTCATTCATTTTCCTTCCCAAACATCTGAGCAGACCCACCCAGCTTTCTGGAGTCACAGGCCGGGAGCCTTGGTAGAAGGTGGACTCGGACACAATTTCTGTCCTTCTCCTAGGATGATTTTTAGGTCTTTTCAATCCAGTAGCCCTCTGGAAAACTCTGTTCCCAGAAGGGTGATCAGCAGGATGCTGAGAAAAGATGGTTGATGCTCCCCTCAGTCGCAGCCACCTTCCTGCTGCCTCCCAGCTGGATCTGGCTCTCCCTGGAGGCTGCCCTTGTGGGAAGATGGTATGTTGGAGGGGCCTTTTGTGCTCTGTCTCAATATCGGTATCAGGGCCCCTCTGCTTCTGGCTGCCTTGATCTGCCCTCTGCTAAGACCTCATGCTCTCAGAGGCCACAGTGCAGACAAGAGAAGCAGGAGGGACCCTGAGAACCTTCCCCCCTCCACCACGCTCCCCACCCTTGCCCGCATCCCCTCGCTGCTACATGGATGCTGTTGTGATGATAGTTTGTCTGTTGAAAGGTTTTTATATTAAATATGTTTGGTTGGTCTACAAATAAAAAGCACTTCATCTAGACTGTTTCTGCTTTTGTCTTGGGTAGACTGAGGCAGTTTTGTCCATCTCTCCTCATGACCAGGCAGCCTCCTTCCCCAGCCAGTAGGTTGACTGCTCCTTGTCCGCTTGCTCAGCTTCTTACTCTAGTCTTGCTTGTTATAGTTGTATTCCAGACTGAGGTCCAGGGAGGGGTTTTTCTTTGTCAAAACTTAAGCAACCCAGCTGTTCTGTAGATAGAGCATAACCAGTGATTTTTCAGACTTTGACCTTGACCCACAGAAAATAGTTAACATTGTGCTCCAAGGATACACACAGCAACACTTTTAGTAAATTTTACTTAGCCTTACTTTGTAACTCCACAGCCCCAGGTGGAGTGGTTTGGCTGATGAGCCATTTCCCCACAATTCACAGAAAAACATAGACTCTTCCCTCCCTGAGACTGTGGTGGACTTAGGAACATAGGTCCAGACAGCTGCTGGGTGGGGTGCAGGTTGTATACAAGTCCAGAGGCAGAGCAGTGAATTGGCTTGTAGACCTGAGACGAGCTAGCCTCCCCAAGCCAAGGAGAGCTGGCTCATCCAGTCTCCTGCCCATCGTGTCACTTCCTGTTTGGGCCTTCCTCTACTTCAGTGGTTCTCAGCTGGGGGCAGTTTTGCCCCGCAGGGCACATTCAACAATGTCTAGAAATGGTTTTAGTTGTCACAACTGCCGGAAGAGAGGGAAGTTCTACTGGCGTGCTGTTGGTAGAGGGACTGGAGATACTGCTGAACACCCTATAGTGCACAAGACAGCCCCCCACCTCCACCCCAGCGTAGGATGATCTGGCCCTGAATGTCAGACATGTGGCAATGGGAAACTGACCGTCCTCAGGCTGTATTTAAAGGGCACCCTGAAAAAAGGGGTTATCTTGCACTCCTCTGCTCCAGGAGAAGAGGTTCCTTTTGCATTACCCAGACAGAGGGAATCCTCAGTCTGTCTGTGCCCCAGATTCCTCATCTGTAAAATGGGAGTGATGAGACTAGTACCTACGTGACAGGAGTGTGGTACGAAGTAATGTATTTAACAAGTGCCAGCTCTTACTACTGGCATGAGCCCAGCGTGGGCACCCAGCAAAGGGATGGCTACTGAGCGCCCCCCTCCCGGAGCTCAGCATCCTCCTGAAGCTCGGGCTGTAGCTGAGGGAGACCCAGGAGGACCCCGGCATGGACCCTGGGCCTGCTGCTGCTGTCCTGCGCCAGGCCTTATGAATGACGACGGCTGGCGGCCCGGAGACCTATGACCCGCGGCGCTTGCCGCGCCCCTCCCCCGCTGGCAGGTGGACAGCGGCTGCGCCGGGGTTGGGGTGGGGGGGCCGCGGCGCCAACCTTGGCTGGCCGGCAGCCGCTGCAGCACTGAGCGGGGGCGGGGGACTGCGGCGCGCACGGACCCGGGCGAGCGCCCGCCTGGACCGCCTTCTGGGCCTCGGAGCGCGGCTCCGCCGCCGCCCGCCAGCCTCCGCCGCCCCGCCGGGCGGGCCCGGGCAGCAGACTGCACCTCCGCCCCGCCCTCTCACCCCCGGATTGACACTGAACGTTCTGCCGGGGGCTTGCCGGACAGCGCGCCTCCGCCAATTGGCGGCCTCGCTGGGCGGACCCCAGACCCTGTCGCGAGCCTCGGCCAATCAGACGCGTAGGCCCGCCCAGCTGGGGCCTCGCAAGCGCGCGAGTGGCCAGGCGTCCTAGGGGCGAGTCATGGGGCCGAGAGCCTATGGCAGCACGGGAGGGTCACGGAGAACCAATGGGCGGCGGCGCAGCACCGTCAGTCAGGGCGGCCTAGGCCAATGAGCTGCGGGCTGCGGGGGCGTCACGGAC
The DNA here is from genome assembly GCF_949774975.1 of Lagenorhynchus albirostris. Taxonomy (NCBI): domain Eukaryota; kingdom Metazoa; phylum Chordata; class Mammalia; order Artiodactyla; family Delphinidae; genus Lagenorhynchus; species Lagenorhynchus albirostris. Next base: position 162,616,666 of record NC_083097.1, on the reverse strand, counting down.
AGCAGCAGCGGACTTGGGCTGAGGTTCCCGGGCGGGCGGGCGCGGAGAGACGCGGGAAGCAGGGGCTGGGCGGGGGTCGCGGCGCCGCAGCCAGCGCAGCCAACCCGAGGGGCCGCCGCCGCCGCCGCCCAGCGCGCTCCGGGGCCGCGGGCCGCCTCCAGCACCCGCCGCGCCGCAGCTCCGGGACCGGCCCCGGCCGCCGCCGCCGCGATGGGCAACGCCGCCGCGGCCAAGAAGGGCAGCGAGCAAGAGAGCGGTGAGTGCCCGGGCCGTGACCCCGATCCCGGCCCCGCGCTGCCAGCCCCCTCCCTATCCATCACTGCCTGGCCCCTCCCCCTACGCGCCCCCCCATTTCTCTCTGCTTACCCCTCAGCGCCCCTTCCCCTGCCTGTCCAAGGTTGGGGCCCAAGGCCCGCAGATGGCCCCGTAGGAGCCCCCTTGCCAAAGACCGCCCCCCACTGCAAAGACTGTGCTCCCCCCCAGCTGTCACTGCCAACCATGGTACGTATGACCGCTGGGGCCCCACATGGGGCCCTGTCACCACCCCACTGTCTCCTCTCCTGGTCCCTCTCCCCAGATTCTAATCCCTCCACTTCCTCACTCACCTCTTACACAGATGTGACCCACTGCCAAACCCCGACCCAGGCCTCTGCCAGTCTGGGAGTGCTATGGGGTATGCCTCCACCCCGCAGGGACCTTGGCCACTTGGTGACCACACCCCTCCCCCCCTCCAGCCCCCGCCATCTTTCTCCTGCCCTTCCCCTCTTCACCTTATCACAGCCCCCCTCCAAACCCACTCTGTCCCCTTTGAGCACTTCCCAGAGCCACCTCCAGCATTGTTTTTCTCTTCTGTGTCACTTGGCATGGGGGACAGGATCTTTCTGGGTCCCTCTGCCCCTCTCTCACTCTGTCACTCTGCTTCTCTGCTGTGCCTCCTCCTCCAAGCAAGCGTCTGTCCCTGGCTGGGGTAGCAGACTGTTTATGAACCTAGAGAACTACTTCTGTGCTTCAAAAGCCAAGTTTGAGCCGATCTTGCTGGAATTCATTGCATCCTCTTTCCGGGGTTGGGGCGGGGGGGGGGTGTCAGCAGAGAGCCCCTTCCCATCTCCTGCTGTTCCGTGAGCTCTAGGCTCCTTGGAGGGCCCTTCAATAAATGGTTGTTTCACAACTGAGGCTCTGTCATTCACCCAGTCCCCCAGGCTTCTTCACCCGCTCCTGGCTTGGGATGAAAAGTAGAGGATGAAGAGGGTCTGGGTTTAGCAAGGCTCATTCAGCTTGAGCTGGGATGGTGAGAAGGAGGTATCAAGGGATGGCAGTTGGGAAAAGAAGTGGTTGACATCTAATGACTTGCTTTGCCAAGAGACAAACAGATTCTGATCATTCCCAGCGTTCAGCCAGAGAGGGGACTATTTCCCCCTCAGCTCCCAAATATATTGGCCTTTTCCAGCCAGCCGGGGAAAGAGATTCTTTATCTGGAAATGCCTTCAGAAATGGTCTCCAGCCCCTTCCTCAAGTCCTCCAGCTCTTAAATTGTCATCACTCCAGGCCTAAAGCTGGACCTCAGCTAGGATCCCCTTCCAGTTACCCAGAAATAGAGTTGAAAAGGAATGGCCACATCAAAATACGCTCTTCCCAGTTACTGGTCTCAAACCCCAGTGTCTGAGTTCCCTGAATGCTCCCTCCCAGAAAGACCCAGGCATGAAAGCCAGGGAACTTTATTCCCACCCAGACTCAAATGGCAGAACTCGGAGTCACTGAGCAACCATGGAGAGGCCTGACATGTCACCGATGGGTGGGGGACGGGAAGGCAAGTGCCTGTAGCTGAGCGCTTGATGACAGAGGAGCAGGTGGGTAGTGACCAAAAAAGGTCTGGGCATGAGCTTGGAGGGGACTAGGCAGAGGGGGAGGGGCCGGGCCCCCAGCAGGTGAGACCGGCTGAGAGGTGGAAGGTGGAGGCAGGCAGCTGTACATTGCAGTGGCTCAGTTGAAAGTTGGGGAGATGACATAGTCCTGGAAAACTTTCAAGGCGTATCAAACACATGCAGTGGGGAGTGGGGGTGGAAAGCCACACAAGGAAAAGGAGCCCTAAGGAAAAGATCAGAGGCTTCGGAAGGAACCACTAATTCAGAGCACAGGCCGGACACCCAGGAATGGACTATCAAGGTGAAACAGAGCCACTGTTTATTGGGCATCTGGGATGTGCCAGGCTAAATGGTCTCCACAGATCTATCTGCTCGAGTGATTTTTCATAGCGGGCTGTTATCTGAATTTTCCAAACAAGCTCTCTGAGTTTGACATAGATGATGCCACAGAGGCAGGCTTCACATCCAGATCCACCTACCAGACAACTTCCTGGACCCCAGGGTTTCCCAACTCAAACATTCTCAAGCCGCCTCCCTGATTTTTACTATATGCACTTCTATTTTGTTAACTTAAATAAAAATTTTGACTCGCTTTTGTTCAGATGTAAATTTTGATCTGTCCTAAGCAATATTATAAAAGAAATCACAGGATTGCTGTGCCAGTGATATTCTCTCTGATATGCATTAAAATACAATGTAACTAGAAAAGTGAAACATCCCTAAAATCATTTCATGCCCCGCCAGTGGGACCTATGTCACACTTTGGGAAAGGCCCTAAGCTGTACTTCCTTCCAGAGGCTTGCACGGGCTCTCAGAGAAGGAACTAGGATGAGGCAGGGAGCCCCTCTTCGCTTCAAATCTCCAATTCTGAGAGGATGGAGTTAAGACAAAATTTGCCTTCTTGTAACCAGGGTCGGCTGGGGGTGGGGTAGTAGTAGCCAGGCCAGCCTGCAGGGGGCACCTGAATTTCATCTGCCAGATGTCAGCCCTACTGGAGTAAGGAAGATGACTGAACCTTAGTAGGCACCAGTTCAGCATCCCGCAGCCCCCTATACTACCGGCTCCATGCCGGGGCAGGACAGCATTGGCTTCCTCCCGAGAGGGTAGGGATCCAGAATGAGCCCTGGGGTGGGGTGAGGGAAATCTGTACCCAAAGTTGCCAGAGCCGTTGGCAGGGGCCTGGGTAAGATGCTAAGAGGGCAGAGAAAAACAAGACCAAGCCCTGGGCCCCGAGCAAGCTGGAGGAATTGAGAGAGGGCAGTGGCCTCAAGAGGCCCTGGGACAGGCGGCCAAGTGGGGCTCAGGCCTTGGCTGCCCTGACCAAAGGCACCCCTGAGAGCTGGTCCATGGGAGAAGGGACAGGTCTGGTGAGAAGGAGCCCTCCAGATACCATCCCCCCCCCAGGTCCCAGGGACAAGCAGATCCAGTCTCCGAGAGTGAGAACTGCCCCCCAAGAGGTCCCTAAATGGGAAGAATTGTGGCCCTCTAACGTACTACAGAAGTCCCAGAGGGCCAAACACTGTCTGTGCGTTGGCAGTTGTATGGGTGCCCAAGAGGGTCATGCCAAGGCAGCTTTTCCTTTAGCCCAACCAGGCTTACAGAAGCTTGAGGGTCCTCTCTGCCCCTTCCCTGCACCCCCACTGGCCCCAGGTTGGCTTTCTTTTCCTGACACCACCCCGCAACTCCCTGGCTCCCCCTATAGGCAGGGCTTTGGGGATGGGCAGCCAAGCTGGTGCAGCTGGTCTCATGAGCCTTCCCAGCCACCATAGTCCTGGTGACCTGAGAGGAAGACTTGAGTGATGGCTTCCAACCCCAGCAATGGTGAGGCTGAGCCCTGTTGCTATAGCAACTTACCAGGCACTCTCTGACACTCAAGTCAGGGAAGGACTGCAGTAGAGTTTAGGGAACAGGTGAAGAGGAAAAGTGTGGACCCCTGGCTGGCCCTAGAAACCCTCCCTTACTAACAACCCTGAGCTGGGGGGCCTGGGGAAGAGCAGGCGAGATGGGTGGTTCAGTTCAGACACGGAGGGGATGGTCACCCAGAGCGGGGGTCCAGCTCAGAGCCGGGCAATGGGGTAGTCCAGCTCAGTGTTGAGGTTCAGCTCAGATTGGGGGTTGGTCCAGCTCAGTGATGGAGTCCACGTCATAATGGACAGTGGCCCAGTATAGAATGAGGGTCCATCAGACTGCGGGTCGGTCCAGTCCAGTGTTGGGGTCCAGCTCAGGCTGGGGGATGGTCCAGTCCAGGGCTTGGTTTTCCGGCCCCAGAATTTCCAGGACAACCAGGTTTCGGGGAGCAGCAGGTCCTGAGATTGTTGTCTGGGGGGGTCTGAGGCTGGGCTCCTGCCTCCTGATGGGGCCCTGGCTTTTTGAGGGATGCTCTCTCTGTGAGCTCCAATTGAATCCGGACCACGGTGGAGGCTGGCACCCCTCCTGTGGGAGACATGGGCCGGCTGACAAGCTCTAAAGACAGCAGCCAGCTGGGTTTCCCTTCTCTGCCACTTCCTGTTGTCAGCAGGGGCCATGGGTGCCAGGCACTCTCGGGAGAAGCTGCCACTGACCCTCCACTTCTTTTGGGATCTGGAAAGAAGGAGGAAGATGGTCAAGGCTGCCTCCCCCTCCCCCACCCCGGGGTTTAGCGTTTCGTTTCCGGTTTGGACTTGCATGGCTGAGAGCAGAGCCAAGCACAGGGCAAGGTTTGATAGAGGCCAAGGACATCCCAGGATGCCATTCCCCCCTCCGCCCCTGCATAGAAGCAAGACAAAGTCAGATGTACCCATTTCTTTCTCAAAGTAGCAGAATTTGGGGGCTCCAGGTTCAAAGAGCACTTGGGGGAGGAGATAGGGTAGCTCTCACTGCCCCCCCCCACTCCCGCCTTTCTCTCCAGCTGCTCTTGCGGCTAATTAACGGAGCTCTGGGGCCTCTTTGGCCCCCAGGGAGGCCCCAGCTGCTGCCTGGGCCTGAGCCTTAACTCCTTCCCCTCTGCCCAGTGGGCACTGCCCTGGGCACATTGGGTGTCATCCTCAGGGTAGTCCAGCACCCACCGAGAAAGGCAGGGCCTGGCAGCCCGGGAGCAGTGTAGTCTGTGGCACGGCAAGTTAGCTTTAGCACCCCACCCCCAGGGCAGGCAGGCCAGCCTGAGGAGGGACACCCTCAGGACAATCTTCCCACCACCTCCTGCCAAGGAGGGGCCTTTACAAACCTTGGCCAGCGGGAGCAGGTACCTTTAAATGCTTCCCTGGCAACCAGCTCCTCCTCCCCTGTCCCCCGAGGCCTTCCCGAGGAAGCCAGCTCCGAGGCTCTGCGTAGTCCCGGTTTCCCTGCAAAGGGAAGGTTCCAGGAGAGCTTAGGGAGGCCTGGGATGGATCTGGGGTCAGGTAGAGGCTGGGGCGGGGACTCAGGGACCACCTTCCAGCTGTGGCTGCAGCTGCTTCCCTGGGGCCATGTGATTGCCGCTTCCTGGGCTACCTGCGCTGCGGCCTCTGGGCACCTAAGCAGAGCCAGCACCCTGAGCCTCGCTGGCCAGGGGTAGATGGGCCCCAGATCACCCCACCCCACTCTACCCCCCATTTTGCCCTCTGCTGGAAGAGGCAGGAAGCAGAGGTGAGTATGGGGGCTCCTGGCTGGGGTTCCCCCCATCATTATCCCTCTTTATCTGCCCACTCTTTCTGGTACTGCCACACCCTGTGCCCCATCCCCAAATCTGGCAAGCTGATAGCACCAGAGAGCACACAGCCTGGGCCCTTCAGCATTTCGAAAGGCCAGAACAGGGCTGTGTCAGAGTCAAGGCACCGTGTGGAGCCTCCTAGTGGGGTACCAGCAGACAGACAGACCCACCAAGGCGGGAAAAACAGGACATGGCAGTTCTCAGGGATTTTGCTGAGAGCAAAAGAGGAAGCAGGACCAGGCTTTCTCCTGGGTTCCTCTTAAACTCGCTCCTCTCTGCCTTTCTGGGTGAGTGACAGTAGAATCCCAAGAGGGTGCCTTCACCCCCACCTTCATCCAGAATTCAGTGTGTACGTTTGGAGGTTTCCAAGGAATGTGTTGTGTGTCAAGAAAGATTCTGCCAGAGAAAGCATTGGATGTGGTGCAGCCCCCAGGTTCAGGGAGGCCTCAGACAGTTGGTGGCTCAGCCAGGCACCAGCCTAGGACTCTCGGCCATTCCTTGACCACCCCCTCTCCGCCTGGTCATTCTTTGTAGGGCTTTCCTAGCCCACAGTCTCTCCTCCATCTGCCACGCTTGCAGCTCCATGGAAGGCTCTTCTCTGCAGATGCTGAGGGAGAGCCTTGCGGGTGATGGGGGGCGGGGGGGTGGCTACTCAAAAGGCTGTGGGGGTTCCTGGCACTGCATATGGGTGAGATAGGCAGATACCTGACAGGCAAGGCCAAAGTACCAGTGTGCAGGACCCCTCAGGGTGGCATCCGTCCCAGGAACATCAGGGTTGAGGACAGCTCTGTCCATGGGCCATCCTGGTGCCCTGCAACCAGTCAGAAGCAAAGCAGTTAACCTCGTGGGCAGTGGGGTCCGGGAAGTGATCTGAGACCAGTCTTCTCATGGGTACAATGAGAGTAATAGCAGCTCTGAGCCATCAGTGTAGGAATTAAGCATGGAAAGCACTCAGCACAGAGCTGGCACTCAGGGAGGGTCCCTGAACAACAGCGCGCCTGACCTCAGGGGACGGTTACAAGGACACGTCCATACCGTAAGAATCCATCAGGTTGAGCACTTAAGATTTGAGCACTCAGTGCTCCTCCTGTATTTTACATCTCCATTTTAAAAACTACTTAAAAGCAAAATTAATAGCTGACATTTATATGGCACTAACCCCTGTGCCGGCCACCATCCAAACCCCCTTTGCCAAGATGAACTCATTCGGTCTTCACAACCACCCCACCAGGTCATTACTATTATTATCCCCATTTTACAGATGAGGAAAACCAAGGCCCAGAGGTGCGATCAGTTGCCTAAGGTCACATAGCTCATCAGGGACCAGGCTGGGATCTGAACTTGATCTTATCCCAGAATCCTGGCCCTTAACTGTGTTGCCGGGCTGCCTCTCCACATGGGCGGGAATGCCTGTTTTCAGGCCTCAGTTTCCTAGGGTGGTAAACAGAATGGTTAAAATGAAAGTTGACAAGTGAACCAAATGAGATAGTGGACGCGAAGCAGCAAGCCCAGGTTCCGCCAGGAAGTCTTCAATGTTAGCCAGACGGTGATGTTCGCCTTGGGGTGCTGAAGGGCCTGTAGGGGGCAGGCATCAGGCGAGGCTTCCCTTGAGCGAGCTCTGGAACGAGGGCCCCTCCATTGGCAAAGGTGGGAATGGAGCCAGCCGGGGGCCAAGGCAACAGCTGAACCCCCCAAGGGCGCCTGCTACCCGAGCCCCAGAGGCCTCCACCCTGGGCCGGCCTCCCCAGAGAAGGGGCCAGAGGAACAGCCAAATCCCGAGGCTATAAATACCTCAGCTGGCGTCGTCCCCTGGCCCTGGAATGTCAGTCAGAACTGGGGCGAGTGGGGGTGGGCTGGCCTGGGCGCCGCTCTCTGTCCCCCTGAGAGTGACCCCCGAATTGCCCTGTCCCCCATTTGGGACAGAATTGAGGCTGGACCCCACCTCTCTGTAGTAAAGGAGACCCCAGACCCCAGCCCAGATCAGGGCCCCCCCACCAGGCTACCGTCAGACTCAGCCAGGATACCCGAAGGCACTGGGAGAAGGTCAGGCTCTGGATTGAGACGACTGCACCCCACTTTCCACAAACCGGCCTCTCCCCAGGAATAGCCCAGGCCCGCGCCAACGAGATGGGGTCTCCATCTCACTCTCTCCTCTTTTCTTTTCAGTGAAAGAATTCTTAGCCAAAGCCAAAGAAGATTTTCTTAAAAAATGGGAAAATCCTGCTCAGGTAAGCCCCCTGGGTACAGAGCCCTGGGAGGGATAGCTGACAGCCCCCTGCCCCTCAACTGCATCCCTGTGCCATGGCTAGGATTTTACGGCCCTGTGGAGGGCTCCAGACCTGCCCTCATTCTCTCCCTAGATGCCCATGGGGGCACCTGATCACTCACTGCCAGGTTCCCCCACCCCACCAATCCCATCCAACTGGCAGCCCCTGCCCCCCAGGCAGCTGCCAGCAGCTCCTGGGCCCCAGGCCAGGGCCGGATCTGGCCCCTGCCACCAGCCTTGAGGAATGTACCCTCCGCCATCTTGTTTTTCCACCCCCTGTCCTCACCCCCCTAGCTCCACCTGGTCCCCAGGGCCCCCTCTGCTGGTTGCAGAGGGAACACCCCGAACTTTGGCCTAGCAGGCTAGACGGGGTGTCGGGGGGTGGTCCCTGACCCTCCAGACCCTTGTGCCCACAGAATACAGCCCATCTGGATCAGTTTGAACGAATCAAGACCCTCGGCACGGGCTCCTTCGGGCGGGTGATGCTGGTGAAGCACAAGGAGACCGGGAACCACTTCGCCATGAAGATCCTCGACAAACAGAAGGTGAGCCCAGCCCTGCCACGAGGCCCTGGTCCCAGCCACCAGGGCTTTGCCTGGGCTCTTCCCACCACCTGGAGTGGTCCTCCCACCTATCCACTCACCAGCTATCTCCTGAGCCTCCGTAATGTACCAGACCCAAGGGCGGGAAGGGTACCACGCTGCCTTCAGGAAGCTTTCCCAGGAGGAAAAGTACCCTAAGACGTAAAGCCCACACGGGCTCAGACACCTAGCCTGTATCGAGGAAGCCAGAAGTCTTCCTGGGGGAAGCGATGTTTACACAGACCTTCTTTCTGTAAATATTTTGTTTCTGAATTTTATTTTATTTTATCATACAGCAGGTTCTCATTAGTTATCCATTTTATACATATTAGTGTATATATGTCAATCCCAATCTCCCAATTCATCACACCACCCCCTGCCCTTTGTAAATTTTTTTTTTTTTTTTTTTTTTTTTTTTTTTGCGGTACACGGGCCTCTCACCGCTGGGGCCTCTCCCGTTGCGGAGCACAGGCCCCGGACGCGCAGGCCCAGCGGCCATGGCCCACGGGGCCAGCCGCTCCGCGGCATGTGGGATTCTCCCGGACCGGGGCACGAACCCGTATCCCCCGCATCAGCAGGCGGACTCCCAACCACTGCGCCACCAGGGAAGCCCCTGTAAATATTTTTGAAACCCTACTTTTTGCCAGGCGATGCTCTAGAGCAGCACCATCCAGGAGACATATCACACAAGCCACATACGGTTTTAAATTTTCTAGAATCCTCATTTTATTTATTTTTATTTATTTGGTAGCACTGCGTGGCTTGCAGGATCTTAGTTCCCGAGCCACGGATCGAGCCCTGGGCCCCCGGCAGTGAGAGCATGGAGTCCTAACCACTGAACCACCAGGGAATTCCCTAGAATCCTAGTTTTAAAAGTTTAAAAAAGGCAGAATTCATTTTAACAATATGTTGTAACTAAGCCAGTATATCTACAATATTATCATTTAAATGTATGTATCCAGTGTAGAAATATCCTTAATGAGACATTTTACATTCTTTTTTTCCGTACTAAGTCTTAGAAATCCAGCGTGCATTTTACACATATAACACGTTTCTATTCAGATGTTAATTTTCACTGGAAAGACAAGAAAAAGTAGAGAAATTGAAAAAGCAGATTCACATAGCCCAGGTTGTTCCAAACAGGCTTGAAAGTTGTCTGGTAACTGTGCCAAGTATCAGTTTTTAAATTCTCTTTTTTTTTAATTTCTTTATTTCTTTCTTTATTTTTGGCTGAGTTGGGTCTTCGTTGCTGTGCATGGACTTTCTCTAGTTGCAGCGAGCGGGGGGTACTCTTCTTTGCGGTGCACAGGCTCTAGGCACGAGGGCTTCAGTAGTTGTGGCACATGGGCTCAGTAGTTGTGGCTCACAGGCTCTAGAGTGCAGACTCAGTAGTTGTGGCACACGGGCTTAGCTGCTCCACAGCATGTGGGATCTTCCCAGACCAGGGCTCAAACCCGTGTCCCCTGCATTGGCAAGTGGATTCTTAACCACTGTGCTGCCAGGGAAGTCCCTAAATTTTCACTATATATATATATTTTTTTCTTTTTTTCTTTTTGTCTGCCTTGGGTCTTCGTTGCTGAGCGCAGGCTTTCTCTAGTTGCAGAGAGCAGGGGCTACGCTTCGTTGCGGTGCGCGGGCTTCTCAGTGCGGTGGCTTCTCTTTGTTGCGGAGCACGGGCTCTAGGCGCAAGGGCTTCAGTAGTTGTGGCGTGCGGGCTCAGTAGTTGTGGCGCACGGGCTTAGTTGCTCTGCGGCATGTGGGATCTTCCCAGACCAGGGCTCAAACCCGTGTCCCCTGCGTTGGCAGGTGGATTCTTAACCACTACGCCACCAGGGAAGCCTTAAATTTTCATGTTAGATTCTTCAAATTTTAAACTTGGTTCCCCAGCCAACGAACCACATTTCAAGTACTCAGCAACCATATGTGGCTAGTGAGGAATCTACTGGACAGTGCAGGTATAGACCCAAAGGATGTAGCTGTGAGCAAAGCAGAAAAAGCCCCAGTGCAGTGGGGCTTAGAGCTGACCAAGGGGCCAGGCTGCCTGCGTGTGACAGGCTGGACTGATGTTGACTAGCTGCATGTGAAATTGGGCACGGCACCCTCCCTCTCTGCATCTGGGCTTCCAAACTTGCATGCTCCCATTGCATACCCCTCAGGGCTCCTGTCAGAGAGTGTGAGACGGCTGCTGGGGACAGCTGAGGGCTGAGGAGGAATTAGCCCTGGGTTCAAGTGGTTGTGGGGGGCGGGGTGTCCTCTAGATGCAGGGAAGGTATTTCTAAATCCCCCACCCCTTGGGTGCTACTCCCACCTGTCTGTTTGGTTTCAACTCAGCTGCCCCTTCCTCCAGGAAGCCTTCTCTGACTCCCCAGGCTTCACCGGATGCCTTATCTGGGCATCCACAGGCCCCAAGCTTCCCCCACCACAGCTCTGACCCCTGTGGCCTGGTGACTCATGTGTTCCTGCCCTGAACTGCATGCCATGTGGGGACAGGCACCCAGCCCAGGGCTTGACAGGCCCCAGGCACTCAAACGATTCTGGACGGAGGACCCAGCCCGGCCCTGGCACATCTACTTTTGGGTGGCAGGGAAGAAAAGAGCTCTCTCACACCCGCTCCTCGCTCCTCTCCCACCCCTGCAGGTGGTAAAGCTGAAGCAGATCGAGCACACCCTGAACGAAAAGCGCATCCTGCAAGCGGTCAACTTTCCGTTCCTTGTCAAACTCGAGTTCTCGTTCAAGGTGGGGTCCCAGCGGCCGCAGACCAGGGCCACTGCCGGGTGGCGCAGCCTCTGTGTTCCCAGAGCTGGGGCTCAGCCAACCACAACCAGTGGTTGCCCGAAAAGGCAGACCCACTGATCGGGGAGCGGTGAAGAAGGCCCCCGGGGGTAGAGGGCAAGTCAGCCTGGGGCTCTCATAGACCCCAAGTTCAGCTGGGCCTGCCAACTTATAGCTTGATAACCTTGGGCAAGTCCCCCAACCTGGATAACATCCCTCAAAATCATCGATCCATTTACAGCAAGAACCTGACACACAGCCACAAACTGCCGCTCAGCCTGGGTTCAAATCCCAGCCTTGCACTTCCTGGCGGTGTGACCCTGGCAAGAAACTTCACCCCCATGAGCCTTAGTTTCTTCATCTGTAAAATGGGGATCATGGCAGGCCCCACGTGGTGGGGCTGCCATGACAGTTCCAACCGCATCATGAGCACCCTGCGTGAGCTGTTTTGAGTGCCGTCCTAAGCCATGACTGTGAGAGTTGGGAAAGGCCCCTCGGGGCCTGTGACCCCAGCAGTCACAAGGACCCCAGGCTTTGTTTAAGGCTCTGCTGCCACCATCTTGAAATTCATAATCATTTTTTTAACAAGGGGCCTCACTTTTATTTTGAGGGGGGGACTCACAAAATCTGTAGCCCATCCTGGTCCCATTTGACAGATGACAAAACTGTGGCCCCAAGAGCCTTGCTCAAGACAGTCACAGACAGGAGCCACCACAGAGTTCTCTCTGCAGCGCAGGCATACCAGCCAGGTCCCTGATGTACCTCTAGCCAGCCCTCACTTTTGGCCCCCGTAAGCAGGATCATGGCTGCCCCTTCTTTCTCACGGGCAGAATGAAATGAGACAGGTAATCAGTGAGCACAGTGCCTGGCGCTTGGAACGCGCTTCACATGGGAACCAAAATTGTTGTTGTCGCTTTGTGTCTGACACCTGCCTTCAGGTGGGGCCTGGGGCTTGGGGAGTGGGGCCCTGATCAGCTGCTGCTTCCCGCAGGACAACTCAAATTTATACATGATCATGGAGTACGTGCCTGGTGGGGAGATGTTCTCACACCTGCGGCGGATCGGGAGGTTCAGGTGAGCCCGACGCCCTCTGCCACCCTGGGCCTGGGGTGTGCATGGGTGTCGTCCGTGGAAGTGGCCTCTTCAGGTCCCTGTGGGTTCTTGTTCCCCCGAGCTGAGGAATCTACGATGTCTCAGCCACCACGAAACAAAACAAACACGGTGACTTAGGCGTCACCATGTAAGTGGGCAATTTCGTGTCATTTTAAAATTTGTGCTATCTTATTTATATAGATGTGCACTTTACATACAATAAAGTGCACAGGTTTTCAATACCCTGTTCCATGAGTTTTGACAGCTGCATTCACATGTGTAACCACCACCCCAGAAAATTCCCTCAAATGCCTTTCTTGGCAAATCACCACCCCAACAAAGGCAAACGTCCTTTCTGGCTTCAAACACCACAAATGTGTTTGGTCTGGGTCTGGACTTGATATAAATGGAATCACACAGTTCATATTCTTCTGTCCCTTTCTTCTCTTGCTTCACATAATCGTTTTGTGATCCAGCCACATTGTTGGGTATATTCATCGTTTGTCCTGGTGGTGGTGTTGGGTAGGATCCCATTATAGGAATCTATCACAATCTGTGATTCCATTCCTCTATGGATGGACATTTGGGCTCTTTCCAGTTTGGGGCTGTATACGAATAAGGCTTCTCTGCTGATGCATTTTAATCGCTGGGCTGGAGGCAGCTCGATAGGCCCACCTGCTGGACCATTAGGGGGTGGGCAGGTCCTGCTGGTGTGGCCACCCACTCTCACCCATCCTCTCCCTGCTTGTCCCCATCAGTGAGCCCCATGCCCGCTTCTACGCAGCCCAGATCGTCCTGACCTTTGAGTACCTGCACTCGCTCGATCTCATCTACCGGGACCTGAAGCCGGAGAACCTCCTTATCGACCAGCAGGGCTACATTCAGGTGCCCACTGGGCTGGGCGAGGGGCAGCCCCAGGTGGCCACAGCCTGAACCCTCCCACCCTCCCGGCCAACCGCCCATTCTTGTGCCCACAGGTGACAGACTTCGGTTTCGCCAAGCGTGTGAAAGGCCGCACCTGGACCTTGTGCGGCACCCCCGAGTACCTGGCCCCCGAGATCATCCTGAGTAAAGTAGGCGCTTCCCTACCCCTCCCACCGCTCTGAGGCCTGCTCCACTGCCGGCGGCCCCCTCCTCACCCTTCTCCCCTCACCTGCTCCCCTCCTCTCGCTCCAGGGCTACAACAAAGCTGTGGACTGGTGGGCCCTGGGGGTTCTCATCTATGAGATGGCCGCTGGCTACCCGCCCTTCTTCGCTGACCAGCCCATCCAGATCTATGAGAAGATTGTCTCTGGGAAGGTGAGGCCCGGATATGGGGGCTCAGGCCTAAGCCTGACCCTTCCCTGCCTGTCCTGCTCACTGTGGAGCCCTGATCGTCATTGTCAGAACAGCCTAGGGAATTCCCTGGCGGTCCAGTGGTTCGGACTCTGAGCTTGCTTCCACTGCAGGGGGCACAGGTTCGACCCCTAGCTGGGGAACTAAGATCCCGAGTGCTGTGTGGGGCGGCCAAAGAAAAACAGAAAAAGAACAATCGAGAAGTTGATCAAGTCAGGCCAGGTGGTGAAGCCAGGCACACGCAGTACGCTAACTGAGGCTACCACTTCACACAACCTCGCTGTCTGATTCTGGACCACAGTGCCCAAATCCTAAGGGTTTTCAAAACCCCAGGTCTCACCCAAACTCCTGCCCTGCCTGCCAGGAGGCTGGTCTCGTCTCTAGTCGGCCCCGTTAGCATGAATTTTCACAAGTTTCACAGCAAAAAAGCAAGCATGTTCAGTTCCCAGGTGCTACCCCAGACCCCTCCGGGGAGTCACTTTGGACATAAGGCCCTGCCTCCTTTCCCAAATGCAGACTTTCTAACTTGCAGGGTGTGGGTAAGGGGTGGCGGAACCGTTAGAGCCCCGGAGTGCATTAAGTACCCGCTGCCCCATGCACCCCCTCGGTCGTACCCCACCACTCTGAGGGAGTGAGGAAGCCGAGGTGCAGAGATTGGACATGTCTGGTTCAAGATCACACGGCAGCATCGTCTCAAAAGAGGTTGGGGACCCCACCTCTCACTGCAGCTCACCCACCTCACCAGGAGGACCAACCATCCCTCCATCTGGCCCAGGAAATGGTGTGAGTGGCTCCCAGCTCAGCCTAGGTGGGATGACCTGGCTCTAAGTCCCAGCTCTGCCACCCATCGGCTTTGAAACCTCAGGCCAATGTCTTCGCTTCTCTGAGTCTTATCCATCTCAGAACTGGGGAACTAGCCACTTGCCTCTCAGAGAGGTTGAGAGAATCACCACCTGCAAAGTGGGGTCACTAAAAAAGGGAAAGATGAGGTGTCTACCACCAGGCAGAACAGAAATTGCCAAGAAAATGGCCCAGAGTGGGGAAAAAAAAGAAGAAAAAGCCATAGAAGTTTTCGAGGCGGGAGAGAAATGAGCGTGACTCCCTTCTTTGTAGCATTTCACAGTTCCCACGCACCCTCAGCGGGATTATCTCCCTCATGCAGCCCTGGGATATCTGCCCCGTGCCAGAGAGGCAGGCACAGGCCCAGAGAGGTTAAGGGCCGTGGCCAAGGTCACACAGCATGGAAGAGGCAGAGCAGTGCTGGAAGTCGGTTCTTGCAGCTCTAAATCCAGTGACTGCTTGCATACAAAGCTGTGGACTCAAAGCATTTGGGGAAAGTTTCTGGAAGAGTTGAACTGAGCCTCAGAGAATGGAAGAGCCTTAGCTATGCAGAGAGAGAAATAGACAAACAATTATTTCTCTCAGAAGCATGAATATTTCCGAAGTCCCCAGACCCTAGCAGAGCTGCCTTAGGAAGCAGTGGCTAAGAATGCAAGTTCTGGGGTCCAGCAGACCCCAGACGGAACCAACTTGCCCTGCTCCTCTGAGTGATCTTGGGCAAGCTGTTTAATCCTTCCGAGCCTGTTTCCTCCTCTCAGGAAATAGATATGGGAACCTCTGGATTTCCCCGGCAATCCAGTGGTTAGGACTCCGTGGACTTCCACTGCCGAGGGCCTGGGTTCAATCCCTGGTTGGGGAACTAGGATCCCACAAGCTGCATGGTGCAGACAGAAGAATAAAATGGGAACCTCCTAGCTCTTACCTCTCCAGCAGCATCAGCATGGCTCAGGAAGTGGCTGGAAATACAGACTTTCAGGCCCCACCTGAATCAGATATCCCGAATCAGAAACTCCAGTGGGCCCAGCAAGC
This sequence comes from Lagenorhynchus albirostris, assembly GCF_949774975.1. Classification (NCBI taxonomy): domain Eukaryota; kingdom Metazoa; phylum Chordata; class Mammalia; order Artiodactyla; family Delphinidae; genus Lagenorhynchus; species Lagenorhynchus albirostris. The sequence goes on along the minus strand of NC_083097.1, from coordinate 162,601,222 downwards.
TGTTCTAACGGGATTCCGATGCACACTCTGGTTTGGGGTCCTCCACCCAATAAGACAATTGGATGGTGAAGGCAGTGTTCTGGGCTCCCCAAGCTCCAGATCAGTTTCCCAATCTGTCTGTGTTACCCCCTCTCCAGGTGCGGTTCCCGTCCCACTTCAGCTCCGACCTGAAGGATCTGCTGCGGAACCTTCTGCAGGTGGACCTCACCAAACGCTTTGGGAACCTCAAGAACGGGGTCAATGACATCAAGAACCACAAGTGGTTTGCCACGACCGACTGGATCGCCATCTACCAAAGGAAGGTAGGCCCCCCCTTCCCCTTGTGCTCTGAGGGTTTTGGAGGGGGGTGGGCAAGAGCCAGGGAGTATTGCCAATGGAGAGATGAAAAGGGAAGGGGAATTTGAAAATAGGCTGCGGGCTCTGGGTCAGTTTAGATAAGGCAACTTAGAGCATTGGGGGTATAGAAACAGAATTGTGGGGTCATTTGGCCACTCTGTGACCTTGAACAGACTTCCCTCTCTGCAATTTAGTTTCCCCGTGGGTGAATTGGCTATAATAAGATTCTTGGGTTGTTAAGATGAGTCCATACCCTAATGCTAAGATCAGGCCTGGGTCAGAGTAAGTGATCTCATGAATGTTAGCCCATTCGCATTTATTGTTGTAACGATGATTATGTTGACTGCTGAGGTGTGAATGGCTCTTGACCCCTCTCCAGGTGGAAGCTCCCTTCATACCAAAGTTTAAAGGCCCTGGGGACACGAGTAACTTTGACGACTATGAGGAGGAAGAGATCCGAGTCTCCATCAGTGAGAAGTGTGGCAAGGAGTTTTCTGAGTTTTAGGGGTGTGCCTGTGCCCCCATGGGTTTTCTTTCTTTGTTTCTTTTTTTTTTTTTTTTTTTTTTTGTGGTGGGTGGGAGGGTTGGATTGAACAGCCAGAGGGCCCCAGAGTCCCTTGCATCTAATTTCACCCGCCCCCGCCCCACCCTCCAGGGTAGGGGGAGCAGGAAGCCCAGATATTTGGAGGGAAACACCAGCTGCTCCCCCTCACCCCCTTCTCCCTCCGGGCCCCCCCCCGTCCCCCCTACTGCTTTTGCCTCCCTCCTCCCCCACAGACCCCCACCCTAGCCCATTTCTGCCTGTTTTAAACGAGTTTCTCAGTTCTTCCCTTCTTCAGGTCAGACCAGGTCTTGCTGGTGTGTCAGGGACAGGGTGTGGAAAGAGGGGCCCAAACTTAACTCCAGACACCTGCCCCCCACCCAAAAAAAAAAAAAACCACAGGCACCACTCTCTAAGGGCAAATGAATGAAAGGGTAACCTTCCCTTCAGAGCAATCTTGCCAGGGAAGGAAAGATTTTAGTGACATGTTCAGCGGGCTACTTAATACAATATTTTAAAAAAACAATTTACAATCTTATTTAAGTTCCACCAATGCCTCCCACGCTCCTTCCTCTCCCACCCCTTCCCATGCCCCTCCTCCCCAAATCCATTTTAACAAGGCTGGGAAGCAGACTGTAAAGGAAGGAGCTGGGGTTCCAACCTCTCCCCCAAGCTGCTAATCTCCCCCGACCCCCCTGCCCCCTCGGGGTCCCCTGCCAAGCCTGGAAGGGTCTCAGCCCCTTTAGGAAGTCCCCACTCCCTTCTGCCCCAACAGACCTGTCTTCACCCGTGGGCTTCGGGACCTAGACAAAGCAGCTGCCCCTCTCCCTGCCAAAGAGGAGTTGTCCCCTGAAAAGACAGAGGGGGAGCCCCGAGCCCAGGGTCTTTCCTCCCAGTAACACTCTCCCCAAACTTCTTAATTTTATTCTCAACTAGATTTTAATGTCCAGCCTCCTTTCAGTTGGGAAGGCCACCCCCGCAAAAGGAGGCCAAGCCCCCCCCACCCCGCAGACGGCCCAGAGTTCAAGGCCAAGGTTGCTGGGGAGGGGCTGCTTGTTTTATTCACCCAGGAGCCTCCGCCCCCACCCCTCCCATCCTGGGCGCTCCTCCTCTGCTTAGCTGTCCGCTGTCAATCACCCGTTCTCCCCGCCCCCCCATTGTGGTTTTTTTCTCTCAATAGAAAAGTCGGGAGTCACCCCACTCATCCCCATATTTGTCCCTCTCATAATTTCTCCCCATCCCAGGAGGAGCTCTCAGGCCTGGGGTGGGGCCCCGGGTGGGCGCGGGGGCGATTCAACCTGTGTGCTGCGAAAGACGCAACTTCCTCTTGAACAGTGTGCTGTTGTAAACATATTTGAAAACTATTATCAATAAAGTTTTGTTTAAAAAAAAAGTGTCGCTGGTGTTCCTGACTTCGGTCACCCACCCACACACCCCCAGGGGGTTGGAAAGGGAATTTCGGACCACAGCGTCCAGGCTGATCAGCACCTGGTCTGCAGTCCTTGTAAAACCGGGTTTAGCTGGAATTCTGCCACTCTCCCCGCCCCGCAGGAGAAGGGGGCGCCAAACTGCCCTCTGACCCCAGATTAGGGGTCCCCACATTCTGAGGCGCGCCCCCTCTGCGTCCAGCCAGAGGCCGAAAGGGCGGGCGCTCTAGGGAGAAGCTGGGGCCGGCGCGCCGGGAGGCCGAGCGGCGGCGGGGGCGGCCCTGGTAGGGGGGTATGGGGTGGGGGTGACGGTGCGCGCCCCCCTTCCCGCATCCTCCCCGCGGAGCCAAGCGCGCCCAAGGGGCGCGGAGGCGTCGGTGGTCCGAGGATCCCCGCAGCCCCGGCAGAGCGCGGTGGCCCGACCCACGGGCGGCGAGTTCCCGGTAAGTGCGGTCCCGGGAGCGGAGCGCGCCGGGGAGGCGTGGAGAGGGGGGCTGGGCGCCGGGGACGTCTGGGTCCCGCGCCCAATGGCTGGAGGGCGGCCGAGCACCGCCCGCCCGCCCCGCCCGCCCCCTCTCCCCTCCCCCAGGCGCTCCCCTCCCCCTCCCCCGCCTGCCGCTTTCCCCCGCCCCCGCCCCGGCGCCAACTCCGCGGCGCCTCCTTAAAAAGCGCGCGGGAGTTGTAAGGGGGGGCCGGAGCGAGCCTGAGTGAGCGAAAGCGCAGGGTAAAGGGGGCGGGCGGGGGGCCCGGGCTCCACCTTAAAAGCGGGCGCGTGGGGGTGGGAGGGAGGAAGGCGGGCGGCGGGGAGGAGGGAGGGAGGGAAGGAAGGGGGGCCGGAGTGTCCCGGGCGCAGGGCGCGCGTGCGGCGGCGGCGGCGGCGGCGGGGAGGGGCCGGCCGCGCCGCGCTCCCCTCCTCCCTCCTCGCATCCCCGGCCCCGCGCGCGCCCAGCAGAAGCGGGTCTGTGTGTGCGTGCGTGCGAGTGAGTGAGTGTGTGCATATATTTTTCTCTCTTTTCTTTCTCTCTCACTGTTTTTTCTCTCTCTCTCTCGCTCCCTCTCTCTCGTTCTTTTTTTTTTTTTTTGCAAAGAAACAGCAGCGCCGCCGCCGCTCCGCCGAGGCGCTGCGCCCCCCGGGGGGGGGGAGGCGGAGGAGGCGGGCAGCGGCGGAGGGAGGGGAGCCGGGGAGGGGGGCGCCGCGCTGGGAGGGAGGCAGCGCGCACGGTGCAGCCGGGCCGGGCGGGAGGCATGGCGGGGCCCCCGGCCCTACCCCCGCCGGAGACGGCGGCGGCCGCCACCACGGCGGCCGCTGCCTCGTCGTCCGCCGCTTCCCCGCACTACCAAGAGTGGATCCTGGACACCATCGACTCGCTGCGCTCGCGCAAGGCGCGGCCGGACCTGGAGCGCATCTGCCGGATGGTGCGGCGGCGGCACGGCCCGGAGCCGGAGCGCACGCGCGCCGAGCTCGAGAAACTGATCCAGCAGCGCGCCGTGCTCCGGGTCAGCTACAAGGGGAGCATCTCGTACCGCAACGCGGCGCGCGTCCAGCCGCCCCGGCGCGGAGCCACCCCGCCGGCCCCGCCGCGCGCCCCCCGCGGGGGCCCCGCCGCCGCCGCCGCCGCCGCGCCGCCGCCCACGCCCGCCCCGCCGCCACCGCCCGCGCCCGTCGCCGCCGCCGCCCCGGCCCGGGCGCCCCGCGCGGCCGCCGCTGCCGCCGCCACAGCGCCCCCCTCGCCCGGCCCCGCGCAGCCGGGCCCCCGCGCGCAGCGGGCCGCGCCCCTGGCCGCGCCGCCGCCCGCTCCCGCTGCTCCTCCGGCAGTGGCGCCCCCGGCCGGCCCGCGCCGCGCCCCCCCGCCCGCCGTCGCCGCCCGGGAGCCGCCGCTGCCGCCGCCGCCACAGCCGCCGGCGCCGCCACAGCAGCAGCAGCAGCCGCCGCCGCAGCCACAGCAGCCGCCGGAGGGGGGCGCGGCGCGGGCTGGCGGCCCGGCGCGGCCCGTGAGCCTGCGGGAAGTCGTGCGCTACCTCGGGGGCAGCGGCGGCGCCGGCGGCCGCCTAACCCGCGGCCGCGTGCAGGGGCTGCTAGAGGAGGAGGCGGCGGCGCGGGGCCGCCTGGAGCGCACCCGCCTCGGAGCGCTCGCGCTGCCCCGCGGGGACAGGCCCGGGCGGGCACCATCGGCTGCCAGCGCCCGCGCGTCGCGGAGCAAGGTGAGCGCGCCGCGGAGGGGGGCGCCGCGCGGTGGGCAGGTGCGGGCGAAGTTGGTAGCGGGGCGCGAATCCCGGTAGTAACCGGGCCGCAGGCGGCCGGGGCTTTGCGCTTCTTCCCGGCGGGCTCGGCGGGTGGTGACCTTGGCAAGTCACTTGATCTTCCCCAGCCTCAGTTTCCTCTGCTGTAAAACGCGACTTAATAACAGTAGCGACTCCTTGGGGTTGTTGAGCGAGTTTAATGAGATTTGGCTACTGAGGGCTTTATTAACACAGAGCCTGGCATGGAGTAAATGTGTAAAAGTTAGTCCGTGTTGATATTAAAGGTGGTAGTGAGGCACACCACTTGGTCCTGGATCCCAGGGATTGGGCCCAGGGCCAGAACAGCTACTAACCTTGCGTGCCTGTCGCCCTTGCACCAGAGAGGTGGAGAAGAGCGAGTGCTTGAGAAGGAAGAGGAGGATGAAGATGATGAAGATGAAGATGATGAAGACGAAGTGTCTGAGGGCTCCGAGGTGCCCGAGGGTGACCGTCCTGCAGGTGCCCAGCACCAGCAGCTTAATGGCGAGCGGGGCCCTCAGAGTGCCAAGGAGAGGATCAAGGAGTGGACACCCTGTGGACCCCACCAGGGCCAGGATGAAGGGCGGGGGCCAGCACCAGGCAGTGGTACCCGACAGGTGTTCTCCATGGCCGCCATGAATAAGGAAGGGGGATCAGGTAAGGACCCCGCCGGGTGGGGGAGGGTGCCTGGTGGGAAGGAACCGAGCCCCAAGACAAAACCACAGGCATATGCTTTTTATTTCCCAGCCTCTGCTGCCACTGGGCCAGACTCCCCATCCCCCGTGCCTTTGCCCCCAGGAAAACCAGCCCTACCTGGGGCTGATGGGACCCCCTTTGGCTGTCCGTAAGTTGGGGTGTTTGAGACACAGGGGTGCCGCCCAGGTGTGTATCACAGAACCAGAGAAGCATCACTGCTCACTGGTTCCCTTTGTTCCAACACAGTTCTGGGCGCAAGGAGAAGCCGGCTGATCCTGTGGAGTGGACAGTGACAGATGTGGTAGAGTACTTCACCGAGGCTGGCTTCCCCGAGCAGGCAACAGCTTTCCAAGAGCAGGTGAGTTCCTGACCCTCAACTTAGCCCCAGCGTTCCAGGGCCTTAGTGGGGGGGTGTGCTCTGACCCTGCTCGCTCGCTCGCGCGCGCGCGCTCTCTCTCTCTCTCTCCCTCTCTCTCTCTCTCTCTCTGTCCCACCCAGGAAATCGATGGCAAGTCTTTGCTGCTCATGCAGCGCACAGATGTGCTGACCGGCCTGTCCATCCGCCTCGGCCCAGCCCTGAAAATCTACGAGCACCACATCAAGGTGCTGCAGCAAGGCCACTTTGAGGATGACGACCCCGATGGCTTCCTAGGCTGAGCGCCAAGCCTCGCCCCTGCCCTAGCCCAGTCCCCACCTTACACAAGACCCCCAGAGTCTGGGAGCTGGTCGGGGACACTCTCAGCCCTCATCACAGATTCCAGTGAGGGGGCATGCCTACTCCTCTTTTCCCTGTGTCTCCCCAACACACACACCTCTGGCGCCCAGCACAGCCTGGACTCCCTGATAGAGGAGTGTCGGGTGGGACAGGGCCTACTTATTTCACCCCAGGAGGCCAACCCTCCCCCTCACCCAGTCTAGGACATTTTTGGAAAAGTAAAATGGGGGCTTCCCATCTTCCCTAGATCCTCTTCAGTTCAGCCAGATGTTTCCTATATAAATGTTTTATTCTGTCTGTTCATTTTGGTGGGTGGCCGTTCCCCCCTCCCCCACCACCCAGGCCCCTCCCCAGTCTGTCCCTGGCCTCCAGCCCCTGGGAGCAGCTGGGAGGGGGTCCCTGGAGCTTCCTTACCCCTCCCATTTCTTTCTGTTCATTGTCGCTCCAGCTGGCCGTATTGCTTTTTAATATTGCACCGAAGGTTTTTTAAATAAAATTTTAAAAAAAGAGAGAACAAAAACATGGCACAGCGTCCATTTTATGAATGTAGTCGGGGACGTGGAGATCCACACCAGCCTCCTGGGAGTCTTGGGTTAGGACAGAACTGTTTGAGGAGGGAGACAGGTAGTGAATGGGGCTGCCCCACAGCCAGCTAACTGCTCCAGGAGGACAGGAATATTTGCTGCTTCTGCCATCTCCCCATTCCCAGAACAGCGCTTGGGCACACAGTAGGTGCTCAAATACTTGTTAAGTGACTAGCAGTTAACTCTAGGCTTTACGGGCATTCTCTGGGTCTCACCACAGCCCCATGAGGCAGGGCTCGTGAAAAATCCACTTTACAGATGTGGCAACTGGCTCATCACGGCAAAGATGTTTGCTCGGGGTCACGCGGGGTGCAGCCTGACACCTGTCTGAGTTCTTTACCCAGAGTCTTTAAGTATAATTAATATGTTTGGCTTCATAGCTCTATTATCTGACAACCTTTGCATGTTACAAAGAATCCAGCCTACAACTGTTGGCGGGCAGGGGTCTGTTTTGGGCCCATGGTAGGGTCTCCAGGCCTCCTGGCCCGCTCCATAAAAGGGGCGGAAAGGACTGGGCCATCAGATGAGGTCATGGGATGGGAAAATTTTTCCAAGTGAAAATTTTTATTATTGTTAGTAACAACCACTACATCACAAGTGCTGCTAAGTTCTAATGCAGTTTCTCAACTCCATTAGTTTTTTTAAAAAATATACAGATTCCGTGTCCTGGGAGTCAGAGACTCAGCGAGTGGGGCGGGGCCGTCCTCGTTTTCTATACCTGCAACCCCCGGGGTTTGGACGCTCGGTAGAGACCCCTCCTCCCTAGGAAACCGCCTCAGAGAGTCAAATGCGCTGGCCCCAGGTCGCACCCCCAGGACACTGCCGCGCCAGCAGCGGCCCAGGTCGCCTCCCCCGGCGCGTACCCCACGGCCAGGTTCCGGGAGCGCGCGTGTGCGCGAGGCGCCGCGGCCGGGCCGCGCAGCGCGAGCCGGAACGGCTCGCCCCTCCTGCGTGTTGAAATTCAAATGAACTGAACTCCCTCCACGCAGCGCCGGCAGAGAGGTCGAGGCCCGGGTGAGATGGAGGGGGACGCGCTCCCAGCCAAGTCCGAGGTACCCTGGGCGGGGTCGAACCTGCGGCCAATGTGAGCAGCGGAGGCTTAAAGAGCTCTGGTCCCCGCCTCCCGCCGCACGATGGCAACCAGGCAGTGGTTCTTGGGGCCGCTCCCCGCGGGCCCTGGGGAAACGCCGCTCCCGGACGACTTGGAACCTGGGGTACAGCCCTGCGAAGACCCCTCATGGTCGCCTCCCACTGGCCGACCTGGGGACTCACCCCAGGCGGAGCCCGAGGATGTTCAGGGGCAGCTGCCCGAGGCCTCCACCTCTACGCCTTTCCCTGAGCCTCTGGCCCCAGGCCCCGGGCCCGCCCCTCCTCGCCTACGCTTGGACACCATGTTCAGCCCCATCAGCGAACAGCTCCGTTACCTGCTCAAGAAGGCAGATGATTTCCAGAGCTACTTGTTCTACAGGTGATGTTGGACGGGGTCCTAGGTTCTACCCATGGATAAGGAGACGGAGAAGGGAATAACAAAATAGGTGACAGACACTAGATTTGCAAACTCAAAAGCATTAGGAGCCAGAGGAGGTAAATGAAGCTAGCTGATGAGCAATCCAATTTCGAAGAGTTACGAGGACTGTGTAGAAATTTGGGGTTAGGGAGTGCGGGCTATTATGTGGGCCCTTGGGGTTGCCAAATCGCTAGAACTCTTCTCCCACTTTGTAACCGTTGGCTTAGGTTTTGAACCCTGGGCAGGCTAAACAAAACCTATCTGAGCAAGATTTGGCCTACTGGCTACCAGTTTGAGGCCTCAAAGGATAATATGATTCCCAGACCAAGGGAAAGGGGACTGTGATTCTCATATATCAGTGTCCATGGGAATCCCCTGGGAGGTTGTTTAAACCCTAGATTTCTGGGCTTCACCCAGGGAATAGTAAGTCAAAGTCAGTCCTGGGACTCGGGTGTCTGCATTTAACAAGTGTTTCAAATGTTTTTGATGCTGGTGGTCCCGGAAGATGCTCTGAGAAAGGCCTGACACTGGGGGATTTGGTTTGTAGTGGGGGTCCAGGTCAGCGATACAGGTGGGCAGTGAGTGGAATGGGAGAAATTGGTGGGGGAGCCAGGGACCTCAGGCAAAGGCCCCCTTCTCCCTTCAGCAGGGACCGAGTGCAGAAGGAACAGCTGGCGAAGGCCATGCCCACCTTCTTGCAGATGTGTGAGCCCTACTTCCTGTACCTGGAGGCAGCTGCACGGAGTGTGCCCCCCATCTTTGGAGCCCTGCAGGAGCTGATCCGAAAGGGGGTGTGTGGAGCAGGTTTCCCAGACCCTGTGCCCCTTTCTTCATCCCTCAGGCCTGGGGGATGGGGAGGACACTCATGGCAGGCCAGCTAATCACATTATGCCCCCTCTTCCATGCAGCTGTTGGAGATCTCCCAACAGCTGACTCTGCGCCTGGAACAGCTGGTCCTTATGTATGCATCATTTGGGTTTGTGAACCTGGAGGAGACTGACCCCCTAAGGTAAAAGGTTAGGAGACTGGGATTGGGGTCAGGGATGGAGGAGTCCAGGGCATACCCTCATTCCCCACTCTCCCATCTCCTGCCAGCATCTCCTGTTTCTTCTGCGGGAGGTTCTCCATCAGTCCTTCCCACGAGGTGTCCATCTTTAGATACTGTGCCCCTGCCGCCTACACCGCCAGCCGCTTGCCCCGATACCTCTATAAGAAGATGCGCTGGAACCTGGAAACCACCCCAGAGTCCAGCAGCCAGGGGCAAGATTCCCGTGTGGATTAGTGAGTCCCCTTATCAGAATCAAAGTCCTCCCCTCTCTATGGAGAATGCCAGTTTGGGCCACTGAACCACCACCATCAAAGCATGGAAAGCCAAGCAGGAAATCAAGGACCTTTGAAAGGTCATCCCCACCTTTAAAAATATATATATGCCCCCATCAAAATAAAAGCCCTCATCTTAAAAGTAGGCTGACAGTGAGAAAAAGCCTCAGTATTGAATCATATCCCTACCTGAAAACTTGAAGGCAACTTCTGATGAGTTTCTACCTTACCTCCAAAATTAAAACCCTCCAACAGAAGTTAGGAAACTGCTCACATTTAATTGCTGCCCCTTCCCCTCCCAGCTACTTCCTGTGCTATAGAGATACATGGGAAGACACAGGCAAGAGTCCAACCAACTCATGCCCCCAGATTCAGAAGCTGTGGTCCATCGGCCGATGGGTGCCCCTAGGACCAGCTGAGGATGACCTTTCTTCATGGTAGGAGCTAGGGCTATGGCAAGGTGGGCGTGGGGTCTGGAGGGAGGGGCAGAACCCAAACAAACACCATCTACCTCCCCCAACACTGTTTCCATTGGTAATAATGATAGCATTTTATTGTGCCCTGAAAAGCGCTTTATGCAGACTCATGTAACAACCCACTGAGGTCTATACTACTAGCCCCACTTTACAAAGAAGGAAATAGGTGCTCAGAGAGGATAAATTACCTGCCCAAGGACACACAGCTAGCTGAGTAATTGGCCAGGTCAGGGCCAGAGTTGTTCAGCCTCCCAGAGCCGTTACCCTCTATGTTTCTCATCAACAAGAAAATCACTTTCCCCCAGGGTTTTTCCCACCCCTAGCTGAAACAAAGCCTCTCTCAGCCACAGCCTCTCACTCAAGGGGAGGGGCTCCCGAGTAGCAGGGGGCGCTCACATCCAGGCCTGTCTCTCCCCGGCCCCCAGGATTTTGTCCCCGCAGCCTTCCGGGGACTACGAGCAGCTGCTGACCATCGGCTTCGAGGAGCCGTCGCACATGCTGGCCACCGACCTGCTGGTGCAGATCCTCACGGGCCAGGCAGGCACGGCCCGGCCCCCGAGCGCCGCCGGGCCCGCGGCGTGGGCCGCGCAGGAGTCTTGAACCTGGAGAGAGGGTGGGAGCTGGAGCTTGACAGTTCCAAACTCCAGGAGAGGGAGTAGTGGAGGGGCTCACTCGTTCTCCTAGTGCAGCTCCGCCTCGCCTTCCAAGGGGCCAGGCCGAGCTAGCCCGTCCGCACTGGGTCCGGCCCGGCCGCGGGGCCCTGCGGGTGGACACACCGGTTTTATGTTAAATAAAAGAAAGAAAGAGGTCACAGGCTCAGCGTCCGCTCGGATCGCCGCTCCCCTCCCCTTGGGGAGAGGGGGCCCCGCCCACTCGCGCGGCCTTCTGGGAAATGTAGTCTCTGGAAACGAAACCATAGTCCACGACAGGAGGACGGAAGCTCAGAGCATGCGCAGAGGCGCGCATGAAGCAAAAAGGGAAGTAGCTGCTCCTGTCAACAACCGGAACCCAGAAAACCTCAAGTTTTGGGTAGCCGGGAAATTCAACGCCCACTGTGGGAAGGGACGCAGAGCCACGCCCACTCTTATGTTTTGACCCGGAAATCATTGCCCTGTACCGAAAAAGACTATATTTCCCAACGTGCCCCGGGAAAGGGCCAGCCATCGGTTTCCTAAGAGCCGAGGTTAGAGCTTTTCTTCCAGCTTTTCGGTCTTGTCTTGTGCGGGTCGCCGTACCCCCTGGGGTGTCCGGGGCGCGGGCTGGGTAGGAGAGCCTGGAGGCAATCCAACTTAGGGTCGCTAAACCTCACCCCAACCTTGGACCGGAGAGAAGACACGAGTTGAGAGGTGAACTCGCCTGCCGAGAGCTACGGCGACCAAGTGGCGGAGCCTGGACCTGAGCTGGGTTCTTCTGATAGCAACTGGTCACTTGCGAGGGGAGGGGTGTCCTTGCTGACCCGGCTGTCACTCAGCTGCGCGCAACCCCCCGCTTTAAACTAAGGGACACCTTTTGGTTCCCCCTAGCATTTTCAGAGTGGGAGGAGAGACTTGGAGCCCTGCTTCATGGAGCAAAACACTCGTTTACCTAATAGTCCCTGGTACATAGTATTATCATAAGTATTATGATTATCCCAGTTTACAAGTGACAAAAAAGAACGTGAGAGGTGAAGTAAATCAGGACTGGACCAAAACCCTTGTTCATTCGGGGTGGGATTGGAGGCTTCTGGTGACAGTTTCTGACTGCATCAAGGATTTTTTAGTCCACAACCCAGGTCTGAACGGGTCCAAAGGGGTTCTGAAGTTCCCTGACACGGATTTGAGGCCCCCCTCCACTGTTTAGACTAGCCCAGTCCAATAGAAATTTAAAATGAGCCACAAATGCGAGTCACATATGTAATTTCAAATTTTCTAGTAGCCACATTAGAAAAATAAAGTGGTCATAAGTTTAGTGATACTTTTATTTAACTTCATATATCCAAGATATTATTCCAACATATAATCAATGTAAGAAATTATTAATGAGATAGCCCTCTTTTTTTGTACTAGGTTTTAAAAATCTTTTGTGTATTTTACACTTACAGCACATCTCAATTTGGACTAGCGACATGCAGATTTAATCTATCTCCCTTAAGACAAATCCACAAGCCACTTAAAACTAGATTTCTGGTGGGTGGTGACAACACTGAGAGAGGAAGGAAACAGGCTTAATTTCTTGGGTCCTGTCTACACCCATGATTCTCTAACTTCAGAATCATGTGAAGGGTTTGGTCATTAAGTCTGGGATGGAGCCCAAGAATGTGTGTTTCTTACAAGTTCCCAAGTGATGCTGACGTTGCTCGTCCAGATGCCACACTTTGAGAAATGCTAGCCTACATCGACCTCATGGCTCTCAAACTTGGCTCCATGTTAGAAGCACCTGGGGAGCTTTACTGATGCCAAGGCCTCTATCAGATTCTGATTTATTTGGCATAAGGGTGCCTCAGGTGATTTTAATATGCAAGAAAGTTAGAGAACCCAGGCCTACACTTAAGCAGTTCTGTCAACTCTACATACTTAATTCTTAGCTCCCCTGCCGGGGGGATTAAGAACAGGTTCTTGGCGTTTCCATTTTCCACTTTGGCAGTGCTGGCTCTTTCCTGCTTTTCTCTCTGTACCTCCCAGAGTCACGGTCAACCATGTGGTCAGTGTGCTGATGATGGGGTCAGGGGTGGGTCCTTGGGCTGAGCTACTGTTGGGGTGCCGTGCTGTGTGAGCTAGACCCAGGGCATACAGAATTGGACAAATCCAGGAGTTTAAGCAATGATTCTAAAAGTCTTTTCTGGGTCTCAGCGCACCTCTAAGAAGCTGATACACTAACACTGCAGAATATACTGCACAGATGCAGTCTTACAGCTTATCTTGAATCCCGTCCAGGGGAGCCTTGGACCCCTTGTCTTGGGACAGAGGGAAATTAAGGAGGGCTTGCCAATTGACAGCCATAAGCCCTACTGCAAACAGGTGTTGCTTGCTGTCCCCTCCTGCCCCCCACCAATTAAAGTTTTCTAAATAGTCACAATTAAAGTTTGGTAGATTTCTCTTTTAAAGCCTGGACTTCCAGTTGCTTTGGGGTTTGTTTTTTATTTTTTTAGCTGCACCATGGGGCTTGTGGATCTTGGTTCCCAGACCAGGGATTGAACGCAGGCCTTGGGCAGTGAAAGCACAGGATCTTAACCACTGGACCACCAGGGAATTCCCTCCAGTTGCTTTTGGAAAGCAGAAGCTTGACACCACTAAGCTCACTCACTCATAGCACTGGTGATATGGAAGAACACCTACCTGCCTGTTGAAATGAGGCATTTGTTTTACAGCACACCCTGTCTCTCTCTTAATATCTGCCTAAGGTCTGTAGGCATGTGAGGTTTGCAATTGCTAGGCAGATTATAAATGGCCTTGCATGCCCTACTAAGGAGCTTGAACCAATACCACTCCCTTTTTTTTGTAGCCATTGTTTATGTCCCCAAGGGCGGGAACAACCTCTTATCACCTCTGTCTAGCCAGCACCCAGCGCGGGGCATGTGGTTTGGCACCAATAAATGTTGACGAAATCTGGAAAGGGTGGGCATGAGTTCGTTTGTCCCAACGCCGCAGTTCGCGCCCGCGTCGCCAGGGGGCACTAGGGCCCCGGCCGGGCAGGGGGAGATATGCGGCCCTGGAACAGGGAGATAGGGGACATTCTGCATTCCGGCCGGCGCCTCCGGCGACTTTCTCAAGCCTTGCTCCTCTCGCCGCGCTCCCGCCCCACCCCACCGCAGACGAAGAGGACCCAGAAAAAAGCAGCCTGCACTGCCCAGAAAGAAGGGGCTTTATTGGGGAGTGGGGACAGCCGAGGAGGTGACCCCTATCTAACAGTCAAGGCCGGAAGGAGAGGCTAGCTCCGTTTGCAGTTAGGTGGAGAAGGGCGGGGCAGTTTTACTGGCGGGGTTGTGATAGTGGTGTTTCCCCATTGGGACTAACAGTTTTATAGAAGATTCTGGTCAATTTCACAAAGTCAGGTTCGAGGAGGGGCTGATCGATTGCGTCTTTCCTGGCTCAGACCTGTAGCCCCTCTCTAGGTCTTCCGCCGATCCGGAGGGCACTCCTGGGCGCCCCTGCCTGGGTCCTCTGACGGGCATGTTACCTTCGTCCTGGGACCCCAGCCGGCTCGAACCTCAAGGCTTCGTCTCCTCCTGGAGAGAGGGGCCAGACCGAAGGCATGCCTCGGGGGCCCGCGCACCGCGAGTGGGGACACCCAGGCCCCGGGTGGGGCAGTTTGGGCCCCAGGACCACCGCCTTCTCGACACCCCTGGGCCACGTCCGGGACTTTGGGTCCTAGCGCAGAGTGACTTCCCAGGGGGTCCTTTCCCCAGCCCAGCGTTCTCGCACGCAGAGGGTTGGGGTGGGGGGCAGCGACAAACGCCTGAGGCAGGAGGGGAAAGGGGTTCCCACCTGCTCCAGACCGTTCTCCGAGGCCTTTCTGCGGGGAGGCCAGATCACCGCCAGCTTTCCGTCACCCCTGCTCGCTGCGGGGGAAGGGGCGCTCAGCCGAGATTGCCCCTCCTCTCACCAGCTGGAGGCGGCCAGGACGAAGGAGAGCGGCCGCGCCCCTTAAACACACACAGGCGTTCACCCCCCTCCTCCCCATGGAGGCCTCCATCATGAGGGAGGAGGGAGGAACCCGAGGGGGGAGAGAGGCAAACAAACCCAGGGTGGGGAGGTAGGAGCCCGAAAATTCAGAGGGAGGATCCAGGTGTGCCAGAACCCAGGGCGGGTTCCCTGGAACCCGACAAAGACATGTGGGATCCTCCTCCCTTCCCCCACCACGAGCCTAGGGGGGCTGGATCTGGGAGTCCGACGGGGTCCGGGCGTGTGGAGCTTAGGGATGGGCAGCCCAGAAGAGGTGAGTGAGAGGGGCCCGAGGAGTCTGGGAGCCAGGAAGGGGGACCCTGAGGATCAGAGGGCCACTGGAGCTGGGCAGTCGGTGAGAGCGGCTGGAGCCCTGGGAATTCCCAGCGTAGGGGCGCCAGTGGCTTACCAGTTAGGCTGGGCGCGGGCTCCTTGAACTCGGCGGTGCCGTAGACGCTGAGGCGCTGGCGCTGCAGTTCCCGCTCGCGCTCATTCACCTCGCGCACCTCCTGCTCCAGCAGCGATGGTGCGATGGGCGGCGGGGCGCGGGCCAGCACCGGGCACCGGCTCTGCACGACTGAACGTGGCCGGCCTCCGGGCTCAGGCAGCCGCTGCGGGTCCGCGCTGCCCTCCGCCGCCAGCGAGGAGCCGCACCCGCCGGCAGCCTCGAAGAAGCGCTTGAGCTCGCCCAGCGGCTGAGGCGGCTGCCGGGCGCGCTGCTTTGGGATCTCGGGGCGCGCTAGCGCCGCCTGCCGATGGGCCTCCCGCTCGATGTCTCGCTGCATCTGCGCGCCCGCCCGAGCGCGCTCCAAGGCGCGCGGGAGCGCGGAGCCGGGGCCCGGCAGGCTGAGCACCGGCCGCACACGCAGTTCGACGAGTTCGCGGCCCGCGCGACCTGGGCTCAGGCCCCGGCTCCGGCGCAGGCTCTCCTCGCGTTCGCAGCTGCGGCGGATTTCGCGCTCGATGGGCGTCTCCATGAGCGGCTGCTCTGGGGGCTGTTGTGGGGTCTCGGAGCGCAGTAGAAAACGCAGCTGGGGGGATTCCGAGTTTGACTCAGAGGAGGTTTCCGGACCTTGAGAGGGACACTGCTCCAGAAGCCCCGCGCCTCGCGCTTCACACGGTTCAGCGTCGTCGCTGCCTCGCCCAGGACTCTCAAAGCCCTCAGCTGCGGTCGGTCCAGGGCGCTCTGCCTCCTGCCCCGCTGATGGCCCGAGGACTTCGCTCTCTTGCTCGGGGGTCTCCGCGCCCTGGTCTGGGGAGGGCACGGGGACCTCGCCTCCTGGCCTGGGGACCTCGGTATCCTGCTCTGCGGCAGGCCCGAGAATTTCTCTGTCTAACCCGGGGGGCTCAGGGCCCCGCTCTTCGGACGACCCCAGGGCTTCGCTCTCCGGCCCGGGGGCCTCGGTGTCCAGGGTTGGGAGCAGCTGGGAAGCCGTAGCTCCCAGCGCTGGAGTTTTGATGCCCAGAGCTGGGACACACCGCCCTGCGCGGCACCTGTGGCTGCAGTCGCCGTCCGCGGGTTCCAAGGCGTAGCCTGCACCGGCCGCTTCTCTGACCCGCCCCTGGCCTCCAAGAACTGTCCCCGGGGGCAGGGCCGGGCAACGCCCCCTGCACCTGCAGGCAGGACTCCGGGCTCCGCCCTGGCCCCGCCCTCGAGACGGGGGCGCCTCAGCTGGGCGCTGGATTGCTTTCACTAGCACGCCTCAAGTCAGCTCAGGGCATTGGCCCGTTTAAAAGAGGACTTCCCTAGACCTAGCCCGCTACCTGGGACGCCAGTCTGGGTGCAGTGTTCACTCAGGGGGCGCCACCCTAGAACGTTTTCGGCCTCACGTCCCCGGCATTGCCAGGAGGCTTGGCCCTAGCTGCACGCCTGGCTGGGCCTCTGAACGCTGTCCTCTGGTGGGGTGTCCCCCGAAGCCATCTTTCCGGGGCCTTGCCTGTCCCGCGCAGCAGCAACGCCCACGGCTTCTGGGCTGTCCTTCCACCTTCCACCCCTGCAGCGCACAGCTCGGGCTGGAGGGGGCGCCAGGAACCGCCTCACCGCCCGCCCCAGTCTCCCTCCCAGTGCCTGGGTTCAGCAAGGTTCCGAGCGGTGAGCCAGCGCCCGCGCCAAGCCCAGAGGGCCCTTCCCCTCACCCTCTCCAGGAAAAGTACGCGAGGCGTCCACCGCCAAGTGCACTCCCAGATTGAGGGACGAGGGAGGGACGCACACACAGAACGCCCAGGGCTCAGCAGAGCGGCTGAGGTTTGAAAGGCGGTCACCTTGGACCCAGGCGACTGGGAAGGCTCAGAGAAGTATCCAGGCTTGCGGGAAGAAGTAGCTCCCTGCAGCTGGGGCCAGATTGTGACGTTCAAGGCCAGGGTCGATGCCGGGAGCAGGCGACCTACCCCCAGGGACATTTTCCACTCTCTTCCCCTGGGCTCTCTCCAAAACCTGCCTCCACCCCCCACCATTTTGGGGTGACCAGTAAGAAAGATATAGTTACCTAAAGAAAGTGGGGGGGCTACACAGCCTCAGGAGCCCCAATAATCCCCCAACTCTCTGCCTACCCTGGTGACGCCCCTTTCTGTCCACCCTCCCACTCTACTCTCTCCTTGATCCCAATCTCAAGCTGCTACCCTCCTCCCTCTGACCATCTGACCTCCTTCCTTCCTCTGACTCTATTGACCCAATTGGAATCAGGCCCACCTGATTCCCGCCCACTCAGAACCTAAGCGTCAGCCTTCTCCAAGGCTCAGTTTCCTTGTCTGTAAAATGGGGATAATAGTGCTTACTCCCTCGGGAGGTGATGAGGATGAAAACTGTACTTCTGGAATGAGTTGTCTCTACAGTGGACTCTTTATCACCTCCTGTCCCTCTTCTAGCCATGCTTACTGGGCTCTTGGTTCCACCACGCCACTGAACCTTCTCTGTCCAAGGACCTCCGTGACCTCCATTTGCCAGACCTGATCACTGGCTCCTCCCTGATTCCCTCTCCATTAGCTCCTTGGTCTTGGAGGACACCATCCTCTCCTGATTTCCCTCCTACCTCCCAGGCACCCCTTCTCAGACTTCTGGTTCACCTGCATCAATGGGCTTCCTTCCCCTCTGGCTTCCATTGGGTTTCGCTGATGGGAGAGAGGTGAGTGAGGTCAGGATGTTTATCCCATGCCCCCTTCCTCCAAGCTTTGTTGGCTGTGTCCCTCCACAGCAGGCAGCAGCTCCACATAGCTCTCTCCCTCCAGGTCCATGGGGTGGTAACAGCTCCTGGCTGTGGCGAATCCAGGGTATGCACTATGCCTTGATTATTTCCTTCTACTGAGTTCTCATCAATTACTTGGTTTAAGTATACAGTCTCTTTCCTGCCAACACTCAGACCTTGACAAACTCCAATCTCATGCTTTAAATACCATCTCTATGCTGATGTCTCCCAAATTTATGTCTCTAGCTCTGACTTCTCCCCTGGGTTTTGGACTCATATCCAACAGTCCCTAGTCTAATAGATATGCCAAAATGAACACTTTAGAAACTGAACTCTTGGTTTCCCCCAACTCTATTCCTCTCTACTATGTATAGCAACTCACTCATTCTGTTTTTCATGCCCAAAATGTAGAAGTCAGCCTCAATTTCTCTTTTTCCCTCAGCCCCTGCCCCAATCCATTCATATATTGGATTGCTGTTTGCTCTGCCTCCAAAATATATTCTGAATTCGTCCACTTCTCGCCACCCTTGTCCCAGACATTCACTGTCCTCCAGTGACTCCCCACCAAACTTAGAAGAAAAATCCAAATTCCCTACCCTGGCTCAGAAGGCCCTTCCCACTTCTCAGATCTCATCTCCTGACATCTCCCTTGATCACTCCTCCATCCCAGCCTTCATGCTTTCCTCAAACCCCCCAGCTGCATTCCCACCCCCAGGGCCTTTGCACTTGCCTTTCCCTCTGCTTGGAATGACTCACCACATGGTTGGCTTCTGCTATTCAGGTCTTGGTTCTTCAGAGAAGCGGTCTCTGATCACCCAGCCTACATCAAACACAGCTCTTCTTTAACCCTATCCCTGTTATTTTCTGTAACTCACCCAATACTGCAGTTATCATCAATTACCTTTATTTCTTCCTTTATTTGTATATTATCTGTCTCCCCCAACCCCAGGCTGCAAAGTGAGCTGCATTACAGCATTTTCTGTTTGTTATGCTCACCCAACTCCCCCACGCCTAAAACAGTACCTGACACCTAACACTTGTTTAAGAATGTTCCCAATGCTGGGAACAAAGAGATAAACCAGACTTGGAAGTTGCAGTTGAGCTTGGGAGACAGACACAATTATAAACAGAACAATCTTGCCTCAAGGTGGAACACACGACAAAGGTACAAAGGGAAGCCTATATATTATACATCCAAAGAGTTAACAGTTATTAAATCAAACTACAAGCAATGAAGTAAAAGATATTCTCTCCTCCAAAAGGTGGAAACAACCTAAATGTCCAATCAACAGATGAATGGATAAACAAAATGTGATCCATCCATACAATGGAATATTATTTAGCCATAAAAAGGAATGAAGTTCTGACACAGGTTACATTGTGGATGAACCTTGAAAACATTATGCTCAGTGAAAGAAGCCAGACACACAAGGCCACATACTGTATGATCCCATTGATAGAAAATGTCCAAAATAGGTAAATCTATAGAGACAGATGCAGATCGGCGGTTGCCAGGAGCTGGGGGTAGGGGGGAATGGGGAGTGACTGCTTAATGGGTACCGGATTTCTTTCTGGGGTGATGAAAAGGTTCTGGAACAAGACAGTGGCAAAAGTTGCACAACACCGCGAAGGTACTGAATGCCACCAACTGTAAATTTTGTCGTGTGTATTTTACCGCAATTAAAAACTCATTTTTAAAAATATGTTCTCTCGGGGCTTCCCTGGTGGCGCAGTGGTTGAGAGTCCGCCTGCCGATGCAGGGGACACGGGTTCGTGCCCTGATCCCACATGCCTCGGAGCGGCTGCGCCCGTGAGCCATGGCCGCTGAGCCTGCGCGTCCGGAGCCTGTTGCTCCGCAACGGGAGAGGCCACAACAGTGAGAGGTCCGCGTATCGCAAAAAAAAAAAAAAAAAATATGTTCTCTCAGGGGAATTTCCTGATGGTCCAGTAGTTAGGACTCGGCCCTTTCACTGCCGAGGCTTGGGTTCAACTCCTGGTCGAGAAATAGATCCTGCAAGCCGTGTGGCGCTGCATATATATATATATATATATATATATATATGTATATATATGTGTATATATATACGTATATATATGTATATATGTATATATGTATATATATGTGTATATATATATATTTATATATATATATATATTTCCCTCTTCCTATCATGACAAATATACTTGTAGAATGACCTAGATGACCACGTTCAATTGAAAATATTTTGAATCCCTAGGAGTTGTGTACTTGAATGTGGGACACAGGAAAACCCCAGCCCTCAGTCTGGCCCCTTTTGCTTCCCACCCCAAACTGTCCTACACAGCGAGGAGCCTTGTGTACGCACCTAGGGAGCCCATCCCACATGCCCATGCTCTTTCCTCACCCCTCTGCCCACAGCTGCCCTTGGCCACTTCTTGGACACCCTGCGTAGGATCTAGAGCAGGGAGGGACGATTCAGCTGGGTACATTCCCTTTGCCCCATGGGGAGCAGGCCCTCTAAAGCAAGGGGCCCAGGGGACTTCCCTGGCGGCCAAGTGGTTACGACTCCGCGCTTCCATGCAGGGGGTTTGATCCCTGGTCGGGGAATTAGATCCTGCATGCAGTGTGGTGTGGCCACAAAAAATAAAAATAAATGAATTTAAAATTTTTAAAAATAAATAAGTAAAGCAAAGAGCCCAGGACAAGGGCTCTTCTCATTGAGGTTTATGTCAGAATTGCACAGTGTGACCAGGGCTGTGATAAGGGAAGCACTGGGGGCTGCAGGATACCAGCCTGGAGAGTAAAAATGATTTCCCCAAGAGAGTGGTTGGATGAAACATATAATCAGCTGAGAAAAGGGGTGCTGGCCCTTTAAGAATGGGATGTGGGGTAGAACAGGGACCCTCAAGATTTAGGTAGGAAGCTCTCTAGACCTTTCCCACCCATCACCACACTCCCCCAATAGTTATCACATCTAAGGGGTGTCCAGGGTCCTGGAGGCTGTTCGATCTAATTCTCTTATTCTCCCAAAGGGGAAACCGAAGCCTAGAAACCTAGGGGAAGTTGCCCAGAGTTGTCCAGAGCCCAGACGTTCTGGTTCCCATGGGGCACAGGCTCTGGTCTCCAGAATCCTCTAGCTGGATCAGCCCTTCCTCCTCGCCCCAGAACCAGGGTCCAAGAAGGGAGGGCAGCTAGCCTGTAAAAGTATCCCTTGTGTGGTGTTCAACAGTACTCAAAGGTGGGTGACCCTTGGTGGGCGACTGGACTAGAAATGTCTAGGGTGGCAAGTGGAGGTACCATTGTCTGAGGGGGTCAGGGACTCCAAACGCCCGTCCACCCGCTAGACCACACATGTGAGAGTGTGTTTGCCAGGAGGCAGCTGAGTGCAGCAACGAGGCCACTGGCTGGTAAATAATTGATCAGGACAGCTGATAGTACCTCCCCAGAACTGCCCCGCCAGCCCCCGGCCCCCCTCGCCCCGGCCCATGCGTCTCCCGCCTCCTGGCCCAAACCAGCTGGACCAGCTCTCCCAGTGCCCGCCTGCAGCCCCCCCCCACTCCCGACAGCCAAGTCACAGCCTCCAGGGCACCTTTCGGCAAGCGGGTGGTGGGTCCTGGACTCAGGGACCAGAACGTGGGCTTCTGGGCAGAGATGGCCCTGCAAAGCCAGGTGTGGTCTCCGGCCACACCCATGTAAGTGTCTGGGGTCAGGGGGGCCAGTGGGCAGGGCCTGGGAGGGGCTCATGGAAGACACTGGCCTTTCCACGGAGCAGGGGAGGTGAGACCTCCAGCTAGCCTCTCCTAAGGGGGCCAGGGAGAGTGAAGGGCGGCCGGCAGCCAGCCCCCCAGGCTCTTCAATGCCCCCCCTCCCCAGAAAGTCGGGTGGGAGGTGTGAACCCTCACCCCCTTCTTTTTTGGGGACTTTCCGCTGGCAGGCCCAAGCCCAAAGTCCAGCCTGGGGGGTGGGGCTATTACTTGGGTGAGGGGCAGGGAATGTCAAGGTCTCTGACTCCTATGTTTTGCCTCTAGAATCATCCCTCGGTGTCCAGGGTGGGAGGAAATGCTTGAGATCCAACAGGAAAAAGTTAACAGCTCCCAAACTGGGAAAGAGAATGGGAAAATGGAAATGATCACCTGCTTAATGAAATGACCACTGACTGTTCTTGGTGGGGCAAAAAGCCACCACCGTGAATGTTCTTCTTGTAGAGTTAGAGATAAGCAACATCTAACGAAATGTGCAGATTATTTTAATATTCGAGGTGTGAGGGCTTTTTAAAGTAAGAGGGTGGAGGGGCTCCAGAGGTTTGTAAAGAGTTCTGGAAAAGGGGGTCCCCCCAGGGACCCCAATTTGGTTCTTCACTCTTTTGGGTTCCCCGTTGCATTATTCACCAACTACAAACCTGGTTGCCTAGCAATGGGAATCTGATCCTCCCCCCAGCAAGGAAGAGGCAGGGAGATTACATCTTGGGGGTGGGAGAGCAGAGGGGGGACTTTAGCCTTCCCCCCAGGGGCAAACTTATTAACAGGGGGTCTGAGCTTCCTTTGGGAGACCTTGGAAAGCATGACTTCAGCATCCTGCCCCAACTGGAACTGGGGACACCCCAGACAGATCTCTTGTCTCCTGGTCGTCAAGAGGAGGATGCCTAGACTTCCCTCTTCCCCACAGTGTTCCCAGTATTGGGGATCTGAGAGCCTTGAGTTCCAATCCTGACTCAGGGACATTAGACAAGTCTTTTTGCCACTTCTTGGGGCCTCAGTATTCTCATCCGTCAAATGGGGACAGTACTACTATTGATACTTACCTTCTAAGATGGTAGAGAGGGTTAAATAAGTTACTGTGAGTAAAGCATTTAACAGTGCCTGGCACCTGGTGTGCACTGGCTAATGGTTGGCTGATTTTCTTCTCAGTTGGAATGTCAACTCAGCAAAAAGTTGACTACAGTGTCTCAAGATCAGGGCAGGGAGGGGGAGGGGGAGGTGGCTGTGGGAGCCTAGCGAAAGCCCCATAGAGCACTTAGAGTGCTATAGATAGTAAGTGCTAAGTGTGAACTCACTATTATACCTTCATGGTGAGGCCAGAGAAGATCTGGGAGGCCCCACCAGAGTTTGGGCAATGAGGTTAGTTAGTGCTCAACTTAATAAATGTTGGAGGGCTTGCTCTGTGCCCACCCTGGGCTAAGCGTCAGGGCCAACAGGCAGACAGATATATCCTTCTAGTTATTGGCCTGTGAAACACCTGCACGTAGTCAGTGCTCAATGCATGTCTCTGATGAGAGGCCGATGTAATGATGACTGTCCCTGAAGTGCCCTGCAGTACCAGTCAGCCTCCAGCTTCCAGGGGGAGCCCAAATGGACTAGGGGTGGCCCTGGAGGCTGGGAATTGGGAATCCTGGGGTGCTCTGAGGAGGACAACAATGGGGGTAATCTCAGGTTAAACCTTAAACGGCGAGTCCCCCTCCCCCTCCTCCCAGTTCAGAGTCCGGCACTAGGCAGTGTGACCTGGTGACCCTTGCCCCCAGGGATGGTGGCTTGCAGGTGGAGGAGGCAACTCCGGAGTTACCATGGCAATGGCATGTGTCCATGGTGGGATGGACCCTTTTCTCCTCAGACTCCCTCACCCCCCAGCACTTAAGGGATGCTGTGTAGGAGCCAAGGTCCAGAAAGGACCTTGTTCGGCTTTGGTGGGATTCGAGAGTTCCTGGGAATGGTTATTGTAATTAATCAAAAACATTATTAGTCGTGGGAATTATTTAAATTTTTTTATTTTTTTCTTTTTGGCTGAGCTACACGGCTTGTGGGATCTTAGTTCCCCGTCCAGGGATTGAACCTGGGCCCTCGGCAGTGAGAGCACGGAATCCTAACCACCGGACCGCCAGGGAATTCCCTAAAATTATTATTAATAATAAACTATGCTACTGTTTTTGGAGCACTATGTCCTAAGTTTTTTCCTGCATGGATACTTCCTTGCAAGTCCATCTCTCTCTGCAAGGTGAAGGTCAAGCTATCCTGGTCCATTTTACAGATGGGGAAACTGAGGCTCAGAGAGGTGTTGTCAAGCCTAGGAAGGGATTTAGCTCAGTCTGTCATGGTCTCTGCTCTCTCTCCCTCACAGAACCCCTGCCCTCTGCCCCGACCCCTCCCAGGTGCAAAGGGGAAATAGAGGAAAGTGCTGGGTTTTGGTTGGCTTCCAAGCAGCTCAGGGATCTTGGCTCAGAGAGGGGTATTCGAGAGGTGAGCCTGCTGAGGTGTGGGCCCCTGGGAGACCCCTTTGGCAGCCGCCTCCCTCTCCCTGCAGGCCCATGGCAGAGAGCTCCCTCTACCGGCAGCGGCTAGAGGTCATCGCGGTAAGTGAAGCCCTACCAGTGCGGTCAGCCTGGAGCCCTGGGCAACCCTAGCCTTGCCCCAAGCCCTTTCCTCTCCTCCCTCCTATCACAGGGAGCAGGCCTAGGGCTCTGAAGGTGCGGGAAGCACCCTCAGCTCCAGCCTTTCTCGGGGCGCCCCACCTAAATCCTCAGGCCCCTCCGCTCCCCAGTTCCTCTGATCACTGACACCCCTAGAATGGAGAGCTGCGAACTCCGCACTCTTGAAATCTATAGCAACCGATACTCCATTCTTGAACCCCAGTCTCCAAGATACCCCATGTCTGAACCCCATCTCTCAGACCCCCATATCTGAACCTCATCTCTCTAAACTCCCATATTTAAATCTCCATCTCTGTGGACCACATCTCTCTGAACCCCCCTCTCACTAACCCCCATTTCTCTGGACCCCTTCTCTACATCCTAGTCTCGCTGGATCCCCATGACTGCACCTCCATTTCCGACCCCCCCATCTCACTAGCCGCCTCCCTTTGATCTTCATATCTGGACCCCCATCTCTCTGAATCCTGTCCCTCTTAACTCCATATCTCAGACACCCCCTACCCCCGGATTCCCATTCCAAGGCCCTCCCACCCACAGACCCCAGTTCCGCGCGGGCGAGGCCTCTGCAGCATCCCGGGCGCGGCCGGCCCCGCCCCCGCCGGCCCCGCCCCCACCCGCTGCTGAGTCAGGGCCTCCGCAGCCCCCTCCCGGCCCGGGGCCCAGACTTGTGTTCCGCCCCCGGCGCGGCTTGCAGTCCCGGGAGTCCCGGGAGTCCCGGGAGCCCCCGGGAGCCCGGCGGAGGAGGGAGGGAGGAAGGGGGGAAGGCGGCCCCACCCGGCCTCACCCGGCCCGCGGGCAGCTCCTGGTCCTCTGTGCGCAGGAGAAGCGGCGGCTGCAGGAGGAGATCAGCGCCGCGCGCCGGGAGCTGGAGGAGGAGAAACTCCGTGTGGAGCGGCTCAAGGTTGGGGGCGGGCAGGGGCGCCTGCTTAGCCCGGGCAATGAAGTGGGAGTGTCTGTGAGAGTCAGTTCTGGGAACCAAAGGAGGCTCTGTCTAAACATGGGGGGGCATTGGTTCCAGCTTTGGGGGTGGGCGTCCTCCCCAGCTTGGGAGAGTGGGTGGTTGTGATGGGGACATTTGTTCCACCTTTGGGAAGAGTGTGGGGACAATGGAGGTGTTTGTTCCTCTTTGGGGTAGGGAGGGGCTCATAGGGACATTGAGTTCACCTTTGGGGGTGTTTGTCCCATTCTGGAAAGGTTGGGGAGATCGATGGGTGTTTTTTTTCCAGCGTGGGAAAGCTATGGGTTGGTAACGGGGTGTCTGCCCCACCTGGCATCGTTGGGGCACGTATCCCAGCCTGAGGGAGAAATGTCTGTCCCATCTGGGTGGTCGTAGGGCAATAAGAAATCTGCCCAGGGTGGGACATCCAGAGGGAGGCGCTACATGAGATGGGGTAGTCCATGTGCCCCTTCCCATGCCCAGAGGAAGTCTCTCCGGGAACGCTGGCTAATGGACGGGGCAGCTGAAGAGCCGGAGCGGCCCCAGGACCCCGCCTCACAGGACCCCCAGTCACCCGAGGACCAGGCTCAGGCCCGCATCCGGAACCTGGAAGGCAGCTTGTTCACGTGAGTAGGGCCCCTGCCTGACAGCTTTGCCCCAGCCTGACTAGGCCAGGCCCCTCAGCCCACTCCAATTGACACTTCGGGTGGGGTTGGTCCATAAGCCCGAGGTCCAGGCTCCCAGCAGCCCCTTCTCTTCCCCAGACTCCAGTCCCAGCTGCAGCTGTTACAAAGTGCATCCACAGGTGCCCAGCACAAGCCCACAGGCAAGCCCACCTGGCGCCGACAGGTGAGGAGCTAGGGGAGCAGGCGGTGGGAGGAGGGGGTGTGGCAAGCAGAACCCAAAGCAGGACCTCTCCAAGCACAGTATAGATTCTGGGTCCTCTGCTTTCCTTGCCCAAGCCTCAGTTTCCCCATCTCTAAAATGAGCATAACAACAGCACACACCTGGAAGAGGTGTGAGAGAGGGTTGGTGAGATCATAGCTTAGTACCCGGAACGGGCACAGGGGACCGTTTTGATATATGGTTGCCAATACGACCTGAATGAGGAAAGCAGTCAGCAAATGTGGGGAAGTGTTCATGGAATTCAGTCTCAAAGGTGGGAAAGGGTCATCGTGAGATGCTCGCATGATTTGGGGCATCTACGTGGCTTTTGGAGTTTTGGGGTTTGTTTTGGTAATGCCTCTATTAAGATACAACGCAGGCCATACAACATACAGGTTTTTGAAAACCAGGACAACTTCACATTAGAAATCTGGCTCTCCGTGTTTTCCTTGAAGTCCAAAGATCCAGTAATATTTGCACCTGGCCACGGTGATGTGTGGGTTTTCCACAGTCCCCACCTCTCCCTGATGCTTTACCTTGGCTCCCAGGTGCCTGTTTCAGGACGAAAGAGGAGAGGAGACCTTTAATTGGGATAGGAAGCACTTGTTGGGTTTTTAGTCTAAGCCGGGAATTCCCTGCTAGAGATGCGCAAGGCATGATTCCTGGCCCAAGAGAGCTCACGGTCCAGATGAGGAGATGGGGTGCAAAGAGTCTGTGAGGGGGGAGCCCAGGATATAGGGGAAGCTCATAAGAAGTACCTGAGTGAGGTTGAGGGCTCAGGGACGGCTTCCTGGAGGCAGTGACATCTATGCTGAATCTGGAAGGGAATCAGGAATACAGGCAGAGGAAACAGCCTGGACAAAGGCCTAGAGGCTGGAAAGAGGAGGGTAGGTTAGGAGATCTGTGGGGTTTGGCATAGGTGGCCTGCAGGGGTGTCCTCAGCTCCCCTCCCTTGGGCTCATCTTTCCCTTGATCCCTTCCTTCACTCCACTCTAGCCACTCTGACCCTCTGTTCTATTCCTTGAACTTGCCTAAATCACTATAGCCCCAGGGCCTTTGCATTTGCTGTGCCCTCCACCTGGAATGCCCTTTCCTACCTTTTGACTCAAGGCTGGCTCTTCTCACCTTTCAGGCCTTTGTTCAATGTCACCTCCTCCAAGAGGCCCTTCTGCATCTTATACCTAAAGGAGGCACCCCATCACCTCCCAGGCATTCCCCAGCCCCTTATCCTGCTTTTCTTTTCTTTTCTTTTTTTCCTATCATAGCCCTTCTCACTCCCTGAATTACAGATTTGTTTTATGTTTATTACCTGCTTCCTCCCACTGGAATGTAAGTTCCAATAGCAAAAGGCTTAAGTGTCCCTGAAGTAACCTCAGTAGCTGGCAGAGTAGGTCCCCAATACAGAGGGTTTGGCTGCACGGCCACAATATTGATTGGGCACCTACTGTGTGCAACGCAATGGAGCAGAGGGAGATGAGACAGGTGAGGAAGGCTGAGGTACAACAGAGGGTTTGGTCCTGAAGGTAACGGGGAGCCATCGATGGTGTTTGAGCAGGGGAGGGGTACTGGCATGCAGGAGGCTGGAAGTGGAGATGTGGGCCGGCCTGACCTTGTTTCTTCCATCCCTGCAGGGTCACCGTCCTCTATCCCAGCCCACCGTGGAGGCAGGTCCTGCAGGTGGGTGTATTGAGGTCTGGGGGTCGCAAGAGGAAGGACCTGAATCTCACTCTGTTGCCCCATCTCTCCTTTCCCCTTCTCCCCTCACGCCCCCAGACCAGACTGATCTAAACAAGAGCGCCTCCATACCAGCCGGACCAGTGGACCCCTCTATGTCCAGAGACGAGTCTGTCGGGGTTCCGCCAGCCCCAAGGAGGATCCCTGGGGCAGCAGTGGCCTCCTCAGAAGCCAATGGCCCCTGCCCTGGATCCAGCCCCCCTCCGGAGCAGGCGCCGAGTCAGGGAGTGGCGGCGTCTGACGGGGGAGTGAATGAGGCCAAAGGGGAAGGCACGGTGAAGGTGGTCTGGGAGGGGCTGAGGGCCACGGAGGACTGTACCACGGGGCCCACAGGCCCAGAGCTGGAGGCTAAGGTGGAGGAGATGGTCATGGAGGCCATCGGGGACAGACAGGAAGCCGGACGCCTAGAGCTCCCTTCATGGGTCAGGGAGGACAGGGATATCGTGGAGGTAGTCTGGGAAGGGGTGGGAGGCACAGAGGGCAGCGACTCAGAGGCCATGGGGGAGGCGGGCAGAGGCCTGGAGGCTGCACAGACCAGCTCACTGAGGCTGCAGGAGGGACCGGGGGGAGCAGCTTCTGGAGAAGGGGAAGGTGCCCCCAGGGGCAGCGCTGATGGTGATGGGCAGGGGGGCTTTGGAGGAGAGGAGGGGTCCTTCATTTGGGTGGAGAGAGTGACCCTCAGTGAGCAGTGGGAAGAGCTGGGGCTGGAGGGGTTGGAAGGGCCAAAGGCACTGGGAAGGGAGGGAAAGGATGAGAGTCCACTGGGGGCAGGCGGCAGAGGCGGGGAGGAAACGTGGGAGGCGGAGAGGAGGTGGGCAGAGGCATTAGCGGGGAAGAGAGGAAGTGAGGGAATGGCAGGCGCAGAGCCAGAAGGAGCAGAGATGTCACTGGCAGTGGAGAGGAAAGGAAGCGAGAAATCCTTGGAGCCGGAGAGGAGAGGAGTTGAGGAAAAGGTGGAGACAGAGATGGGAGGAGGTGATGAACCACTGTCGGCAGAAAGAAAAGAAGTTGAAGGACCTCTGAGGGCAGAGAGGGAAAGAGGGGAGGAGCCGTTGGGAGTACAGCAGAAAGGAGGTGAGGAAAAGTTAGGGGCAACTGAAGAACCATTGGTGACAGAAAGGAAAGAAGGTGAGGAATCACTGATGGTAGAGAGAATAGGAGGTGAGGAAGCATTGGAGGGAAAGGAAAAAAGAGACGAGGAGTCACTGAAGGTACAGAGAACGGGCGGTGGGCAGCCGTCGGAGGCAGAGACAAAAGGAGATGAGGAACCACTGAAGGTACAGAAAACGGGCGGTGAGCAGCCATCGGAGGCAGAGAAAAAAGGAGATGAGGAACCACTGAAGGTACAGAGAACGGGCGGTGAGCAGCCGTCGGAGGCAGAGACAAAAGGAGATGAGGAATCACAGAAGGCAGAGAGAATGGCAGGTGAAGAGCCATTGCAGACAGAGAAGACTCAAGGGGTCGAGGGAGATCTGAGTCCGGAAGAGCAGAGAGAGTCAGGAGGAGGAAAGGAGTGTCAGGCAGAGGAAGTGAGTGAGGAAGTGGCTCCCCTGGGGGCCAAGGAGGAGCCAAGGCCGGAGGAAGAAGGACAGCAGCCCCAGGAGAAGCAGGAAGGCTCCCCAGAAGCAGAAGCAGTGAAGCCCCAAACCTCTGATGAGGGCCAGGACCCCTCTGGGGATGCCACCCCCCTCCTGGCAGAGACCCCAGCTCAGGAGCAGCCTGCTGAGTGCCAGCCACTGCTTCAGGTGGAGGAGCCCAGGGCCAACCCCAGTGCCCAGGCGGTGCCCACCTACGCGCCTGCCCAGCAGCCGGAGCCATCTGCCCCTCCCGAGGGCGAAGAGGCGAGTGGCCCTAAGCAGAAGACGTGCCAGTGTTGTGCGGTTATGTGAGCCCACGCCCTCTACCCCACTCCCAGCTCCTCTCACAGCTACCTCGGCCTCTTGGCATCAGCAGATGGTCCCAGGCGCAGACAGGGCACCACGGGACTGGTGATGGCACCTGGGAGCCAGCTGGTCCACATGTCCATCTCCACCTGGGCTCCTGGACCCCTTGCACACTGCCTGTGACCCTGGCCCCTTTCTGTGACAAAGCCTTTATACTTGAAAATAAAATGTTGAGCATTTGGACAGTGTGAGTGTGTGTGTTGTTGGCACAGAGCCACCTCACCGTCTCCTGGTGGGAAGTGGAGGGCTTCACTCTGCTAGAATCAAAGATTATGAATCAGTGAGAGTGTAGATATGGCTGCTGTAACAAAAAGACCTCAAGCTACAGTAGCTATCAAAACAGAAAGAATTTATTTCTCTGGGCACTTCTGATCCAGGCAATCACTCAGGAACTCGGGTTCCTTTCCATTTCTTGCTCCACCTTCACCTTGGGTACGGCCAAAGCTGGATCACAGGGCACATCAATGCTCCAGCTCATGGGAAAGGGAAGGGAATGTGGAAGAGCCCCCACGCAGACCCACTGGAGGCACATGTCACTTCTGCTTATGTTCCACTCATAAGAACTCAGTCCATGGCTGCACCTAGCTGCAAGGGAGGCTGGGAGTGTACCCAACTACAGTTCTGTTATAGCAGCAGGACAGATTTGGGAAGGCACCCGCCACTCTGGATTTTATATATTTTTCTTTGCTCCCTCATCCATCCGTATATTCCCTGTAGGGCCAGGCCCTTTTCTGTAGGGGTCCTTCAATCTCAGCTCTTCCTTGGCTGGGTGTCCTCAAGCAAGTGACTCAGCTTCCTTGAGCCTCAGTGTCTTCATCTGTCAAATGAGCACCCCTCTCCCCTCCTGGGGTTGGTTCAGTCCATAACCTGGAACCTGGGGTGTGGCCCAGAAAGCCCAGCTCCTCGGGTGTGGGCAGGAAGTGTTTCTCATATCCAGAGTCCAGTGGGGCTGAGGCCTGGGGGGCCTCCATAATCGGTACCTGCTCTATCTCCTCCACTTCCAGGATGGGCAAGTCCCCAGGGGGCTGGGCCTGGGGCACCTCCTGGGAAGAGAAGAGGCTGAGATTCCTCCCCTCATACCCGCCAATTCTCACCTACTCCCCACTGTCTGAGGTTTCCCCAATCCCCCAGAGGGCCCTGATGAGCCCAGCTTTCTGCTCACCTTCATGTGGGGCAGGCTGAAATTACTGTTGGCAGGATCAGGAACCTTCTCCCAGACCCAGTGGGGTAGTACCTTGTGCCGCAGGTGGACGCACCTGGCAAGCAGGTAAGAGTCAGGGCAGGGAATCGAGGCGGCTAGACACCCATGCCCAGATCGTAGGGTCCAGGAACGTCACAGAGCCCTGAAGCCTCATCCCCTTACCACATCTCTCCCCAGGCTCAGCTAACGTCCAGCTGCCCTCCCAACCTGGGCAGAGACCCATGGGTCTGACAGCCTCACCTTCTGGAGGTAGCTAGGCTCACGCCACAGCCCGTCAGGAGCAAACCCCATACGAGAAGGACAACTGGCAGAACTTTCCATTTCAGGGTGTTATCTGGAGGGAGGGGGGAGGGGCAGAAGAACATCTGGACACCAGGGAGGTGGGGAGGGGTCAGGTAAGGCTCATGGGTGGAGCTGGGAATAGGTCAGGGAGGTGGATAAAAGGGCAGGGCCTATGAATGGGTAGGGGCTAAGGGTGGGGGAAATCTTGGGGTGGGCGCGGGGCTTGTGAAAAGGTCAAGGTCAGGGATGGGGTGAAAGGGTCAGAGACACACATTGCTTGATAATCCACAGCAGTATTTAGCAGCATCAACACCCCGAAGTCTACATGTCCACCCCCTGAAGTTCAGTAATGATTACATAACGCCCTCCAATGCCCCTCTCTCCGGGACCCCTCCCATGGCAGTCCTGCCCCAGGCCCATACCTGGTAGGTGAAAGCGGAGGCTTGGACCCGGTGGGCCCTGTCCTGCGATGGTGGACGCGGTCACCCACAGCTCACAGGTACCCCAGGGAAGGTCGGGCAGGGTGATGGTCCGGGTGCTGCCACTCACTGAAGGACACACCCAGAGCGGTTGGGGAGGCAGTCAAGTCCCATCTCAGGACCTTGGCACGTGCCATGCTGTCTGCAACACTCTCCCCCAGATATCCACATGGCTCCTTCCTCATCTCCTTCAGCTCTTTGCTGCAAGGTCACCTTCTCAGTGAGGCCTTCCCTGACCGCCCCCGCCCCGCGAGTAAAATAGCGCCTGCTTCACCGCTCATCTTCCTTGCTTTATTCTCTATCCACCACTTATCACCATCTGACACACTGCTTAGACCTTATTTACTTTGTCTATACCTTCATGTCCGCCATTAGAAAGTTAGCTCCACGAGGGCCATATTCCCAGCACCTGGATCAGCGCATGCACATAAAAAGCACTCAAAAATGATATACAGGGGACTCAACCTGGTGGCACAGTGGTTTAGAATCCGCCTGCCAACGCAGGGGACACGGGTTCAAGCCCTGGTTGAAGCCCTGGTCCGGAAAGATCCCACATGCCGTGGAGCAACTAAGCCCGTGCGCCACAACTACTGAGCCTGCACGCTCCGCAACAAGAGAAGCCACCACAATGAGAAGCCCGTGCACCGCAACAAAGAGTAGCTCCCGCTCACCGCAACTAGAGAAAGCCCGCGTGCAGCAACAAAGA
Source organism: Lagenorhynchus albirostris (assembly GCF_949774975.1). Classification (NCBI taxonomy): domain Eukaryota; kingdom Metazoa; phylum Chordata; class Mammalia; order Artiodactyla; family Delphinidae; genus Lagenorhynchus; species Lagenorhynchus albirostris. The sequence continues at coordinate 162,568,971 of NC_083097.1, read as the reverse complement.
CCCAACGAAACCAAAAAAAAAAAAGATATACAGTTGACCTTTGAACAATGCAGAGGTTAGGGGTGCCGACCCTCCACTCTTTAAAAAAATCTAAGTACAGTATAATTTATAGTCCACCCTCCTTATCTGTGGTTCTGGATGCCCAGTTCCACATTTGCAGATCCAACCAAACGCAGATAGTACTGTACTATTTACTATTGAAAAAAGTCATGTATAACTGGACCTGCGCAGTTCGAACCTGTTGTTCAAGGGTCAACTGTATATTTGCATAAATAAAAGGATGCATGAGTATCATATCCCTCACCTGCACAGAATCCAGTGACGGGAAATTCACCCCAGACGAGGGGAATACATTTGCATCTCCCGGAACTGTTTTTGTTGACTTTTTAACTGAATTGCCCTTTTTGGTTTTTAAGCCAAGAGAGGAAGCAGCTTTTTGGTTTGTTATAGGATTACAGGAGACATGAATACGGATCAAGATATACTGCCACAGAAAGGTGTCCAAGTGAAATCGGGTGAGAAAAAGAAAGTTGCAAACCATCACGTTCATAAGCTTCAGGGGCCTATAACATAATCCTCTTTTAATTATAGGTACACGTACACATAAATATATATGATTTTTAACCTAAGGATATCTATATACTTGTGCAAGGTGCAATCATGGCAAAGTATCTATGTTAAAAAAAAAGGCTTTATCGGTTAGAGACAAATGCTGAAGTACCAAATTATTTAGGGGTGAAATGATGCCAAAGGCTCTAGAAAAAAAAAGTGGGGGGATAAATTGAAACAAGATTGATAAAATGCAGAAAACCATTGAAACTGGATGGTGGGTACACAAGGATTTGTTATACTATTTTTCCAACTTTTTTTTTTTTTTTTTTTTTTGTGATATGCGGGCCTCACACTGTTGTGGCCTCTCCCGTTGCGGAGCACAGGCTCCGGACGCGCAGGCTCAGCGGCCATGGCTCACGGGCCCAGCCGCTCCGCGGCATGTGGGATCTTCCCGGACCGGGGCACGAACCCGTGTCCCCTGCATCGACAGGCAGACTCTCAACCACTGCGCCACCAGGGAAGCCCTTTTTCCAACTTTTGTTTGTGCTTGAAATTTTCTATAATAAAAAAGTTTAAAATTTTCAAAAAGCACAACTCCTATCTCTATGTTAACGTACACATGGCAAAATATGGAAGCTGCATTGTCCGTATCAGTGAAATGATGAGAATGACGGTATACTTGAGTATACTTCAATGTGTCAGTTTTTAAAAAAAGAACAGATAACTTTGGTAATTAGAGAAAAAGGGTATTTTGAATTTTTATTATTGTTCTGCTCTTTCTTTTTATTGTATCTATATGAGATGATGGATGTTAACTAAACTTATGGGAATCATTTCACAATATTCGTAAGCCAAACCGTTACACTGTATACCTTAAACTTACACGGTGATGCTGTCAATTACATCTCAATAAAACTGGAGTGGAAAGGGTAAAAAAAGGTATTTTAAAAAGGAATTTGTGCTCAGAGTAAAAATTTAGCCTACACCCAAACGTATGAAAAAGAAATAAAAGTCATCTTTAGGGACTTCCCTGGTAGTCCAGTGGCTAAGACCCAATGCAGGGGACCTGGGTTCAATTCCTGGTCAGGGAACTAGATCCCACATGCCACAACTAAGACCCGACGGAGCCAAATAAATAAATTTTAAAAATCATATGTAGGGCTTCCCTGGTGGCGCAGTGGTTGAGAGTCCGCCTGCCGATGCAGGGGACACGGGTTCGTGCCCCGGTCCGGGAAGATCCCACATGCTGCGGAGCGGCTGGGCCCGTGAGCCATGGCCGCTGAGCCTGCGCGTCCAGAGCCTGTGCTCCACAACGGGAGAGGCCAAGACAGTGAGAGGCCCGCGTACGGCAAAAAAAAAAAAAAAAAAAAAAAATCATATGTAATCCTACAGTCCCTATTGACATTGTGGGGGAATTTCTTTTCATATTTGTGCCTCTGCTTCACTCAGTGCTGGGTTTATTTTACAAAAATGGAACCCCACAAAGTTTTACAATCCTTTTATCTTTTTCACTTAATAAAATATGACAGGCATCTTTCAATGTCAATAAATATAGATCGAGTCTCCATTTTTAATAGCCAAACGACAGTCTATTACGTTGATAGCCACCGGGGTCATTATCCACTAGGAAACCCATGATAGTGTGTGTTCTCCCAGGGGCTGAGAGGGAGCCAAAGGGGCCCATCTGGGGGTAAGGGGAGGGGTAGGCTGATGGGTGGGTCTTGTGGGGGCTGGGAACAGGGGCAGGCGGCAGTGGAGCTCACCATTCATGCAGACAGAAGGCCTGGTCCCACTCTGTGCACACAGGGTGTAGTGGGTGAGATGGCCCCGAAGTTGGTGCCTTGGGACCTCTCCCCACGCTACAGCAGGGGTCCCTGGGGGGCTATCCTGGAGTCGCCAAAGCACTGGCCCTGCCAGGGGTACTGGTGAGAGAAAGTCAGCGGGTCAAGTTCTGCCAGGGTTCCAGGACCCTCCATCCTCCAGCCCCACCACTTACCTAGTTCCTCTCTGAACTTCCAGACGGAGGGGGCAGGGGCCAAGCCCCAAGGAGAGACTGCTGTCACCGTGATTTGGTAGGGCACCCCTCCTTCGAAATCCCCTGAGTGGGGGAGGAGCAAAGACCAGTTAGAGTTGGCTCCCCTCCCCGACTCATTTCTTATTTTGTAGGAATCTTCATTTGTGTCCCCAGAAGGACACCTTGATATAAGAATTTGAATAAATGTAACTGATCTGGGAGGCAACCCCAGAAAACACCAATAAGGCAGTGGGGAAGTGAAGCAGGGAAGGAGAGTCACCCAGTAAATATGTGTTAGAGAACAAGTTCCCAACATGGCCAACCAAGGCTCAGTCCTGCTGGCGAACTCTGTGTGGCACAATTCTGAGCACCGTCCCACCCGAGGAGGGTGGGAGCTGGGGTATTTATCCATCAACCATCATCAGTCATTGGTAGAGGGCTGCCTCTGAGGGGCTTTGATTCCCCGGCACTTCCAGCTGTCCAGGCAGGCAAAATGCTTCAGATCAGAAAAAGCCCTCAGGCCAGGAATGCAGGCGTCAGAGGCTGGGAGATAGTCAAATGCTGGACTACGAGTGGGGCCCTGACACCGCCCATCACAGTAAGTAAGGCTCCTGAAATCCCTTCTCAAAACCTAATGCTGCCATATGGGCTTCCCCAACTGGGAATTTTCCAGAATTGGGGCTCCTCTTCTTTTGTCCATATATACTTATGGGTCTTGGGACTCTGCGCTAAATCTCTCGCTCAACACATTCTCGTGCTCTCCCAAGTTCTTTACACCAAGGACAGACTCCCCAGTGTTAAATCTCCTCCTAGAACTTATTGCTAGACCTGAGACTTGAGTATCTGATAGTCCCATGGACAATTCCACTTGGATGAGCACATGAGGTGCAACATATCCAAACGGGTCCCCAAAATTCTGCTCTAAGACTCCCCAACAAGAATCTGCCTGCTTCTCTCCCTTCCTTGGTCCCCACCTGGTCCAGTTCCCACCATGTCCCACCTGGACATACACAGTCCCTTCTCCTGGGTCTCTTACCTCCAACCCTTGCCCTCCCAGTCTGTTCCTCCCACAGCAGCCAGGGGGCGCCTGTAAGCACCTGAGTCAGGACACACCCTTCCTCTGCACAGAACACTCTGTGGCTCCCACCTGACTCAGAGCGAAAGCCAAAGTTCTCCCCATGACCCACAAGGCTTTGCACACTCTGCCCCATCACCTCCCTGCCCTCACCTCCTCCCACTTTCCCCCTTGCTCATTCCACTCCAGCCACACTGGCCTCCTCACTGCTGCTCTAACACATCAGGCACAATCCTGCCCCAGGGCCTTTGCACTGTTTGTTCCCTCTTGCTTTTCCCTTAGACATCCTCATGGCTCTCTGTCTCGCCTCCTTCAGGTCTTAGTTCAAATGGCACTTTCCCAGAGAGACCTTTCCTACCTTTTTTTTCTGACATAGCTATCCTCCCTCCTCTCCCTTACCCTGATTTACTTTGCCCCAATTACATTACAGATGTACTTGTTTTTTGTCTCATTGGGTGCCTGCCCTACAAGATGAGGATGGAGATGTTGGTGGGGATGAGGGTGGGGATGCTGCTGAGAGGACAGTAGGGTGATGGTTCAGGGTTTAGCTTCAGGAGCCCGACTATGTCGTTCAAATCCTGGTTCTACCACATACTTGCTGTATGGCCTCAGGTGAGTTACTTAACCTCTCTGGGCCTTTTTCTTTCTCTGTATGATAATAGCAGAAACCTACTTTATAAGGAAGTTTGTATGATTTAATGCTTATGGTAAATGCCAATACGCATCAGTGACCATCACTGTGTACCAGTGTCTAGAACATGGCCTGGCACACAGTAGGTAGTCAATGAATATTTCTTGCACGAATTAATGATACTTGAACACTCTCTTCTGCAAATCCAGCCATCAGTCCACTCTCCAACAGCTGAAATGGGAACCCAGGTGTCCTGGGGCCTCACCTGGCAACACAGCACTGAGGTTTCCAGGAGGAAGCCAGACCCAGTTGAGATCCTCCAGGGGGTCACCATCTCGAGCCCAGTCCACCACATGCTCCTGCAGCCCCCCGGACCCCTGTTGCCAAGTCACCAGCAGATCCGAGCTTACAGGGATGATGCTGACCACCACACCACGAGGGGCAAAGCCTGGACCTAGAGGATAAGGAGGAGAAATCTCAGCTGTCCACTCGGGAAGTCCCCTCTTGCACCTCCAGGGCATTGCTCAGAGGAAGCTCACAGCCTCTTACCCAAGCAGGCCAAAGAGAGGTTGGTAGGAGGCTCCCAGCTTGTGGCGTTGATGGCGGACACCCCAGCCCACTCCGCTTGAGTGGGGATGGAGATGTTGCAACATGAGGTCTCCTCCTGGATCACCTCCTGATCTTTAATCTGGAACCAGACTCTGTAGCTCACCTGCACGCAGTGCCCCGAGGCCTGAGGGATGAGGGGAAGAAGTGGTTAATATCTCCCATTTATCACGCACATACTGTGCTTCTCAGTGAGGTCACCTGACAAACCAGTCTGGGAAATATTTTTGTTTCACTCTAAGATGAAGAAACCGAGTCTCAAGAGTGGCTCAGTGGCAGAGGTGGAATTAGAATACAGCTCCTGGGCCAGAACTAGGGTGAGGTGAGTGAGGCACTCACCTTGGCGGCAAAACAAGAGGATACCAAAAATCCAATCAAGATGAATTATATTTTAATGCAATATTTAAAAAATTTTTTTTTTATTTTTCAGTATAGTTGTAGTTGAAGTATAGTTGAATTACAATGTTGTGTTAATTACTGCTGTACAGCAAAGTGGCTCAGTTATACATATGTGTACATTCTTTTTCATATTCTTTTCCATTATGGTTTATCCAGGGTATTGAATATAGTTCCCTGTGCTATACAGTAGGACCCTGTTTTACGCAATATTTTAATCAATCAAAATTAATGCAGGGATTTCCCTGGCGGTCCAGTGGTTAAGTCTCTGCGCTTCCAATGCAGGGGGCGTGGGTTTGATCCTTGGTCGGGGAACTAAGATCCCACATGAGGCTCGGCGCGGTCAAAAAAATTTTTTTTAATTAAAAAAAATTAATGCAAAAAAGAAAAACCATGACAAACAAATTATCAAGATTTTAACTAGGACTTCCCTGGTGGCACAGTGGTTAAGAATCCGCCTGCCAATGCAGGGGACACGGGTTCAAGCCCTGGTCCGGGAAGATCCCACATGCCACGGAGCAACTAAGCCCGTGCGCCGCAACTACTGAGCCTGCGAGCCAGAACTACTGAGCCTGTGTGCCACAACTACTGAAGCCCGCGCGCCTAGAGCCCATGCTCTGCAACAAGAGGAGCCACTGCAATGAGAAGCCCGCGCACCGGAACGAAGAGTAGTCCCTGCTCGCCGCAACTAGAGAAAGCCCGCGCGCAGCAACGAAGACCCAATGCAGCCAAAAATATAAATAAAATAAATAAATAATAAATAAATAAATAAAAAAGATTTTAACTAAAGACAGGCAGGATCTGACCATGCACTTATATGACCCTGTCTTCCCTCACCTTACCTTAGTCTGTCTTGTGCAGTTCTTAGGGACTGCAAAATTCCCACTGTTGTATAGAGGAGTAATTACGCATAGCAAAGAGGATAGTACCCTCCAGAGTGCTTTGGGGAAACGTGTGAGAATATTTGGTTGCCTCAATGATTGGTATTTGATGGGCAAGAGCCAGGGACACTACCCTCTCCTAGAAATAAAAAAATTGTCCCACGTCCCTTGTGCCTTTTGAAGGTCATCCCAACTGGAAACTTCTGTAGATGAAAAACCCTGTCTAATAATTTTAACTGATCCTAGAACCAAACACATTTTGATGTATCAATACAAAACCTTTTGGGACCTGGTTTTAACATTCACTGAATTTTGAAATATTCTGAACATACGGGGACTTTCTAAGCACTTTTTATTATCTATTTCCAGCACAATCTGTGTTCTGATCAGAGAATTTTTCAATGTGCCCAGCATCACCTCATCCCTTTGAAGTCCTTGGAAACCAGCTCAATAGCCTAGCATGTGGATGATTTTGGTAAATGTCCTGTTTGCATATGGAAAGAATGCATGTTCTGATGTTTCCTATGTGAGTCCATTAGATTGTTTGTTATGCATATGTTCAGATTCTCTGGATCTTGACTTGTTTTTCCATCTGCTTGTTATGAAATTACTTAGAGGGGTATGTTAAAATCTCCCACGACGGTTGTGGACTCTATGGAGTTCTCCTTGTAGTTCTATCAATTTTTACTTTATGTATTTTAAAGCCACGTTATGAGGTACATACAGATTTAGTATTCATATCATACTGGTGAACTGAATATTTTGCCATTATGTAGTAGCCTTATTTCCCCTTTATTTTCTACTGAATATTACAATACACTGTACACTGTATGCTATAATACAATACACTGTATTATACACATTTTAAAATATATGTATATATGGGTTATATTAGCTATGTATTTCATTTCAGTATAGAAAGGGGGCATTACAAAGTATGTGTTATGAAATAGAGGCACGAGGGACGTCCCTGGCAGTCCAGTGGTTAAGACTCTGCACTTCCAATGCAGGGGGCACAGGTTTGATCCCTGGTTGGGGAACTAAGATCCCACATGTCGTGCAGCATGGCCAAAAAAGTAAGAAAAAAAATGAATTAAAAAAAATAATAAAACAGAGGCACTGAAACTGTGAATTAAGGTTTGAAAGCCAGAGAACCTCAGCTCTGCCACGTAGCTGTTGTTTGGTTTGGGGTAGCCTCTCTATGTCTCATTTTCTCATCTGTAAAGTTAGTGAATGTAACTAAGTGTTGGAGGCGAGGACCTGGCACATAATAAGAGCTCTGTAAGTATTATGCATGGTTAAAGTTAGTGATATTAGATTGTGTGGCCCAAGAAAGTATAAGCCCTGTTGTTTTGTCTCTTGCCATATTTACTGTGAGCCAGGGCCTTGCAATGTCTGGAACACGGTAGGTGCGTGGCAGATTTGCATCAGTGAGGACTGTTTCACTCTTGTCTGTCATCTCACAATGCCCTTTAATACTAGCATCAAAGTCCTTAGCATATTCTGCTATATTTTGTGGAGCTGAGCCTAGTCTTGCTTCTATATCTTTGCACCTGGTGTCCCCCCGACTGGAACACTTGTACCCATCTTCACGTCTCAGCTCAGATCTCCTAGATTCAGCCAACATTGGTGGAGTCTTTCTCTGCACCCAGCACTATGCCAGGACCTCTCTGAGCATCCCCTCCTTGAAGCCCTGAAGCAACCTCAAGAGGGCAGCATAGTAACCTTCGTCTTGTTTACATCATTGTTTTGGGGGGGTTTTTTGGTTTGGCTTGTTTTCTTTTTGTTTTCTTGGTTTGTTTGTTTTTTTTTGCCCCACTGCTCAGCAGGATTTTCATTCACAACCAGGCACTGAACCCAGGCTCTCGGCAGAGAAAGCCCAGAGTCCTAACCACAGGACCACCAGGGAACTCCCTACAACATTGTTTTTTGGTTTTTTAATATTTATTTAATTTATTTGGCTGTGTTGGGTCTTAGTTGCGGCATGCAGGATCTTCGTTGTGGCATGAGGAATCTTTTAGTTGCAGCATGTGGGATCTTTAGCTGCAGCATGTGGGATCTAGTTCCCCGACCAAGGATCAAACCCGGGCCCCCTGCATAGGGAGTACGGAGCCTTAGCCACTGGACCACCAGGGAAGTCCTCTACATCACTGTTATTTGGGGTCTCCTGACAGGTGCAGAGACCTGGTCCTCACAACTCACCTTCCACAGAAGCAGGGGTTCCTGTCCGCCTGGTGCCCCACAGATGTTCCCCGATATCCACACATCTTTTGGAGCTGGCAAGGATGAAAAAAGGAGAGACCATGTGACTAAGTTCTAGCCAATGAGATATGAGATGAAAGATACGTGCAACTCTGGGGTTGTGCTCTTAAAGTGCAAGGGCAGGCTCCCCGACTCCTGGGGTCCCACTGCGCTGGAGTTGTCTTCAATTTTTTTTTTGCTGTGTGAGCTTAGGAAAGTTGCTTAACCTCTCTGAGGTTCAGCTTTCCCAACTATAAAATATGACAAATGAGAATGGCATGATTGGCCAGACTTCCAGGAGAGGGGCTGAGGGTGTAGGGGTAAGCCCAGAGATCCTCACCAGAGGGTGGTGTCTGGAAGGACAGAATGGGGCTCCACTCGCTCCACAGATCCTCTTCTTCCTCCACGTGACAGCGGCCAGATACCTCATAGCCAGTGGCTAGCTCCAGGTCCTGGATATCAACAGGGGTCAGGGGTATGGATTTCACTTCAGGTTCCAGCTGGGGGAGAGACAGGGAAGAGTGATGAGGCTGAAGATTGAATTGAAAGTACCTGGCCTTATATGTCAATAGGATGACCAATACTGTCCTGCTTTGCCTGGGATCAAGTGGGTTCCTAGGACACAGGGCTTTTGGTTTTAAAATTGGGACAATCCCTGGAAAAAAGAGACAAGTGGATTATCCTCTGTGCCAGGTATAGCAGTAGGTGGTAAATTCTATTATTAATATTATTCTCATTTTACAGATGAGGAAAACTGAGGCCAAGAGCGGGGAAGTGACATACCCAAGGTCACATGGCTGGTGAGTTCTGGAGCTGAGATTCATACCCAGGCAGTTAGATTGCAAAGTCTGCATCTGAGCATTGCTCTGAATTGCATGAATATTCATAGTGACAACAACTCTGCTCTATATTGTAGTGTTTTGCATGAAAAGTTGTAACTGAGACAGTGGGTTATCCCCAATATCCATTCTCCCCTTCTTCCTTTGGAAATAGAACCCTTGAGTATCTGTCAGGAACGTGTGTCAAGAATAAAGACTACATTTCCCAGTCTCCCTTGCAATCAGGTGAGACCATGTGACTAAGTTCTGGCCAATGAGATATGAGATGGAAAATACTTGCAACTTTGGTGCTGTGCTCTTAAAGTGCATGGGCAGGCTCCTCAACTCCTGGGGTCCCATTGCACTGGAGTTGTCTTCCATTTTTTTTGCTGTGTGAACTTGGGAAAGTTGTTTAACCTCTCTGAGGTTCAGCTTCCCCAACTATAAAATAGAGATCTTAAAAGCATCTATATATAGGGAGGTTGGTACTCATCAAGATAATCCATGCAGATTGCTTAGCTTGGGCCCTGACGCGTGGCAGGTGCTCAGAAATGTGAGCTGCTTTTATTACTTTTGAGCGTTTACTGAAAACCAGGCTCTGTTCATCATCTGTAAAATGGGTAGGCATAAAACACATCTACCTCAAAGAGTTCTTGTAAGGATTCAATAGACAGCACACAGCAGATGCTAAGTGTCTGCTGTTAACCTCTTATTTTAAGGTTAAGGTAAGCTATTTGAGGATTTTTATTCATTCACAAAAATGTTAGAGGAAGTTTACTGAGTTTCTCAAAAATGCCAAGTGGAAGGAATTCCCTGGAGGTCCAGTGGTTAGGACTCCTTGCTTTCACTACCGAGGGCCCAGGTTCAATCCCTGGTCGAGGAACTAAGATCCCGCAAGCACAACCTCGCGGCGTGGCCAAAAAAAAAAAAAAAATTCCAAGTGGAATTTGGATTGGGACTGCATGGAATTTATAGATTATCTTGGGGGAACATTTTTTAGCTGAACAAGATGCATGTACAGGCCTTCTGTGAGGAATGTGGACAGACTCCAGGGCCAGCTGAGGAATGAGCTCTGAGCTAGGTGTCTGATTTGGGAATGATGTCCCAGGCCCCGCCCAGAGTAGGGTGGGGGAAAAGGGTCCCTGACACTCACCAGCATCCAGGCCATCTCCTGGCATCTTCGGTAGTAGAACTGGCAGACCAAGACCTTATGGGGTGGCCACATAGGAGGGGCCCATTGGACAGTGGCCTCTAGGGGGTCATCCTCTGAGAAGTCCACATCAGGGTACAGTTGGGGGGCATCCGGCTTCACTGAGGAAGGGGAGGTGCATTGAGCCAGGGCCTCCAAGACCACCCACCCCACACATAGCAAACCCCCACTCCCGCCTGTTACTTCGGGTTTCGAGGTTCACGAAGACTGGGGGCCAGAGAGGTTGGCCTGCCCTGGCCACCCAGACGAGGAGTTCATCAGACGTGGTGAGCTGTTCCCGTGGAATGGTCACCCGGCTCTGCCCAGTGGGCACTGCCACTGTCCAGGTTTTGTTGGAATGGCTGTGAGGAGAGATGCGAGAATCGGGGCAGCATACGGTGGGCTGGGCCCAGAGCCGTAATGATAACATATTTTCTGCCTGGGTTCAAATCCCAGTTCTCCTTCTTCAGAGCTGTGTGACCTTGAGCAAGCAACTTAACTTCTCTGTGCCTCAGTTTCCTCATCTACAAAACGAGGGTGATAAAATTGCCTCCTGAGGGACTGCCCTGGTGGTCCAGTGGTTCAGACTCGGTGCTCCCAATGACCACGGTTCGATCCCTGGTTAGGGAACTAGATCCCGCGTGTCCCAACGAGTGTGCCGCAACTAAGACCTGGCACAGCCAAATAAATAAATGTCTTTGTTTAAAAGTGCTTGCTGAAAGGGCTGAATGGGGAGGGGAACAATGAGATGAGAAATGGACCGCATTTAGAACAGCAAGTGTCAGGGGCACAATACATGTTACATGAGCATTGGTTATTTTGTTTACTGAGCACCTATTACGTATACGCACATTTACTTCTACACAACTGTTCACTCAGCAAATATACACTTCTGTTGTAGAAGCTGGGAATAGGACTATGACCAAAGCAGGCAAGGATCCACTATCCGGAGCTGGTGTTCCAGTGGGGGAGGCAAATGAGAAACTCATAAATATATAACTGATGGTGGTATAAGCGATACAGAGAACAATAAAGCAGGGTGAGAGGGATTCAGTTTGATGATAGGATGAAGAGTGACAGTGCTATTTTAGGAAAGGTGGTCAGGAAAGCTCTCTGATGAGACATTTGAATAAAGGCCTGAAGGATGTGGTGTGGAACAACGCAATACCTCGGGAAGAGCATTTTAGGAAGAGGGAGCAGCTGGTGCAAAGGTCCTGTGGCCAAACCGTGCCTGGTGTTTTACGAAGAACAGTGAGGAGGAGGCTTGTCCTCTGGGGTAGAGTGAGTGAGCGAGAAAGGGGGAGGAGGTGAGGGCAGGGAGGTGACAGGCAGATCATACAGGGCCTGATGGGCTGCAGGAAGGATTTCGGCTTTTACCCTGAGTGAGGTGGGAGCCCTGGAGGGCTGTGAGCTGGGGAGGGACGTGCCCTGATTCAGAAGTTCACAGGTGCGGGACTTCCCTGGTGGTCCAGTGGTTAAGAATCCGCCTGCCGATGCAGGGGACAGGGGTTCCAGGCCTGGTCCGTTAAGATCCCACATGCCCCGCAGAGCAACTAAGCCCGCGAGCCACAAATACTGAGCCTGTGTGCCACAACTACTGAATACTGCGCGCCTAGAGCCTGTGTTCCGCAACAAGAGAAGCCACTGCGATGAGAAGCCCACGCACCGCAAAGAAGAGTAGCCCCCAATCGCCACAACTAGAGAAAGCCCGCGCACAGCAATGAAGACCCAACACAGCCAAAAATAAAATAAATAAATAAATTAAAAAAAAAAAAAAAAAAAGACTCCGTGCTCCCAATTCAGGGGGCCCGGGTTCGATCCCTGGTCAGGGAACTAGATCCCGCATGCCGCAACGAAGATCCCACATGCTGCAGCTAAAACCCAGAACAGCCAAATAAATAAAGAAATATTAAAAAAAAAATAAAACAGAAGTTCACAGGTGTCCTCTGGATGCTGTGGTGGAGAACAGACTGTGGGGCTAAGGGTGGAAACCGAGTCCAGGGAGGAGGTGACCGCACGGTCCAGGCCAGCGATGATGGGAACTGGACTATGGTGGGTGCTGAGGAAGTGAGGAGTGCCAGATTCTGCATAATGTAGAAGGTAGAGCTCGCAAGGCCTGCTGGGGGTGACAGAGAGAGAGAGAGGAGTTGAGGACATCCCGAAGGGTTGGATTTCAAAGGTTCAAATCAAGGCCTTCAGAAAAAAACAACAAAAACCCATGTGTTATGTTATGTTGCTGGTAGGAACATAAAACGGCGTAGCTGTTGCAGAAAACAGTTAGGTGGTTCCTCAAAAAGTTAAACACAGAACTGCCATATGCCCCAGCCATCTTACTCCTAGGCATATACCCCAAAGAACTGAAAACAGGACTCAAAAACGTGTACACATTATGTTCACAGCAGTGCTAGTCACGATCGCCCAACTGCAATTGCCCAACGGTGGAAACAACCCAAATGTCCATCAACAGATGAGTGGATGAACGTAGTATATCCATACAGTGGAATATTGTTCAGCCACAAAAAGGAACGAAGTTCTGATTCGCTACGACATAAATGAACCTGAGAAACATGCTAAGTGAAAGAAGCCAGATACAAAAGACCACATGCCAGATACAAAAGACCACATATGATCCCATTTATGTGAAATGTCCAGAACAGGCAAATTCAGAGACAGAAAGTAGATTAGTAGTTGCCAGGGAATGGGAAGTGACTGCTGTTGGGGATGGAACTTCGTTTTGGGGTGATGGACATGTTTCGGAACTAGATAGAGGCACTGGTTGTACAACATTGTGAATGTACTCAATGCCACTGAACCGTTCACTGGCAAATGGTTAATTTCACATTATGTGAATTTCACCTCGTTAAAAAAAAAAGGGGAAGACCTTCTCTTACTCCCTCATCCTCTACCAATTTAAAACCCTAGCCCCCGCCCCTCTTCTGGACATGGGTGGTGGTGATGGTTGCACAACGTGACTGTACTTAATTCCACTGAACTGTACACTTAAAAAAGGCCGAGAAAAAAAGTGGTAAATTTTATGTGTATTTTACCATCGTTAAAAAAAAAAAAAGACCAGCCTCCCATCCCAGTTCCCATCTTCAAATGTTCCTTTCCCTCTCCTCTCACTTAGCCAAATTTGAAATGAATTTGTGTTTCCAGGTGTGATTCATTGTGAAGCAACATCAGTCACCCCCTCAGAATGTGGGCTCCACAAGGCTTTCTGTGTCTCTTTCACTGCTGCATCCCTGGCACCAGACCAAATGATCTTTTCATATGCTCAGAGAGGTTAAGCTATTTGCCTAAGGTCACACAGCAATAAAAACACCTCCTAATCATTAAGCATTTTCTTTCCCAAGTGCCTAACTCATTGAATTCTCAGAACCAGCCTTGAGAGGCAGGTTCCATTATTATCACTACTTGATAGAGGAAGAAACAGAGGCTCAGAGAGGGAAAGTGACTGGTCCAGGGTAACACAGCAAGGAAATGAGGGAACCTGGAAGTGAAGGGCTTGAGAGTGGTGCGGGTGGGCAGGACTAATGGGTCCTCTCAACCTGAGAAGTCTAGAACCTGAGTGGTCACTCTTCCAAAGCCTCTGTTTCCCCAAATCACTCCATTGTACTCACTACTTCTGGCTCTGGAGGTACAGCGTGGAAGGGGCTCCCAGGTCCCCAAGAGGCTCCCATGAGCAGTTCAAGTCGCCCAAGGGTCCAAATCCATAGCACTGCAATGGCCCAGGGCTGCCTGGAGAGGGAGGAGGGAGGGTCCGAGGGAAGGGGGTCAATTCCCCCAGCCGCCCTCACACCCCAGAACTTGAACTCCCCCCACCCCTTACGGAAGTGATCAGCAGGAAGGGGGCGTTGGGCACCGCTCCCCAGGCTTCGGGCATAACTCCTCCCCTCCCTCTACCAGCTACATCCTGTTACCACCCGAAGAGCCCTTTCCCCTACCACCCCCCAACCCCGGACCCTGGCTCCCACCTCGCTGCCGCCCATTCCCCAACTCCTCTCATCGCCCGGTCCCTGTCCCGGGGGGGAGCAGAGTGGCATCCGGACCTTTGTCATTCATTCCAAAAAATTGCGGTTCACCCTGGAGGATGTGCGTTTCCGCGGAGCGCGGCGGCAGAGCGCCGACACGAGTTCGCTCCGTAACTCACCCTGGGGCCGAGTCCTGCAGAATAGCAGCATCAACAGAGGCAGCAAAACCAGCTTCGGCCGCCGCCGCGGCGGGAAGGGAGCGGCCCGGGTTCCCCGCATGGCGTCCCCGCGCCCCCAGTCCGGCCCGGCCCTGCCCGGCCCAGCGCTGCAGCGCCGCCCGCTTGTCTCTCGGGGTCCAGCTCCCGAACAGCAAAGAGAAGCGGAGCCGCCCCTCCCAGCCGCCTCCGCACCTTGCGCTTCGGCTCCCCGCCCCTCCGCTGCACCGGAAAGTCCCTCGCGGGGGCTGAGGAGGCGTAGTAGGGGGTGGGCGGCGCTGAGGCGTGGCCGAGCTCCGCAGACACCTGCCCCTCCCCTCCCCCAACAGGCTGCCGAGTCCTTTGGAACTGTTTATCTTTGGGGTTGGAGAAGGTTCTGATCCGTTCTCCCCACTGAGCTTCCCACCCCAGGATATGAAGGGAACCCAGGGGTCCCTCCACCAACCCTGGGGTCCGCAGCATTAGAACCCCCAGCAGGCGAGGTCGGAGGAAGAGGGGCTGGCAGACAGGGGGACGGGAGCGGGCAAAGACTGGAACGGGGTGGTGGTATAATTGGGGCTGGCAAGGGGACAGTGGCCACAGTTGGGACAGGAGAGAGTCACAGTTTGGGTAAGGGTCTCAGTGTGGCCAGTTTGGGTAGAGTAGGGGCATCCTTTGCAGCAGGAGACGGTATAGGACAGGAAAGGCATGATATGGGCTGCGGAGAGGTCAGGGTCAGGGTAGGGTCAGGATAGGCAGGCTGCTCAAAGGTCAGGATTGGGTGGGGGGACTCTGTCCAAGTCCACAGTGCCTGACCTCTGAGACTCGCTGATGAATGAATGCATGAGGGGCCAGAAACAGGTGCCCAGCTGGATACCGGTTAGGTGGATGGCGGGGCTGGGGCGTTCACCCTGGTGCTCCCTGGCTGCCCAGTTCCCCTTCTAGCAGAGGCTGCTGATTTCATCTGTCAAACCCAGAGTCCAGGCTCCTGGCTGGTCCAGCTACTTCTCTGTTCTTGTGACTCGGCCTCCTGAGTAAAGACTTTGATTCCATTCAGGCCTGGGTTCCCGCTTTGATGGGCAGCTTACTCAACCTCATTGAGCTTGACTTTCCTCTTCTGTCATATCTTTTCCCCTACTGTTTATTTACTGAGGACCTGATGGTTAAGAACATGTGTTTGGGAGCTGAACTGACCGAGCACCAATCCCATTATCATCTCTCAGCTTCCGTTTCCTTGTCGGCAAAACGGGGATAATAATAACTCCTACCTTCCAGGGTTTTATACAGAGTAGATGATTTAATTAATACCCATTTAAAAAAAAACACTTAGAATAGTGTCTGGCACATGGTAGGCACTCAACTTTGTCCTAATCTGTTTTCACTGAATTTTGCTGCTTAACAAACCTGCAAGATACAGGGGCTGTGCCTCCCTTTTGCAGATAAAGAGGATCAGGGGAGGAAAGCAACTTGGTAGGAGGGTCACCTACTAGGTGGCAAATCTAGCCTTGTACTCACCACACCCCTCACACTCCCTTCCCTGAAGGCTTGGAAAGCACGTTAGTTTCGGCTTCTGAAAGGCACGTCCCAGTGTTGTGCAAAGAGCAGCCTTGCCTAATGCAGGGCACAGGGCTCCCAAGTAGAAGCAGACTTTTAGCTGGTGTGGATGGCTTGCTGCCCCTCCCCTATATGGCTCCCCCAGCCTTGACACAGCTTTGAGGGCCTGGCCCATCTCCCCAGCTGCATGTGGTGGAGGAGGGACTCTCCTGCCCCAGCCCCTCATCTCACCTCTGTCCCTGGCTCCTTGGACCCGTCTTGTGTCCTGTCAATGCCCCTAACACACACACAGCACCTCCCCAGCCTCACCCATAGCTTCATAGGCCAGGATGTCTGACCGTCTCCACCAGGAGCCCCCACAGGTGAAGATGACTGCTCGGATGAATTCACGGCCGCAAAGCTTCACTCCGTAGGGTGCTGCCTGGGCCTCTGTCCACAGCTCCCCAGCCAGCACCCCCATGGCCAGCAGCAGCAGCAGAGGACGTTTGGCCATGCTGGACAGGGCTGCCTGAGATGTGAGAGGTGGCACAGCAAGGCAGCTTCCTGTGGTTGGTGCCGCCACCGCCTCCTGGCCCCCCATTTATACATCTTAGCTCCCCCCTCTTGTCATGCCTGTCATGGGGGAGCGAAGTGACCTCCTTTATCTCCACTAGCAGAGAGGAGGCAGGCACGCGGCCCCCTCCACCCCTCCAGCACTGACCTTTCCCGTTTCCCGGACCAAGCGATAACCTTTCACCAGGGATGCGGTGACGCGGTCCAGCTCACTGTCATCTTCAACAGAGAGAGGTGAGAAGGCCTCCACTTAGCAGAGACCAGGAACCCAGACCCCCACCAGACCGGGAGAGAGGGCACAGCCAGCCCCCCATCACCACCATACTGCTAGGGTCCCAGGCCTTCTCCATAATAACAAGAATAATGAGTGCTTACACAGTATGCACTGTGGGGCCAGGCACTGCTCTAAATATATATATTTGTTTAATTGATTTAATCCTCCCAACAGCCTATGATAATAGTTCTCATTTGAGCAAGTCTCAGAATCTCCTGGAGGGCTTGTTAAAACACACATCACTGGGCCCTATGTGCAGAGTGTCTGAAAATCTGCATTGACGACAATTTCCAGGCCATGCTAATGCTGCCGGTCCAGAAACCACACTTTTTTTTTTTTAACTTTTTTTTTTTTTTTTTATGGTGTGCGGGCCTCTCACTGTTGTGGCCTCTCCCATTGCGGAGCACAGGCTCCGGACGCGCGGGCTCAGCGGCCATGGCTCACGGGCCTAGCCGCTCTGCGGCATGTGGGATCTTCCCGGACCGGGGCACGAACCTTTGTCCCCTGCATCGGCAGGCGGACTCTCAACCACTGCGCCACCAGGGAAGCCCTTAACTTTTTATTTTATATTGGAGTATAGCCAATTCATAATGTTGTGATAGTTTCAGGTGCACAGCAAAGGGCCTCAGCTATACGTACACATGTATCCATTCTCCCCCAAACTCCCCTCCCATCCAGGCTGCCACATAACATTGAGCAGAGTTCCCTGTGCTATACAGTTGGTCCTTGTTCAGAAACCACACCTTTAAGAGCCACTGGACTATGAGACTAGGACAAAGACTGTCTCCAGGTTACAGGTGAGGAAACAGAAGAGTGACCTAAGGTGCCCAAGATCAGCTAGTAAGTGGAGGTGGGAGTTGGGGTTCAAACAGAGCCTCTAGTTCCAGAGCTAATGCTCTCCAAGGGAAAAAGTATTTTTTTTAATTTTTATTGGAGTATAGTTGATTTACAATGTTGTGTTAGTTTCAGGTGCACAGCAAAGTGAATCAGTTATATATACACATATATCCACTGTTTTTTTAGATTATTTTCCCATATAGGCCATTACAGAGTATTGAGTAGAGTTCCCTGTTCTATACAGTAGGTTCTTATTAGTTATCTATTTTATTTATAGTAGTGTGTGTATGTCAGTCCCAATCTCCAAATGTATCCCTCCCCCCAGGGAAAATTTTTAAGGATTAAAAAATACTCTTGGGACTTCCCTGGTGGTGCAGTGGTTAGGAATCTGCCTGCCAATGCAGAGGACACGGGTTCGAGCCCTGGTCCGGGAAGATTCCACATGCCACAGAGCAACTAAGCTCATGCACCACAACTACTGAAACCCGCACGCCTAGAACCCATGCTCCCCAACAAGAGAAGCCACTGCAATAAGCCCGCGAACCGCAATGAAGAGTAGCCCCCGCTCGCCGCAACTAGAGAAAGCCCGCGTGCAGCAACAGACCCAATGCAGCCAAAAATAAAGTAAATTTATTTTTTAAAAAATTGTTATGGGAACAGAGTTTCAGTTTCGCAGATGAAAAGGGTTGTGGAGATGGATGGTAGTGATGGTTGCACGACCATGTGAATGTACTTTATGTCGTTGAACTGGACACTTAAAATGGTTAAGATGGTACATTTCCTGTTATGTGTATGTTACCATAATTTTAAATATAATTTTTAAGTGTTTAACTAATATCATATACAGAGAGGAACTGTCGTGTGCTGGGCAATGTTTAACAGTGGGCTTTCCGGATACAAATGAACTTATTTACAAAACAGAAATAGACCCACAGACAGAAGACAAACTTATCATTACCAAAGGGGAAAGGGGTGGGGGAGGGATAAATTAGGAGGTTGGGATTAACATATACACACTACTATATATAAAATAGATAACCAACAAGGACCTACTGTATAGCACAGGGAACTATACTCAATATTTTGTAATAACCTATAAGGGAAAAAATCTGAAAAAGAATATATATATATATACACATATATATAAATGTGTGTATAACTGAATCACTGTTCTATACACCTGAAACTAACACAACATTGTAAATTAATTATGCTTCAATTTTTTAAATAATTTTTAAAAAATATTTCTTTATTTATTTGACTGCACCAGGCCTTAGTTGCAGCACGCGGGATCTTTAGTTGTGGCATGCGGGATCTAGTTCTCTGACCAGGATCGAACCCGGGCCCCTTGCATTGGGAGCACGGAGCCTTAGCCACTGGACCACCAGGGAAGTCCCTATACTTCAATTTTTAAAAAAATAAATTATTTTATTTTATTTTATTTATTTTTGGTTGCATTGGGTCTTCATTACTGCATGCGGGTTTTCTCTAGTTGCTGCGAGCGGGGGCTACTCTTCGTTGCGGTGCGCGGGCCTTTCATTGCGGTGACTTCTCTTGCTGCAGAGCACAGGGGCTCTAGGTGTGCAGGCTTCAGTAGTTGCGGCTCGTGGGCTCTAGAGCACGGGCTCAGTAGCTGTGGCACACGGGATTAGTTGCTCCGCGGCATGTGGGATCTTCCCAGACCAGGGATATCCCCTGCATTGGCAGGCAGATTCTTAACCACTGCGCCACCAGGGAAGCCCCCTATACTTCAATTTTTAAAAATATTAAACAATAACAAAACAAAACAAGTAAACCCCAATGGGCTCTCCGGGAAAAAAAAAAAAAGGCCCTGATTTATACCAGTTATAGGTTTCTGGTCAATTTCAAGCTACCAGCGTGATATCAGTGTGATGTTGCCAAATTCCTGAAAAGGTAACAATCAGTTTTCACAAGTCAGTATAAGCCGGCTCCAGGACACCACCAAAATGTGAAAAACATTGCAATTTGCTCAATTTAAAAAATAATGATTTTTTTAAACACCCATGTCATCATTACCCAGATCAAGAAGAAGGACAATGCCAGCACCACAGATGTCAACCCCCCCCACCCCGCATCCCCAGTCACAATTTCTTCCCTACAGAGGTAGCCACCATCCTGACTTCAGCCATCACCACTTCTTTGCTTTTTATTCGTTTTGTTTGTTTGTTTGTTTGTTTTTCACCGTGCCACATGGTTTATGCGATCTTAGTTCCCCAAGCAGGGATTGAACCCAGACCCTCTGCAGTGAAGGCTCGGAGTCCTAACCACTGGACCGCCAGAGAATTCCCTGCTTTGAATTAGTTTTAACACCAACCTGGGCATCTCTGAAACAGATAACTGAATCTCTGAAACATAACTGAGTCTATTTCTTTTTTTTTTCCTTTTTTTTTTTCATTCTAACAAATTGAACTTTTTATCAAAGTTCATACAGATCTGGGCACATACAGAAAAGTGCCCAGATCATCAGTGGACACCTGGAAGAATTTTCACAAACTGAACACACTTCTGCATCCACCCCTCAGGTCCAGAAACAGAACATTCCCAGCCTCCATCCAGAGCAGGGAAATTAAACTCCACCGTCTGGGAGGAGGAGTATGGAAGAATTTGTGGATATATGTTAAAACTATACTAACTAATAAATGCTTTGAGTGAGATGCTTTGAGTCTATGCAAAGATCCTGTTTCCCGTTCCACCCACTGATATTAGCATTCATTGGTGGAGCGTGTGCATTTGCTATTATTTATTATTTGGAATTCTTCTGTAAGGAAGAGTTGTTTCATCTCCATTTATTTACTTGTGCAATTATTTGTTTATACCAATATGGACTCATGAATAGTTATTTTTATTCTTTGGGTTAAAATTCAATACTATTATTATTTATTTCACCACCCAAATTGTTCCAGCTTTGGCCATTGGGAGCTCTTTCAACTGGTCTCTGCTCTAAGCATTTTCTTTCAGGCGCTGCTCTTTTGACATGACTATCTCTCTCTGTCTCTGTCTGTCTCTCTGTCTCTCTGTCTGTCTGTCTGTCTGTCTGTCTCTCTCTCTCTCTCTCTCTCTCTCTATATATATATATATATATATATATATATTTTTAAGCACTTCCTTACTGTCTGGCACCACAAGATGTTCCAGGCTCATGTTGCATTTCCCCTGCCCCAGTCCTAGTATCAGCCATTTTCCCAAGGAGCCTGTGTTCCCTTTACTGGAGAGTGGCATTGAGAAGCCAAGACCTGGATGCTGAGTCTGCTCATTGCTACTGAGGGTGGGAGTTGATGTTGCTTCTGGGCCTTCTCAGCTGATAGCATCACTTAAAAAAAAAAAATATTGAGGTAAAATTCATATGAAATAAAATTGACCTTTTTTTTTTTTTTTTTTTTTTTTTTTTGCGGTACGCGGGCCTCTCACTGTTGTGGCCTCTTCCGTTGCGGAGCACAGGCTCCGGATGCGCAGGCTCAGCGGCCATGGCTCACGGGCCCAGCCGCTCCGCGGCATGTGGGATCTTCCCGGACCGGGGCACGAACCTGTGTCCCCTGCATCGGCAGGCGGACTCTCAACCACTGCATCACCAGGGAAGCCCAAAATTGACCATTTTAATGTTACATGTACATGCATGTTCATAGTAGCACTAGTCACAATAGCCAAAAAGTGGAAACAACCCTGATGCCCATCAACAGATGACTGGATAAACAAAATATGGTCCATCCATACAATGGAATATCACTCAGCCTAGAAAGGAACGAAGCAATGACACATGCTACAATGTGGATGAACCTTGAAAGCATTATGCTGAGTGAAAGAAGCCAGACACCAAAGGTCACATAGTGGATAATTCCATTTATAGGAGATGTCTGGAATAGGCACACCCATAGAGACAGAAAGCAGACTAGTGGTTGCCAAGGGTTGGGAGGAGGGAGGAATCAGGAGTAATTCCTACCGGTATGTCTCTGGGGTGACGAAAACATTTTGGATCTAGACAGAGGTGGTGATTGCACAACATTATGAATACACTAAATACCACTGAATTGTTCACTTTACCACGGTTAATTTTATATGTCAATTTCACCTCAATTTATTTATTTATTTGTTTTGTTTTTTGTTTTTTGCCACACCGTGCAGCTTGTGGAGCTTCCCCAGTGAGGGATCGGAACTGTACCCCCTGCAGTGGAAGTGCAGTCCTATTTAATTATTTATATTATATATTTTTAAATTTCACCTCAATTTACAAAAAACGACAATAAGGGCTCTGGTGATGGGCAGAGCGGGGTGCGAATCCCATGTCTGCCTAGTTCCTGCTGTGTGACCTTCGGCAAGTCACTTAAGCTCTCTGTGCCTTGGTTTCCTCACCTGTAAAACAAGGAGGATTGAATGAGTGCGTCAAATTCTTAAAACAGTCTGTGGCATGCAGTAAGTGCTGTTTAATTAAATGTTATTTCTTTTTTTTTAATTTTTTAATTTTTATTTTTATTTTGTCTGTGTTGGGTCTTTGTTGATGCACCAGGGCTTTCTCTAGTTGTGGCGATCGGGGGCTACTCTTCATTGTGGTGTGCGGGCTTCTCATTGGGGTGGCTTCTCTTGTTGTGAAGTGTGGTCTCTAGGCGTGCGGGCTTCAGTAGTTGCGGCACATGGGCTCAGTAGTTGTGGCACACGGGCTCTAGAGCTCAGGCTCAGTAGTTGTGGTGCATGGGCTTAGGTGCTCCTAAGCATGTGGAATCTTCCCAGACCAGGGCTCGAATCCGTGTCCCCTGCATTGGCAGACAGATTCTTATCCACCGTGCCACCAGGGAAGCCCCTTAAATGTTATGTCTACTTGACACATCCCTTTTGGATTTGAACTTTATTCCTTTGTCCTTTTCTTCATGACAGACTCCTGGCCTTGGTTGCCCCCAAGGCCAAGGCCAGTGCTCCAGAAGACAGGGGTCATATCTGACTGCACTGCTTCAAAAGGGCTGATGAATAATATGTTCCCCTCCTCTGCCTCTTCTCCTGGCCACTCTCTAAGGATGTACCCTTCTGCCCTTTTCTCCGTATCCCCAATCCTGGCCCAGGGGTTGCTGATGAACAAACATGTCAGGAAATATTTGTTGCCTGACTGTTTGACTTTAACTGACTGTCCCAGAACCAGAAGCTTCTTTTGTGCCTCACACAGAATCAGAATTTTGAGCCCATCACAGCTGAGTGCAAATCCCACTTCCTGCGAGCAAGGCGCTGCACCTCTATGAGTTCATTGGGAAGATGTAGATAATAAGCGTATCTACTTTATGGGGTTGTTTGAGGACTTGGGTGAAATTATGCAAAGTGCTTAGCACTGGGCATGACACCCAAGTGCAGAGGGTTGAATGGTGATCACCTCCTGGTGATATATCGCAGGAGCTGTGAACGTGATCTTATTTGGAAAAAAGGATCTTTGTGGATATAATTACGGACTCTGAAATGAGATCATCCTGGATTATCTGGGTGGGCCCTAAATCCGATGACAAGTGTTAATAGAGACAGAAGAGAAAAGGCCAAGTGAAGATAGAAGCAGAGATTGGAGTGATGTAGCCAAAGAGGCCAAGTCACGCCAGAAGCCACCAAAAGCTGCAAGAGAACGAAAGATCCTCCCCTAGAGCCTTGGGAGCGAGCCACAGCTCTGCTGACACTTTGATTTCAGACTTCTGGCCTGCAAAACTGTGAGCGAATAAATTTCCACTGCTGTAAGCCACCCAATTGCGGTGAACTGTTACAGCAGCCATAGGAAACTCATATATAAGAATTGAGAAATGTTATCTGCTACCAATATCATTATTGTTACTGTCATCATCATCATCACCACCATTATCATGGGCAGCATAAAAATGCACTTAAGGGACTTCCCTCGTGGCACAGTGGTTAAGAATCTGCCTGCCAGGGCTTTCCTGGTGGCGCAGTGGTTGAGAGTCCGCCTGCCGATGCAGGGGACACGGGTTCGTGCCCCGGTCCGGGAAGATCCCACATGCTGCGGAGCGGCTAGGCCCGTGAGCCGTGGCTGCTGAGCCTGCGCGTCCGGAGCCTGTGCTCCATCCGCAACGGGAGAGGCCACAACGGTGAGAGGTCCGTGTACCGCAAAAAAAAAAAAAAAAAAAAAAGAATCTGCCTGCCAATGCAGGGGACACGGGTTTCAGCCCTGGTCCGGGAAGATCCCACATGCCACGGAGCAACGAAGCTCATGTGCCACAACTACTGAGCCTGCAGTCCAGAGCGTGATCCACAACTAGTGAGCCCACGTGCCGCAACTACTGAAGCCCGTGCGCCTAGAGCCTGTGCTCCGCAACAAGAGAAGCCACCGCAATGAGAAGCCCGCGCACCACAATGAAGAGTAGCCCCCGCTCGCCGCAACTAGAGAAAGCCCGTGTGCAGCAACTAAGACCCAACACAGCCAAAAATAAATAAATAAATTTATATTAAAAAAACACCCACAACCCAGATCTTTAAAAAAAAAGCACTCAAATCTTACCAATCAATCCTAAATAAAGCCATTCTCCTAATTTGTTAACTAATTTTTTTATTTTTTTATTTATTTAATTTTTGGCTGTACCAGGTCTTAGTTGCAGCACGCGGGATCTTTTAGTTGCGGCATGTGGGCTCATAGTTGCAACACGCGGACTTCTTAGTTGTGGTATATGAACTCTTAGCTGCGGCATGCATGTGGGATCTAGTTCCCCGACCAGGGATCAAACCCGGGCCCGCTGCTTTGGGAGTGTGGAGTCTTACCCACTGGACTACCAGGGAAGCCAGTTAATTTTATTTTTGAACGGTTAATACATTCATGGGCTTCAGAAAATGAAAAGTATAAGGTTTATGCTGCAGTATCTCCCTCCCAAGTCTTAGTTCCCCTCTCTTCACCCACAGGTAACCCACTGCTCTTGATTTCCTGAGTATCTTTCTGGAATTTCTGTGCACATATGAAAAGAAATATGAATACAAGTCCTTATCCCTCCACCCCCTCCAACACACACACACACCTGCTTTTACATTAAAGGTAGCATTAAAATGTTGGGTTTTTTATTGTGGTAAAATATATATAACATAAAATATACCATTTTAGCCATTTTTAAGTATAAAGTTCAGTGGCATTAAGTACATTCACATTGTCATGCAATTATCACCATCACCCATCTCCAGAAATTTTTCATCTTCCCAAACTGAAACTCTGTACCCAGTTAAACAGGTACTCCCCATTCCTCCCTCTCCCAGCTCCTGGTAACCACCATTCCACATTTTGTCTCTATGAATTTGCTTTTTCAAGGTACATTGCAAATTGGAACGATACAGGACTTTCCCTTTTGTGTCTAGATTCTTGCATTTAGCGTAATCATTCAAGGTTCATCCATGTGGTAGAATGTGTCAGAATTTCAGTTCAAGGTAACACGTTTTACATATTCTTCTGCACCTTCCTCCTCCACAGCCCCCCCCACTTAACAACAAATGCTGGAGTGTTCCCCTTTCCAAAGCTCTCTTTATGCACCCTTGTCATTTTCTACAGCCGGATGGTATTTTGCCATGTAGATACCCCATAGTTAATTTCACTGCCAGAGACAGACATTTATTTCATTCGTTTGTTCTTAGGTTAACACTGCAGTGAAGAACCTTGCACAAATGTCATTTCACACGTATGCAAGTGTATCTGTATATAAATTCTGCAGTGTGAGATTTCTGGCTCGAAGATTATGTGCATTTGTAATTTTTACAGATATTACCAGATTTCCTTCCTTGAGGGTTAGATTAATTCACACTCCCTCCAGCAATGGATAAGAGTCCTGTTTCCCTTCAGCTTCACCAACAGAATATTATCAAACTTTGGATTTTTGCCAAAAGAACAAGTGAAAAGTGGTATCTCAGAGTAGAGAAAATTTGCATTTGCCTAACCACAAGCAAGACAGAACATGTTTCCATATTTCCATGTGTTTAAGAGCTATTTATAGTTTTCTTTTTCCTCTCTGGTCACCTTCCTTGTCCATTATTCTTTCAGGTTGTTGATCTTTTCCTTCCTGATTTCTAGGAGTTTTTTTTTTTTAATCTTTTTTTTTAAAAAAAAAAATTAATTAATTATTTTTGGCTGCGTTGGGTCTTGGTTGCTACGAGCCGGCTTTCTCTAGTTGCCACGAGCAGGGTATACTCTTTGTCGCAGTACGTGGGATTCTCACTGAGGTGTCTTCTCTTTGTTGCAGAGCACGGTCTCTAGGCGCACAGGCTTCAGTAGTTGTGGCATGTGGGCTCAGTAGTTGTGGTGCACGGGCTTAGTTGCTCCCTGGCATGTGGGATCTTCCTGGACCAGGGCTGAAACCCGTGTCCCCTGCATTGGCAGGCGGATTCTTAACCACTGCGCCACCAGGGAAGTCCCTTGTTTTGTTTTGTTTTGTTTTGTTTTGTTGGCCACTCCATGCAGCTTGCAGGATCTCAGTTCTCTGACCAGGGATTGAACCCGGTCCACGGCAGTGAAAGTCCGGAATCCTAACCACTAGGCCACCAGAACTCCCCTAGCAGTTCTTATATGTTAAGGAAGCTTACCATATGGTTATGAAATGTGTAGTAAATATTTTTTCCCGATTTGTCATTTCTCTAAACTCTTAAGATTACTGACCACTAACATTTATTGAGGATTTGCTACATGTCTGGCTTTGTCCTAGGTTCTTTAAACACACCATCTCTGTTCAACCTTATTGACACCATTTTTCATCTCTAAATACTCCAACACACATTTTCCTACATAATATAATGCCATTTTCACACCTAACAAAATATACAGTCATTCTTCAGTATCATCTTACACCAAAGCGAATGTTAACATTTCCCTGAGTCTCTGAAATATCTGTTCAGAGTTGGTTTAGAGCAGTGCTGGCCAATAGCACTTTCTCTGATGATGAGAATGTGTTTTCCCATATAGTAGTCACTAGCTACATGTGGCTGTTGAGCGCTTAAAATGTTTCCTGTGAGACTGAGGAACTGAATTCTTCATTGTATTTTATTTTACTTTCTTTAAGTTTTAATAGCCACATGGAAAATTACAGGCCGATATACCTGATGAAGCTAGATACAAAAACTCTCAACAAAATATTAGCAAATCAGGGACTTCCTGGCAGTCCAGTGGTTAAGACTCTGAGCTTCCACTGCAGGGAGTAGGGTCCGCCCCCTGGTCAGGGAACCAAGATCCTGCATGCCCTGTGGCTCGGCCAAAAAAAAAAAAAAAATTAGCAAATCAAATTCAACAATACATTAAAGGGCTCACACACCATGATCAAGTGGGATTTATTCTAGGGATGCAAAGAGGTTCCACACCTGTAAATTAATCAGCGTGATAAACCACATTAACAAAATGAAGGATAAAAATCATGTGATCATCTCAATAGATGCAGAAAAAATATCTGACAAAATTCAATATCCTTTCCTGATAAAAACTCTCAGCAAACTGCTATTCAGAGGAAATGTACTTAATGTAACAAAGGCCATATATGACGAGCCCACAACTAACATCATACTCAACACTGAAAGTTTTTCCTCTAAAATTAGGAACAAGACAAGGGTGCCCACTCTCACTACTTCTATTCAACATAGCACTGGAAGTCCTAGCCAGAGCAGTTAGGCAAGAAAAAGAAATAAAAGGCATCCCCTCCCGTAAAAATAGCCACACAGGACTAGCAATTACCATATAAGACAGTGCAGATGTAGGATATGACTTCCTCACCCAAATACATCTCACCTGTACTCACTTTCTCCATTATTCCCCTCCCACTTGGCCCTCAGCCTTTTGCAGTGTGACATCTGCCCCCCCGGCAAATTGCCATGAACCCAGGTCTCACCCCAGCCCCGCTTCTCCCCAGATTCTATCATACCTTCATTGGTTCATGCAAAGCCCTCACCAGTTTAATTTCTGTCCCCTCCATCCCAGATCCCCAATTCCTTGCCCTTCCCAAACCTTTGCCAGCATCCCTAAGGCATTTGCTACGTGTTCTTAAGCTGGTAGATAGTCTTAAATAATAGGATGTATCATTTTGTGTGTTTATACTTTTACTTTATATGCTTATACAAGTATGCTGTAATTTGCAAAATGACATTGTGTACTAGATCTCCATCTGTATCCTTTTCAGTGATACATTGTGGGATTTTTTGTTTATTTTGTTTTTACTTTTTTTTCTTTTTTTTAACCAGATTGAAAGCATTTATTAACTTCTTTCCTTCAGCCTCCTCCCAACAAAAACTTGTCTTTCCAGAGTTGGGGGGACGGGGAATAGGTTGACACAGGTTCATGTAGATATGCATACACCCCAAGCATTTTCTCTAAAAGCCCAATTATTTAGGGCATTGTCTCTCAGATCTTTGTTATTTTTAAATCTCAGTCCATTCCTTTCTTTTACAAATCTTCTTTTCAGTGCCTCCAGAAATCTTCCATGCGTGAAGATTGTCTTCATGCATCAGATTCATGGATATATCTGCACAGTGTTTATATATCAAACATAAATAAATAAATAAATAAATAAATAAATAAATATATTTCTTTTACCCTACTGTGTACATAGTTTGAAAAGTTAGAAGAACCACTCTGGGATTCCCTGGTGGCGCAGTGGTTAAGAATCTGCCTGCCAATGCAGGGCACATGGGTTCAAGTCCTGGTCCGGGAAGATCCCACATTCCTCGGAGCAACTAAGCCCGTGTGCCACAACTACTGAGCCCACGTGCCACAACTACTGAAGCCCGCGCGCCTAGAGCCCACGCTCTGCAACAAGAGAAGCCACCGCAATGAGAAGCCCGCTCACTGCAATGAAGAGTAGCCCCCGCTCACCACAACTAGAGAAAGCCCGCACATAGCAACAAAGACCCAACACAGCCAAAAATAAATAAATTAAATTAAAAAAAAAAAAGAAGAAGAACCAGCCTGCTAATCATTCACTACACCTCATGTTTAATAAGCAGAAATGCACAGGCTTTTAAGATGAATTTCCAGCATAACAGAAGGACATCTTGTTTGCATTTCAATGCACCAAGTGTCAGATTCTTATTTCATTACTCGCTGGCACATTAATGGATGGCTCTTCATTTCTTTTTTTCTCTCTTTTAGCAAAACTCCATGAAGACCTCTCACTCTTGGGTCAGGAGCAAGGTTGCCTTATTTTAAAATGCTATAGTGTCTGAGTTTCACCGCATCAGCATCACATTTTTTAAGAGCTACTTTGCTGCTTTCACTGTTAGATTAGTACTCTCTCAACTCAGCGTTCTTATTTCATCTTTCTAGTCCCTGAGGGATGGACACCTACATTGCTTCCAACTTCCTGCTTCAATGAGCATTCTTATCTGGTGCAAAACTCAGTGAATATAAAAACTTGGAAGAGAATTACCAAAGTTGTAGTTCTCTCTCAATTTAACAGGGATCCAATAACTGGCTTAAACAGGAGAGAATGTTTGTCTCTGCTGGCAGACAGCCTGGGGACCCTGGTCCTTCTGTCAGTTGCTCCACCATCCTCCAGGGCAGTATCTCCAAGGACATTTGGCTGTGTCTGGAGACATCCTCGGTTGTCACACCTGGCAAAGGAAGGGGTTGGGGAGGTTGTGTGCTCCTGGCATGTAGTGAGTGGTGGCCAGGTATGCTGCTCACTACTCTACAGTGCACAGAATAGCCCCCTGCGACAAAGAACAATTTGGCCTCAAATGTCAATGATGTCGCCTGCCCTACAATAGTCCCCACTCTTTTATTTTTTTCTTTTTTGGCCGCACTGCGAGGCATGCAGGACCTTAGTTCCCCAACCAGGGATGGAACCTGTGCCCTCTGCAGTGGGAGCGTGGAGTCTTAAGCACTGGATCACCAGGGAAGTCCCCCACTCCTTTTTGTCATGACTGACGCGTTGAAGACACCAGGACAGTTGTCCTGTAGCACACTCCACCCTTGGGGTTTGTCAGTTGCTTCCTGATGTCATTTAACTTGTTCCTCTATGCTTCCCATTTCCTGCAAACTGGATGTTAGGTCAAGAGACCCGATCAGAGTCAAGTTTAACATTTTGGCAAGATGTGTCCCAGGGGAAGCTATGAACTTCCATTGGTATCACATCAGGAGGCCCCGGAGGCCCAAGGGTTCCTGTATTGTGATGCTCAGCTTCACTGCAGCTAACACTGGTGACAGTCTGGCCTCTGTGATGAAGTCTGCATCCCTACACCTAGTGAACCCTGGGCGTATCTTGCTCCCCAACATCTTCTCACCCGATGTTTGAGAACACCCATCGATGAATACTGCCCAAATCAATTATTTCATTGGCTTCTGCAAAATGGTGATTGTTCTAATTCTCTCATTCCTTCCAGTTTTTTTGGCCATGCCACACAGCTTGCGGGATCTTAGTTTCCCAAGCAGGGATGGGGCCAGGGATCAAACCTAGGCCCCCTGCAGTGGAAGCGCGAAGTCCTAACCGCTGGATCGCCAGGGAATTCTCTCCTTCCACATTTTTTAGCTGGCATTCTTAGACTGTTTGGTGACCATGAAAAGTTACTACTGGGAAGGCAAGATCGTGCTTAATTCCTTACTTTTAATTACCAACATTTTCAGAAAGGAGTTGGTTGAGAGCTACTTCCAATGGGTTAATAAGTGTGTGTGTGTTTTAACTTTCAAATCGAGGTATAACATACATAAAGTGCACAGATCTTAAAGGGAGAGCTCAGGGAATTTTTACAGCTATATACCTGTGCAACCACCACCAGATAAAAATATAGAGCATTTCTAATCCCACACTGCCTTCCCTGCCATTAAGTTTTATAATGAGTAATTTTAATTGAAGAAATGATTTCCAGGCTTGATTGTACCAATCTTGGGGGTTCAAGGACTTCAGGAAGGTGGGGAAATGGGTAAGAAGTAAATATAGGGCTTCTTGGCACTCCCCCACCCAACATGGCTGGCTCTGGCACCCAAACCTGTCTCACAGAAGTAGCTGCAAGGGTCGAGCGACTTGTTTTGCCAGTCAGGGTTTATCTCGGGCACCTTCTGCCTGGAAGTCTCATTAATTCTTGGGGCTCAGCTAGTATTTCCAAGCAGACGGGGACTGCCCCTTCTAGTCTTCCATCGAGGGTCACACCCAGGGGCAGAAAAGCACACTGAAAAGTCCCAGAGAAGGAGACAGGCTGTCTGGGTTCTGCTGCCTTCAGTTACATGATCCTAGAGGAGGTACTTTCCCTTCTGAGCCTTTGTTTGCTTACCTGTCAAGTGGGGGGAATATTCCGCTTTGCTGGGTTCTTGGGAGGATTTCGGCAGAATCATCAGACTACCTTTACATTTCTGACCTCACCTGTTGGCACGTTCCTCTTTGCTAATTCCACCCCTGCCAGATGTCTGTTCCAGTCCCCAGGCCTTTGCTTCTGCAGTTCCCTCCACCTCCGTTTTGTGGGGCTTGCCTGCTTTCTACAACTCAGGCGCAGTTCGAAGGAGCCCCTCCTCAGGTTACGTGGGCTACAGCGGTCTCTCTTATCCCGCACACTCTAATGTTGCCTTTTTTTTTTTTAAGAGTCTTTGTTGTTGTTGTTTTCTAAATTGAAGTATAGTTGATTTACAATATTGTGTTAGTTTCAGGTGTAGAGCAAAGTTATTCATATATATATATATATATATATATATATATATATATATATATATACACTTTCTCAGATCCTTTTCCCTTATAGGTTATTACAAAATATTGAGTATAGTTCCCTGTGCTATATTATCAGTCCTTTCTGATTATTTTCTACATAGTAGCGCCTCACAGCTCTTACGAACCTATCTTGAGTATTAATTTCACTGCTTATTGTGTCTCCTCCTGTAGTAGAATGCAGAGTCTAGGGACTTGTCTGCTTTTTTCACTTTTACGTGCAGGGCCTTGCCTGAGGAAAGTGTAATGTTCGTTGAACTAGGAAACATAAACCCAGAGAGGTGGAGCCACTTTCTCATTTGTCACACAGCAAAATCTGAATTAGAACTTCAGGCTCTGAGCCTTTGCTTTCTTTTCCCTCCCTCTTTGGTGGGGATTAGGACACAAAACTTAAGGGTTGTCAAAAAAATTAGTCATCGAGATATATTTAAAAGTCAAAATTGGGAATTCCCTGGCGGTCCAGTGGTTAGGACTCTGCGCTTTCACTGCGGAGGGCCGGGGTTCAATCCCTGGTCTGGGAACTAAGATCCTGGCCAGCTGTGCCGCTGCCAGGAAAAAAACAAAAAGTATAAAGAAGCAAGCTGTGTGTCGCTGCCAGGAAAAAAAAAAAAATTAATGTCAACAAAAAGCAAAAGATAAGATTCGACCTTGCACTCGCATGACTCACCCCGCCCTAATCCCAGTCCTGGCAGATCCCGTCTTTATTTAAAATTTTGCTATTCTGTTCACCATGGATTTATTTTTTTCCCATTAATTTTGATATTTAAAAAATATTGCAATACTTCATTAGAATGTTATTCATCTTGATGATTGAGTTTTTCCACCCAAGACGCTCACCCTAGTACAAGTCCCGCTTCTGTCTCTTCTCCTCCCCTAGAGAAACTGAGGCACGGAGGACTCGGGGTGGGAGTGGGGGAAGGATGGGGGAGCTGTGTGGAGTCGGTTGAGCAACCCGAGCTGCCCCGGGAGGGGCTGGACGGTGACCTTTGCTTATCGCCCGCGGAATAAGCAGCTAATTAAGTCTCCCTCGCCTGCGGGAGACCTTTCCCAGGTCGGCCCGCGCCTCCTGCAGGGCCGAGACAGCCGCGGTAGCCCCGGCAGCGGTGACCTTTACAGGTCCAATGGGGCGGGGAGGCGGGAGAGAGCGGGATGGATTTAGGCGGAGATGGTGGCGGTGGGTATCGCGGCCCTGGGATCGAACCCCGCCCACCTCGGCTCCCCACGTTCATTCTACCACCTTAGGGTAATAGGGGGAGGGAAAGCGCGCCCGGTGACGTCATCGAACCCCGAGCCCGGCCTCCGCCGCCAACGTCACAGACAAGCAGCGCAGCGTCACCGCATTCCTCCCGTGACGTCAGCGCGCAAGGCCAAGAACTGGCCCATAGGGGAAGGGAGAAGTCTGAAGGAAGATCTTTACTTTCTCGCACTTCATATTTGGTAAGGCGTTTAAAGTACGCAGAAACGGACTACCACTCCCATCTGGCCTTGCGTGCTGCGCATACGCACAGCTTCCAGCGAGAGAGCGCGGCAAACCTTTGGGCTAGATTGACGTCCCGTTAGTCGAACCAAAAGGCAAGTTTTACGGCCGCAAACCAGTCCCGACCTTACAGGCCCCACCCCTTTATTCTTAGCCCGCAGCTTCCTTGAGGGAGTGACGGGCTCCTCTGCCTTTGAAGGCTTAGTTTCCCTCGATGGACATTCACACCGATGAATCAGAGCGTCGGGAAGTCGAGAGGCTGTTGAAAGACGTGCCTTGGAGCCAATAGCTTAGCGGCAGGGCCTGGCGCCATCCAATCACTTTTCCCAGTGCCGCCAATCACCCTGGACCCCGCCCCCGGCGCGTGACGTAAGTAGGGTGGGTAGCAACAGTTGCCCCGGTGAGGGAAACGGAGGCGCCATAGCCACGGTAGTCGTGGCGACCAAGCAACCCGGCAACGCGAGTCAACAACAACAACCGACCGGCCGACCCCCACCCCCACCCCCCCGGCCTGGCCCGGGGACCCCGGCACGTTCTGTCCCCCTCCCAACATCGCCTCCGAGACCTGTGGAAAGCCCTTCCGCGGACAGAAGTAGGGAGAAGCCGAGGTAACCCGTGCGGCCCCAGGGTGGCGGTCCGGGCCGGGGAGGACAGCGAGGCCCGGGCGGCGGGTGTCTCTGTAATCATAATCTTGGGGGAAGGGGCGGGCGGTCAAAATGGCGGCGGCGACTGTCGGGGCCGTGGGGGAGGGGGCTGGGGCCCGGCTGGGGCTACACCACCCGCCCCCGGGCCCCGCAGCCCGGCCCCCGCGAGGGGCGGGCGCTCGCAGGCAGACGGCGAGTGGAGGTAGGCCGGCCAGCCGGGGCGGGGGGCTTTTATATGTCGGGAGGCACAAGGGGGCGGGACTGGGAGGGCTGGGCCAATGGGAACGAGGGAGGGGCGAGGCGGGACCGAAGTGAGTGGGCGGGGCCAGGTCATAAGGTGTGGGCGGGACCGGCCGGTGCCCCGGGAACCGGGTGGGGCAGCTATCCCCTAG
Organism: Lagenorhynchus albirostris; assembly: GCF_949774975.1. Taxonomy (NCBI): domain Eukaryota; kingdom Metazoa; phylum Chordata; class Mammalia; order Artiodactyla; family Delphinidae; genus Lagenorhynchus; species Lagenorhynchus albirostris. The sequence continues at coordinate 162,535,033 of NC_083097.1, read as the reverse complement.
GCATTCCTGCTCGCGTAAGCGACGGAAGCCACCTGTGCCTTGTCACTTTAGAACCTGCCAGGACTCAAGTGTGTACCACATGTGAGGCCTCAGTTTTCTATCCTGTAAAGTGGGGAGAATCACTGCCATCGCCTCTTTTTTGCATTTCAGGGACTCCTAATTCCTTTCAGGAATTTCTCTAGGGCTCATTCTTGAACTTTTTACTCCTATCTACTTTTTCTGAATGTTTTTTATAGATTAACTGTTAGTCTTGATTTCAATATTGCTGTTCGCTCCTAAATCTGCCTTCTCTCTGAAAAGAGATGAAGGTAGACAATTTCATGAAGCTGTGGGATAGGGGTATGGCTTTAGTCCGGACGATTTGGTTCACAGAAAGCGAAGCCCATGGCAGAGAGGAGTGATCTTGGGTGACTGAGTTAGAAGAACAGAAACTTGATTGCTTCTATGTGGGCAGCTCTAAGATCTAAGATCTCGTCTTGTCCCTGGGCAGGGGGCTTGTTCCTGGAGATGGGACCATTCCTAGCTGTTCTGCCCATTCTGGTCTTCCTTTGGGGAAGGAAGTAAATGATGGAGTAAAGGGCGCCTGAGGAAGTTTCTGACGCTGCTTCTCTTGGCTAGACACATGTTTTTGTGTCAGTCAAGTTGGTGTCAACTGGGTCACATGTCGCTGAGGAGGTACCAGCTTACAGAGCCACGTGGGCAGGGAGCTGGGACACCGAGATCAGAGGGAAGGGGAAGTGTTCCACATTTGTTAGAGGAGAATCTGAGTGACTGCTTTGCCGGGACAAGATCTGCCAGCTTGAGGAAGAATTTTTTTTAAACAGCAGCTGGGCCAAGTCCACTGTGCTTATTCTCCATCTTGCTTTGGAGCTTGGCATCAGCAGAGCCGAGTGCATTCTGCAGCCGTTTTCTTTTAAAATCAATCAGTAAACTTCAGGGAGAAGGAACGTTTCAGGTTCTCCCAAAGCTTTCCCTCAAGAATTTTAGATAAGGCTTGGGAGTGTCACTTCTCCAGGGATTTTTCCCAGGTCAGGAAATAACCTGATCTGGGAAATATTTCTAAAATCTAGAAATAACCAAGTTGCCAGGTCATCGGTACCTGTTAGAAAGGCGAGCTCTGAGCAGAAAGTGATCTAGTCTTGTTAACTGCCCCTCCCCCTTTTTATATCTTATGCATTTGAAAGGCCCAAGCCCAGAGGGGTTCCTGAAGGGAACACTGGCTTTGGTCACTTGTCCTTGAAACAATCAACTGCTTTCTAGCTGTATGCTCCTGGGCGAGTAACTTAACTTCTCTGGACCTTAGTTTCCTCCCATCTAAACTAGGGACAGTGATCATTGGTAATGATTTTAATCTCATATTACTATGCTGTGGATCCCATAAAAGAATACATGTTGAGCATTAAATACATAGTAATCGCTCAAACTATGTTGGCTGCTACTGTTATTATGATGGTTGTTGCTTCCTGCTCAGCCTTTGGAATTATACCATTCGCATTTATTTTTATCATTTTGAATCGGGTGACAGCCTAGTGGCTTTAAGGCTTGACTCACTTGCTGTGTGGGCCGATGACTGGGATCCCGGGAAGCTGAGTGCTAGGACTCTAGTTTCTAGTGGGAAAGTGTCACTCTCCTAAGGCCCTTCTCCAGCTTTAGGAGGGTAGCCAGAAAGAAAATTTTTCCCTGGGCCCAGGCTCAGACTCAACCTTCCGGGAGGCAGCTGGATGAGCTGGGGCTGTGGGTGTCATGGGAAAGGTGGGGACCTGGGAAGGGTGTCTCTGGAGCTAAGGGTCTCTCCCTCCCCTTCCTGCCACATGCCCCAGCATTTTGGGGCTGAAGACGGGATAGGCTAGGCAGGATCCACCCCCCCTCCCCATCACCACCTACTAGGGACACGCCCTCCAGATAGCAACCACACAGCGCATAGTCTTCCTGGCCTAAGGGGCCTGTTCTGGACCAGGAGACATCACCTGCCCCTGTAGCACAAGCTTGCTGCTGGCAGGAGGCAGTAACTTTTTCACAAGGTCTTACCAGTCGGCAGATTTGAACCGGCTTTTGACAGTTACTAGCAGTGTGTTCCCAGCATTGTGGACACTCATTTGACAGTAAAAGTTGAGCCCCAGCTGTGTGCTTGTCAGTGTTTTCGTAGCTGGGGATAGAGTCATGGGCAAGGCAGGTCACATCTCCACCCCTGGGGAAAGCTTACCTTCCTGGTCGTGTAGGGAAGAGGAAAATAAACAGGATACAGGGCCAGGAAAAAAATAAAACAGGAGTAGGTACTCCAGAGGGCTTGGAAGGGGGTTACTTGAGACCTGAGAAGGTGGCGTATGAACTAGGACATGAGTGATAAGCAGCCAGCAGCTGGAGGCGAGGAGAGCATGCCAGTAGATGGAAGAGCTGGTGCAAAGGTCCTGAGGCAGGAGGAGGCCTGGAGCATTTGGGAAGCCACATTGTGGCTAGAACATTCAGAATGAGAAAGGGGAAAGGGCCAGATCCCACACGGCCCTATGGGTCATGGGGAAGGCTCTGGATTTTATTCTCTGTGATGGGGAGCCTTAGAGCCTTCTCAGTAGAGAAGTGACACGATAGGGTTTGTGTTTTCAAAGGATCTTATAGACTATACAGGCAGGAGTAAAGCCGGGAGCCAGTGATGAGAGGGTCCAGGCAAGAGATGATGGTAGCCCAGACTAGCATGGTATTGATAAAGATGGAGGGCAATGCCCAGCCCTAGGATCTATTTTGGAGGAATTATTGACAAGTCTTAAAAACTAAGTGGCTAGGGAATTCCCTGGCAGTCTAGTGGTGAGGACTCCATGCTTTCACTGCTGGGGCCCGGGTTTAACCCCTGGTTGGGGAACTAAGATCCTACAAGCTACATGGTGTAGCCAAAACAAAAAACAAAAAAACTGGATATAGAGGATGAAGGAAACACACATTATTATATTTAATTTCCCCATTCCCCCAAAAGTTCATTTTTGAAGCCAGTCTACAAGTGAGGGAAGTGAGGTTTTCTTTCCATTTCCTTGGGAGGGCCTTGTCCAAGATGTAAACCATTCAGTTAAGTATCTGGCATCTAAAACAGTTGGCAAACTACAGCCTTCACCTGTTTTATATGGCCTGTGAGCTAAGACTGATTTTTACATTTTTAAGACTGATATTTTGTGACATGATTAATATATCATGATATGTGAAAATTATGAAAATTCAAATCTAAGTATCTAGAAGTAAACTTTTATTGGCACACAGCCACACTTGCTTGTTTACATATTGTCCATGGCTACTTTAATACTCCAGGGGCAAAGTTGAGTCATTGCAATAGGCTGTCTGTCTTCAAAGCCAAAAATGTTGACTGCACAGAAATTTGCCAGCCCCTGACCTAAAGAATTGATTCAAACTTTCTCCAAAAACAGGTGTTGGCTTTGAAGATAGGTGCAGCCATTGGTGCTTTTTTTTGGCAGTTTCGTTGCTAAGGAACAGATTTGCTGAGTCATGCTCAGATAGACCGGGAATGCCTCATCCTGTATAAATATTTGTGACTTATTCCTCTCTAGGGAACACCCTACAGAACTCTGCTTAACCTAGTCTTCCACAAATGGCAAAAAAATGGGGGTTCCCTGGTGAAATAGTTATGGGAAATATGTCATTCTGTATCATTCTTCCTAGAGACTAACAATGACAGTGCTGAGAAGGTCTCCCAACAGAGAAGTTGGTTTAACTGTTTTATCCATCTCCTCTTCCCCCCCCCTTTTTTTTTTTTTGTGTGTGTGTGTGTGTTACACAGGCCTCTTACTGCTGTGGCCTCTCCTGTTGCGGAGCACAGGCTCCGGACGCACAGGCTCAGCGGCCATGGCTCACGGGCGCAGCCGCTCCGCGGCATGTGGGATCTTCCCGGACCGGGGCATGAACCCGTGTCCCCTGCATCGTCAGGCGGACTCTCAACCACTGTGCCACCAGGGAAGCCCCCTTCCCCTTTTTGAGCTCAGCCTTTCAGTTGTCTCATCGCCACCTTCCTCTGCCCCTGAGGGGAAGGGAGGAGGCCTGCAGGGTTGGCACCTCGAGGAGGAGAAAGCACCAGCAAGTGTGGAGCTTTTAAAGCCCTTTTGTGGTGGGAGGGGCCCCTAGGGGCCAGCTCTCTTAGGGCTGGGAAAGTCCAAGCCAGGGTTTCTCAGTGCCCCCAGAACCACCTGCCTCTGAATCATCCAGGGGACTAGCTCAAACAGCAGACTCCAGGGTCATCCCAGACTCTGGCAGTGGGGCTTAGGAACCTGCATTTAACTAACTCCCCAGGTGAGGCTGATGAACACCAGAGTCAGAGTCCCCCTTGGCACCTCTTTCCAAGAGCTTGAGGACTGTGTCTCTCTCTCCCTTCCAGCCCCAACTGGCATGGATGTTTGTTGAATGAATAATAATAATAGCAACTTCCATTTCTCAGTGCTTATTGGGTGCTGGGCTGATCACATTGGATCTTTACAACAGCCTTATGAATCAGGTGTTCTCATCATCCCCAGGTGACAGATGGGAAAACTGAGGCCCAGAGGAAAGTCAGTTACACGTTTATGAATTAAGAGACAGGCCAGGGTTCATGTGGAGGTGGGTCTGACACTGGGCAGACAGGTGCTGATTAGCTGCAGTGACTTGAGCACCTGATCTGGTCCAGAGTTTGGACCCAGTAGTATGAGACCTGAGGAGGTGGGCCTCTCTAATGCTGGCAGAAGAGTTGGGGAAGGGCAGGGGCTGGGGGAAGATGTCTTCTCTGTGTGCATGGCAGGCAGTAGCCTCTTCCCTCTCCCGGTGGGCAAGCTCCCCCTGCTGCCTGAGTCCCTGGCAGGCCACCCTTCCGTCTTGCCCAGTGGGAAAGCCCAGAACAGCGCCCCTGGACCTGAACCAGGGCCCATTCCCCCTTGGCAAGAGAGACCATGTGCCTCACCCAGCTCCTGGGAGAGGGACCACAACCTTTTAGCAGCCACAAAAGCTGCCTCTGCCTGGTCAGGTGGGCCCCATTCTGAGGTCAGCAGGGGCTGCTGGGCCTGCCCTGTGGCCAGGACCTGTTCCCAGCCCAGCTGCCCCTGGTCCTAGAAGGCCACTTTCCTTGAGGAGCTCACATCTGGTGTCACCACCCGTAACTGCCCTCACTTCTGTGGCAGCAAGCAGCTCGGGAGGCTTTTTGGACTCAAACAGCTTCTGTGTGTCTGGCACCCCACTGGGAATGGTACTCAGCCAAGAATCCAAGCCCAGATGGCAGGCGATTAGGGAGCTGGCACGGGCTGGCTGGGAGGTAGCTTCCCCATGGCTTTCCTTTCTGGCAATTAGCCGACTAGTCAAGTGCTTAGAATGCCCAGGGTTCAGACTCGGTCCTGCCACTTCCCTGCTGTGTGGCCTGGGGCAATCTCAACCTCTCTGAGCCTCAGCTCCTCCCCTGGCAGAAGGAACCCAAATTCAGATGTGATCGTTGCAAAGTCTTAAATTAAGTAATGTAGGGGGACTTCCCTGGTGACGCAGTGGTTAAGAATCTGCCTGCCAGTGCAGGGGACACAGGTTCGAGCCCTGGTCCAGGAAGATCCCATATGCCGCGGAGCAACTAAGCCCGTGCGCCACAAGTACTGAGCCCGCGTGCCGCAACTAATGAAGCCAGCGTGCCTAGAGCCCATGCTCCACCACAATGAGAAGCCCGGGCACCGCTCGCCGCAACTAGAGAAAGCCCGTGCGCAGCAACGAAGACCCAATGCAGCCAAAAATAAATTAATTAATTAATTAAAAAAAAAAGAAAACCACAAGCTTAAAAAACAAAAAAAGTCATGTAGGGACTTCCCTGGCGTGGCGGTCCAGTGGTTAAGACTCCACGCTTCCACTACAGGGGTCACGGGTTCAACCCCTGGTCAGGGTACTAAGATCCCACGTGCCACGTGGCGCGGCCAAAAAACAAAAATTAAAATTGAGTAATGTAAAGAAAGCACTCAGCACAGTGCCCAGCCTGCAGGAGCCCTCAGGAGAACTGTATTATTTGTTTTTGGGTGAGAGCCGGAGCTCTCCCAGCACAGGGGTCCCCCAGGCGCTGGGGCCTAGGAAGGAAGAAGGCAGGAATCCTGGGCAGGGATGAGTGGAAGAGGTGCAGACCAGCTCCAGTCCATACTTAGTTGCCCTGCAGTAACGATGGATTCGTTATATCTTGCCACCAGCCTCAGGATTTAATTAAGTTACTGATGAACTCAAATGTGTCTCTAGGGAGCCAGGAGCTGTCCCTGGTTTCCTCTGCCTGTAGATTAATTCTTGTTTTTCCTTCTTGTTTTTTCCTCCTCTTCTCCCCCGCCCCGCCCCACCTTTCTTCCCAAGCAAGCAAAAAAAAAAAAAAAAGAAAAAAAGAAAAAGAAAAGCCTTATTTATTATCATTTTCCCCACTGTTGGCATGGCAACACAGGCGTACGTTACTGAGCTACAGGCAGCCCCGCAACCATCCCAGCCGCCACAGGCCCCTCCACAAGCCCAGCCCCAGCCACCGCCACCACCAGCCTCAGCAGCACCCCAGCCTCCCCAGCCCCCCGCCACCACCGCCACCCCCCAGCCCCAGTATGTCACCGAGCTGCAGAGTCCGCAGCCTCAGGCACAGCCACCGGGCGGCCAGAAGCAGTACGTGACAGAGCTCCCGGCCACCCCCACGCCCTCGCAGCCGGCCGGCACACCCGCCCCGTCCCCGGCATCCCAGCAGTACATCGTGGTCACCGTCTCCGGTAAGTGGACACGTGCTCAGAGCGAGGGCACTCAGTGAACAACCCCAAAGGGAGTTTTGGGGAGCCTAGCATCCTGGATGTGGAGGCACCCTGGCGCCCTCCCATTGTCACTTATTATGCCCGTTACCAGGAGGGCAGCTTTTAAACTCTCTGGGGTTCCCAGGTGGGATCTGGGGGGCACCTCTGGGGAAGGAGTAGTCAGACCAAGCAGGGAGGCCTCTGTGCCCCCAAACTCCTCCCCACCGGGACAGCTCTTAGAGCTGTTTCTGTCTCTATCCTCAAGTAAGATGTCACTTGAAGAAAGGATTGGGCAGTGGAGTTAATTTGCAAACGCCTGCTGGAGATGGAGGGTGAACACACAGCCATCATCTGTAAAGGGATCATAACAGCTTCGAGCGCTCAGGGGCTGCGTGTGAGGTGCTCCCTGTGGCTGTTCAGGGAGGTCCGCTGGGAGGCCTGAGGGACCACTTCCCCTCCCCTCCCATTTCATTTTTGGCAAGACTCAGGCCAAGCGGGGCTCTTGGCTGGGCGAGTTCGTGAGCATGTGATGTGGCCAAGGGCTCCTGTTTGTCACTGTGGCCGCCCCTTGAGGCTGTGGAGCAAATGACCAGGAAGCTTGGGTCATGGCACCCATGGTTCCTGCCTAGAGCATCTTCCCCATGCCCGCTTATTCTAGAATGGGGATGGGCTGAGCAGAGGGAAGTGGGAGCACAGGGTCACGACAGGCAGTCTCTCCCCAAGGGAGAATGTGGAGCTCCGAACATGATGAGCTCGCGTCATTAGTGGTTTCTGATGTGCTCTGTGTAGAGGGGAGGATGCAGCGAAACCTCATGTTGAGGCTGGCCCTGGTCCTCCCAGAGTGGAAAAGGAAGCGGTGGGGATCCTAAGGGCATCCTGGAGGCTGCGGAAGGAGCAGGTCAAGACTGCGTTTAGGACCATAGGACAATAAAGGGTCAAAATTTGTGGCAGTTGACATGGCCCCATAGGACCAGGACAGAAGCAGCTGGGCCCCAGCAGCATCCTGGAGGCTCCTGGCTGTGTCGGGGTCCCCAGGGAGGGCCAGGGGGTGGGGCACACAGGGGCTCAGGACAGTGACTCTTTAACACACAGACTGGTGTGGAGGGATGGTACGCAAGAGTCAGCTGAGTGCAGAGTGAGGCCAGGCCAAGGACGTGGCCAGGTCACCGGGCCACAGATCTCCAGGGGGCTCTCGGTGCTGCACAAGGATCCTGCTACACTTCCTAGCCAGCATAGCCCTCACTGTCCGAGAAACCCACTCCCGCATCGCTCACCTCTGTCACCTCCCTCTCACTCTGTGCTTTTGACCCCGACCCTGCTGCTGACCTCTCTGGGGACAAGGCATCATCACATGACAAGAAGGACCCCTTCTCCCACCCAGCCAGCCTCCCAGCACCCGGGGTCCATCTGCACCCACCAGCTCTGCTTTCTGGCTTCTGGAAGGGTGAATCGGCCCCCTGCCTGTTCCAGGCTGCCCCCTCCAAGACTTGCTTCTGCCATCCTGGCCTCCTCACTGGGTCCCTCTCTTGCTGATCTTCTCCACCTGCTTGAAAAGATGTAACAGCTCCCATTTTAACCAGGCCTCCCAGGCCCTGCACCCCCTTCAGCTGCTGCCCGATTCTCTTCCCTTTAAGTTAGAATTCCTCAAAGGATTCATGCTCCCTTCCTTAGTCTCTTCTCCCTCACCTCAGCCACTTGCACCTTCCCTCGCCATAGTCCTAGTCAGGGTCACCCATGGCCCCTGTCTTGTCGATCCACTGGCCACCCTCTGTTCTTCTCTTCCTTAGCCTCTGGGCAGCGCCTGACACACTGGTCCCCCTCCTCCCGCAGCTGCCCTCCTGCCCTGGTCTCTGCCCACCTCCCTCCTTCCTCCTCATCTCCCTGACTTTGTCAGCAATGACCTCATCAGGTCTGAGGTCTCCTCTCTGCTCCAGTGATTCTCCCTTCACGGTGGTCTTGTCCAGTGTCTCAGCTTGCGTTGCCACCTCTTACGCTGACAGTGCCACGTTGAGGTCTGCATCCTGGGCTTCAGCCCTGAGCCCTAGCTACCTGGGAGCCATCAAAGGGGCCTCTCAAACCAGCGTGGCCAAATAGAAGTCTGGATTTGTTTCCTTCTTCAAATCTGGCCTCCATTGAGACTTCCTTGTCCTAGTAAATATCACCCCCAGGTCTGGGTCAGCCTTCATTCCTGTCTTACCCATCCTTTTTAATTTTTTTTTCTGGCTGTACCGTGCGGCACGTGGGATCTTAGTTCCCTGACCGGGGATCGAAACCTTGCCCCTGAAGTGGGAGCGCAGGGTCTTCACCACTGGACCGCCAAGGAAGTTCCCTGTCTCACCCACCCTTGAGCAAGCAAGATCTCTTGGCTCCACCTCCTAAATGCAGCCAGAACCCACCACCTCTCCCACCTCCACGGCCCCCTACCCTGGTCCAGCCTCTGCTCATACCCTTCACAGTCCTCCCCCCACAGCAACCAGAGGGAGCCTCTTGCCAGCTCTTGATTAGGTTCCATCATGTCCCAGCTCAACCCAGATTATTCCAAGGCAGGTGGCCCTGGGAGCACTCTCTGAGAAACCTTGGCCTGGCCTGTCTTGGCCCTAGGAGATCTGGCCCCCTGTGGCTTGCAGGAAGGGGCTTAAAAAGCTCCACACTCCCTGCGCCCCTGCTGACAAGCGTCCAGCCTCCTGACTCTGGCCTTCAAGGCCTGCTGGCCACCCAGCCCTACCTGGTACTAACCTGCCCCCTGGCTTACCTGCTTCAGCCCCACTGGTCTTCCTGTGGCTCCTCAAACCTTCCAGGCTTAGGTCGTCTCTGGGCCTTTGCACGCACGTTGCCCTCTGCCAGGAGCACTCCCATCCCAGACCTTCTGGTGGTTCATCCCTCGTGAATGCTGGCCTGACCCAGCTCAGTCCTCATACCCCATCAGCCCCTGGGCAGCCAAGAGCAGGTAGGAGGGCTTGTCTGTCACTGCTGGAGGACTTTTCGTAGCCTACAGGGCATCTTATTGGCCCTGAACCTCCTGAGTGCTGGCTTTGCTGCTTCAGGTGTCCAGGGTCCCCAGAACAAGGGTCTGGAATGGATGCACATCTCCAGACCCCAGAACACCCCAAGTCCCAGCCTACCTCCTCTCTTCCCCTTGTCTTCTCCAGCCCCTCCCAGCGCTCCCCCAGGGAGTCCCTGGTGCTTACAGGTCAAAGCCTTTGTTTCCCTCCTCCCCTGTCCCCCCATCTTGCTGTGGGGCACTCAGTGTGGACGGGTTGCAGTGTTGGCGTGAATGGCTGTTGGCGTGAATCTTAACCTCCCTTCTTTGGTCAGGCAGTGGCTTAATTGTCTTCCACAGTGGTCCTGGGGAATTTCATTTCCCTTCTGCTCGCAGTTCTGCCGGGAGCAAGCCTGTCCCCGGAAGGCTTACTGGGCAATGCTTCCTTGATTTGTTCTCAGAGGAGGTTGGGTTGCGCCCTGTCACTGAACTTGTGCTGCTCCGTTCACCCCTCCCCCATCCCCTTGCCGTGATTTCCTAGGGTTCCTCCATAACCCTCTCCCAGTTTTAGTGTCCCTTTTATCTAAGGGTGGCCCTTGGGCCATGTGAGCCAGTCCTAGGGGTGGAGGTGGGGGTGTAACTGACACCAGCAAAGGCTGCAGCAAGGTGCCTGGGGTTCCTCCAGAGCCAGAAGCAATCTGAGCTGAGCAGAGACCCAGGGAGTGGCAGGGAGGAGGCAGGGAGGGGCCCTGGAGCCAGACCTGGAGCCTAGGCTGGGAGCCAGCCAGGAGCAGCACCAGAAGCAGCTCAACTAACCCGATCCTTGCAGGCTCTGCCCTAAGATGACTTTGGAGGTGATGGGAAGGAAGCTCAAATTTCCCGGCTTAGGAGCAATCCTCTAGATCCATAAAGCCCTGTCCTCAGAGGTAACCGGACTCTCAGCCAAAACCCGGGTGGAAGGGTCCCGCCAGCTGTCCCTAGGAAAGCGAAAGTGAGCCTGTGGAAGGGGGATAGGGCTGGGCTGAAGGAGGGACCATGTCCAGCCTCTCCTCCCTGCTTCTGACCTGGAGTCCTTGGGAGTCCAACAAGACTTGTGTCCAGGAGAGGGACATAGAGGGTGTTTGTCAGTGTCCCCAAGCATAGATGGGGAAACCGAGGTCAGGGCAGACAAGGGACTCAGGACGCTGGGGGCAGCAGGAGTCCACAGGCCCCGCAAAGAACCTTTGACTGAAATCATCGGCAGGATGGGAGCAAAGGATCATGAGGGAGAGGGCCATGACTGCCCCATCTGTTGTCCATGGTGAACTGGGTCCCAGCTTGGAGTCGAGCCTCAGGTTTCCCTCTGTCTTCCCCTAAGTAGCTCGTGACATTTGAGACCTGAGTAGGTCTCAGTGAGGAAGTGCAAGGCCCAGGGAGGAAGAGACGCTCATCAGATTGAGGGACAGGAAATCAGCTGCCGCTTCCTGACTGGAGACTTGAGACAGCAGGGCCCTCTCTGGTCTGGTGCACATGCGCAGAATGGAGTTTGCAGACAGATGCAGATGCTCGCAGACTCAGTGACCCTCTACGCGCGCATGCAAACACACACACACACACACACACACACACACACACACTCTCTCTCTCTCTCTCTCTCTCTCTCTCTCTCTCTCTCTCTCTCTCTCAGAGCCAGGGCTAGACACAATGGTAGGGAGCCTGCCCTGGCTACAGGCAGACAGGGGCTCACGCATCGGAAGCCCCTCGTCCAAAGAGCAGACTCTGGAACCTCACCTGCCCGGCATGCCCTCCTGCCTGGCAAGGATGGGGATTCCGGCCTTGAGGGCTACCCCAGAGGCAGGAGATGGGCAACAGCACTGGTTCCCGGGGCTTCCCTGTCCCAGGCAGATGCTTGATCTCAGCAAGCCCCCAGGCCTCCAGCTGCTCAGGGGCCCGCTTAAGGATCAGCCTTGGCATTTTCATCAGGGCACTGGGGCCTCGGAGGTGGCTGGGGCCAGCCCCCATTCGCTGCCCACCCTGAGCCAGGCCAAACCTGCCACGGGCCTCCTCTGTCAGGCACTATCCCTTGGGCTGTGCCTGGCTTCCTGTGCCTCACGGACACCCAGGTGTGCCGGGCCCCTCACATGACTTGGGGCTTTCTCGGGTTCCTCCCAGCGGGCCAGCTCAGGGAGGGCCTCCTCTTTTACCATTCAGGGAAGCCTAAGTACAATAGATGTGAGGGACAATTCCAGCAAAACATAGGAATCGGTGCCCCCTGGAACTGGTTGCAGAGGCAGCTGGCCAAGCAGGCCTGCGGTTACTGTCCGCCCCACATCTGGCTACCACTCCCCCACACCCAACATACATACATTCCTGTGCTCTGCCCCAGACCTGGCCCCTGAGGTCTTTGCTTCTACCTAGGGTGACCTTTCTGTCCCGGTCAGGCCCTTCTCCATGTCTCCCCACAGCAGCTGAGGCCCAGCTCCCCGCTTTGGAGGCTGAGCCCCAAAGGGATGCTCTGGACCTCGTGATGTCCCCGTAGGCCCCTGGCTCACTGTCCTCCGGTACCCACAGGCCTGAGTCTGCACACCACTGCCTTTGGGCCCTCAGCCTGGGCCTGACCCTTGACTCTGGGTTCCACACATGGTGTGACATTCATGTGGGCACAGACACGAGCCTGTGTTCTGGTCTGCCAGTTCCCGGCTGGACGACCTCAGACAAGTTACTTGCCCTCTTCTGGTCTCTGTTGCCCTCTCTAAAAACAGAGGTAATAAAAGTTCTTTCCATTTCCAGCTGCCCAGGAAGATGCTACTGCAGTGCCTGGGGCACCGGAAGTGCTATAGTTACTTTTATTATTCCTTGCCCACTGCCCTCCAATCCCACCAGAGGGCTCCCAGGGGATGGGACTGGGACCTTGGCTCCTTCTGGCAGCACATTGGAGGAAGGGCAGGTGCATGTGTGCCCCCAGCCCTACCCCACAACTGAAACTGCTGGGAGCAACCAGGCGACACAGAGGGGGTGGGGTGGATTGTGTCCCAGCTGGGGTGAGGGTCTCCCAACCAGTGCCTCTCAGGGATACTCGTGCTCCACGCCCCTCCCTCCCCCCCAGCTCCCCTGTTAATCACTTAGCGAGATGTGCGTGAAACTTGACCCGTGCCTTCCTGATAGCATCTCTGGGTACCAGCCTCCCTCCTGACCCCACAGAGTGGCCCCAGCCCCACGAAGGCCCCACTCAGGCTCTGCCCGCTGGGAGGGAAGTGTGTTTATCCTAAGAGGACAGCCAGGAACTCTGCATCCACTGGGGGGATTAGCTTCCCAAGGTTGCAGGTATAAAGCCGCCCGCACAGTCTGCTGTTCCCGAAGAGGTGGGCGAGGAGTGCTGGGCAGGCTCCCCCGGGGCGGTGGGGCAGGTGGGCACCATGTTCTATGATTGCCTCTTCTTGGCTGCCTGTCAGCGTGAGTACCCGCCCGCCCAGCTCCAAGCCCTCTGCCCCCCTACACCCCAGTGAGGACCGGGAAGCAGGGACGGTGGAGAGGGAGGGGTGTTTGGCCGCAGGCCTGTGAGACCTTCTGGGGCGACTTCTCTGACCAGCTTCCATCCCTGGGAAGCCAGGGGTCATTTCAAGGAAGGTGGCCCCGACGCCTTGCAAGGCTGCGGGACCTGCGGGGGGGCGGGGGGCGGGGTCAGTCACGGTCCACAGTCCTGCCCGTTGGGCAGAGGCATCCATCCCTCCAAGCCTCCGCTGCATCATGGCTTCTCAGTCACCGCTTCTGGTCTGACTTCGGGACAGTGAGGGTGGGGGCGAGGAGGGAGGCTGCTTCTGGGTGTTAAGGATTATAGGCCCTTGGGGCCCCCAGCCCACCCCAGTGGGCAGTGTTGGGGCTGACCAGGGGCCAGGCAGGATTCTTGGAGAGCCTAGCCCCATCCAGAGCTAGCTTCAGGCTGCATTGTCGCATCCCAGCGGGCTCAGGCTCAGGGTGGGGGCAGTGGCAGCAGGCAGAGCTGACCTGGTGACCTTTCCCTACAGAAGGTGCCATGCGGGCCAGCGAGACTGTGTCAGAGGCCAGCCCGGGCTCCACGGCCAGCCAGACTGGAGTCCCCACTCAGGTGGTGCAGCAGGTGCAGGGCGCCCAGCAGGTAGGACACACACCCCTCCCCCAGGGGTGTGTAGAGAGGGCACCTGAGGGGGGCAGCGAGGCTGTGGCCGTAGGTACCTTGCTTCCCCCCTGGTCCTGCTGCCCGAACCATCTGCTCACTTGTTCTTATCAAGATGTTCACTGCTGCCGCCCCAGCAAATCCCCCCCCCCCCCCGCCCCTGCCCCAGGCCGGGCCTCCCTGGGGAAGCCAGCGCTGGCTCAGGTCCCTCCTCCTTCCCCCGCAGCGGCTGCTGGTCCAGACGAGTGTGCAGACCAAGCCGGGCCACGTGTCACCCCTCCAGCTCACCAACATCCCGGTGCCCCAACAGGTAAGCGCCCTGCATCCAGCCCCCACCCTCAGAGCCTCCCCAGGGTGCAGAACCCACCCCTGTGGCCTGCTCTTATCTACCCTCACCAGCATCAAGGCTATGGGGCCTATCCAGGGGCTGCCCTACCTGCTGCCTCCAGCCGGTGAGGCCATGTCAGTCAGGGCCCATTGGGGAAGGAAGAGCTGCAGGAGTCATCTTAACAGAGACCTGAGGATTGACAGTAAGGAACGTGGCTGGTGGGTCCAGCCCCAGTGTCCCAGAGCAGAGAAGCCAAAGCCGGTTAGGAACCAGGAACCCACAGCCAGCACGGGCGTGAGTGCATGGTGGTCTGCGCCTGGAAGGCTGCACACCGGCTGCTGGCGTCCAGCGTGGACCGGGACAAAGCCCTGTCAGCTTTCAAGGGTGAGAGCACATTTCCTGTGCCCTGTGGAGCCAGGCTCCCTGGACACAAACTCCAGGTCTGCTGCACATGGGCTCCAGGATCTCGGGCAGGTACTTTCACTGTCCTAAACCTCTGTGAAGTGGGGGAGTGACTGCAGCATCAGGACTGTCAGGGCGATTCTGTGAGCTAGCAGGCATGCAGCACTAGAACGGCGCCTGGCACGGCACAGGTGCTCATTAAAAACACACAGGCCGGGCTTCCCTGGTGGCGCAGTGGTTGAGAGTCCGCCTGCCGATGCAGGGGACACGGGTTCGTGCCCCGGTCCGGGAAGATCCCACATGCGGCAGAGCGGCTGGGCCCGTGAGCCATGGCCACTGAGCCTGCGCGTCTGGAGAGAGGCCACAAGAGTGAGAGACCCGCGTACCGGAAAAAAAAAAAAAACACACAGGCCGGGGCTTCCCTGGTGGCGCAGTGGTTGAGAGTCCGCCTGCCGATGCAGGGGACAGGGGTTCGTGCCCCGGTCCGGGAAGATCCCACATGCCGCGGAGCGGCTGGGCCTGTGAGCCATGGCCGCTGGGCCTGCGCGTCCGGAGCCTGGGCTCCGCAACAGGAGAGGCCACAGCAGTGAGAGGCCCGCGTACAGCAAAAAAAAAAACAACAACAGAAAAAACAAAAAAAACCACAGGCCGTTGTCAGTGAACTGTGGTCCTTCTGGCTCCAGGCTCTCCCCACACAGCGTCTGGTGGTGCAGAGCACAGTCCCGGGCGGCAAGAGTGGCCAGGTCTCCCTGACGGTGCATGGCACGCAGCAGGTGCACTCACCTCCTGAGGTAGGTGGCGGCCCCTTTGGCCACCCTCCCCACCCCTCTCCCCAGAGGAGTCAGGACTCACTCCTCCCAAGTCCTTGTTGACCCTGGCTGGGGTGGCTCGGCCGCCAGATCCTACCCCTGCTGGCTCTGAGCTGAGCCCGGCTCCAGGAGGAGGAGGCAGCTTCTCCCCTGGGTCGAGATGGGCCTTGAAGCTCCAGCTCAGGGCACTGCATCCCAGGAGGCAAAGTGGGCCCCTCTTCCCTTGACAGGGTGGGTAGAGGTTCCTCCTCCGACCACAGGATGGAATCCAGGGACCCCTGAACACCAGTGAGGGTGTGGAGGCAGGCGAGCCGTGGGTGGCCGGGAGCATGGGTGTCAGCAATCACAGCTCCAGGGCAGATCCCTGGCTCCGCCATTCAGTCCTGGGAACTCTGGGCAGGCCCTCAGAGCCTACTGAGCCCCGAGTTAGAAATGTGTGAAACAGTTAATGATACCCACTGTGACACAGCACGGCCCACAGCTGTCGGGCTCTGCAGCCAGCCCACCTGGGGTCAGCACCTGGTGCCACCACTCACAACTCTGTGGCCCTTCCCATCTGTGCATCAGCAAATCATCTGGAAAGTAGGGGTGCCCTCACCTATCCTTCCTCACTTCAGGGCTGCAGCCCATCTGATGATGGAGGCAGCAGGTGGCCCATGAGCTGAGCCTCGAGTCCCAGCCCTCTTCGCTGGGGAAGATGGGTCTGAACTCTGAGCCTTGCATCTGGGATGACTGGGGCTGTGGTGCGGACCAGGCATTTGGATGCAAAGGATGGTTACCAGCTTAGGTGGTTGGCTACGTCCCCTCTGGCTGCTGCCCTCCCCTAAAAGCTCTCTGGACAGCCCTTCCGAGCAGGGTTTTGTCAGGCCCCGGCTGCTCCACACACACACCGTGTCTCCTTCCATTGCAGCGGTCGCCAGTGCAGGCCAATAGCTCCTCCAGCAAGACGGCTGGGGCCCCCACGGGCACGGTGCCTCAGCAGCTGCAAGTCCACGGCGTCCAGCAGAGTGTCCCCGTCACCCAAGAGGTGCCAGGCAAAGGCGGGCAGTGGCAGGGGCGAGGGTGCTGGCCAGGCGGCCTCTGCATCCTCCTTCAGTTGTCAGTGGGAGTTGCAGTGGGGAAGGCCTGTGAGAGACCAGCAGATGGGGGTCCAGCCCCAGCCTGCCACCTAGGCCTTTGGCAAGCACCTCTGCTTCTCTCCGGACTCCGCGTTCTCACCTAAATAACGGCTCCTCCCCGAGGGCCTGGGAGCAGGGCGGTTGGGGCCGCCGTGAGGATGAAGTGCGTCCTCGTGGAAAGCACCTAACACCGAGCAGGCACTGGAAACAGCTTCGAGAAACAGCCTTGGCCTCTCTGGGCCCATTTGCCTGGAGGAAACCCCAAGGCCAAGTCCTGGCTCGCCCCTAGGGGGTCAGCGAGAGGCCTCAGCCTCCAAAACCATGCCCAGTCTTCTGGAGGAGGCCTCACTCTGAGCTGCCCGCCACGGCAGCCAGAGCAGGTTAAGAGGCAAGGGCTGTCTGCCGTCTGGTCGTTACCACTCAGGTTAGGAGGTTCCCAATCCCCTGGAGAACCAGGTGAAAACCATAGACCCTTTCCCTGGAGGAAAGCAGAAACCCCACAGTGAAGGATTCATAGATATTCTCCTGCCTGGCACCAGAGCCCCTCTGAACCTCTAGGCCTGGGTTCAAGTCCCGGCCCCATCACTCAGCAGCTTCCCGCCTCCCAGCCTCTGTCCCTCACTGTGCCCTGAGGATAATGCCGCATGCCCTCCATGGCATGGCAGTGAGGACAGCCAGTTTCATGGGCGTGCGGGTAACCCATGGAGGGAGTGGGGGTAGAGAGCAGGGAACCCCTCAGTCAGCCCCCAGCTCAACTCGGTGCTACTTCCCATCAGCCTCGCCTTGTTGAGCCTGGGTTCCACACCTGTAACATGGCGCCCAGAGGCAACCTGATAATGAACCTGGAAGGCACTAGGTGCAGGGCCAGCAGTGAAAAGCTGGAGGAAGGTGGCGTCTTTCCTTATGGGGCTGCTGTGAGGCTTACATGAGTTCACGTGGGCGGGGGGTGGTGCTTAGGGGCAGGTGGGCAGCCATCATCGCCATCGTTACCGTAGTCTGACTTGCCTTTCCTTCCCCAGAGGTCCGTGGTCCAAGCCACTCCACAAGTGCCCAAAGCTGGCCCCGTGCAGCAGCTCACAGTGCAAGGGCTCCAGCCGGTCCACGTGGCTCAAGAGGTGTGTGTCTCCCCCACCTACCTCTGGGCAAACTGGGGCTAGGCCTGGGTTGAGCTGGGGAGGGGTGCAGGCCCCTCAGGCCGCAGGGAGGGAGTGGAGCTCCCCTGGGGGGATGTGGGTGGGTAGGTGGGGAGGCAGCTGGAGCCTTCAGAACCCCAGCCCCATCCTGGGCTCCACCTCTGGCCCTGGGCTGCGGACGCGATCCTGGAGCCTTACTCTTTCCGGGCACCTGGCAGTTTAAGGCCCAGGTTTTGCTGGGAGAGATCTCGGTTCTCCCTTCCCTCACACGGGGTGGGGATCTTCTGGTCGGGTTGCTGAGTGAGCTCAGCAGCCTCGTGGGCGGTGGAGGCCTGGAGCCCCACCCGCGGCTGCCCCCGGTGACCCCCCAGTGTCTCTGTTTGTCCTCCAGAGCTCAGGCAGTCAGTTTCCCGCTAGGAAGGCAGAGCAGCAAGAGCCCCGGCCCACGCCGCCACCGGAGCCGCCGCCCCGGCCGCCCACGCCTGGGCCCGGGCCGGGCGTGCTGGTCCCGGAACCGCCAGCGTGCAGCGGGGAGGCCCCGCAGCTAGGCAGCCCCGAGCCGCCGACGCCCCATTACGAGCCGGGCGCCGAGCAGTGGGTGGAGCTGGTGGGCGTGCTGCCCCCGCACCTGCTCCTGCCGCAGCAGAGAGTGGTCCTCGAGCCACGGCCCGGGCTCCTGGCCCGAGCCAGCCCCGACCAGAGGGTCAGGATCCAGAGAGTCCCCCAAGTGCTAGTGTTCGGCACGGCCGCCACGGCCCTCAAAGTAGGTGGCGGACGCATGGGCGGGGTGCAAAGAGCGGGCGGGGGCGGGATCCGCCGGCCCCGGCCCGCGCCCGGCCCCGCAGGCCCTGTAGACCCCACCTCCACCCAGCCAGTCTGGGGACCCACCTCTGATTCCCCCTAAATCGGGCTCCAGGTCCCAGGCTCTGCCACTACAGACTGGGGTGGGGGATGGGGTGGGGAACTCAGGCCCCGCCCCTAAGACTTTGTCAGTAGTTTCAGATTTTGGCCCACAAACGGGGCCCCACCCCTGGCCCCGGCTCCGCCCCTAGCATCCGGTTCAAGGTTTCTAGGCCCCGTCCCTGTAGACAGGGGTCCGTCCCTGATGCAGGCTCCAACCCTGAAGCCATGTCTGTAGTTCCAGGCTCCGGCTTTAATGACAGCCTTGTACCAGGACTTGGCTCTGCCGCTGGGTTTCAACTTTCACGCCCACGGTAGGACCCTGTCTGGGGTCCCCTCTGTGCACCTCAGGCCCTACCTTTACTGTCCCCAGCCCAAGCAGAGAGTCCTGGCTTCTCCTGACACAGCTGTGCCTGATTCCCAGCCCTGGCCCCGTCCAGGGTATTCAGAGAGCCCAGAAGTGCAGCCTTCCAGCTGGGGAGCTGCCAGACTTTTAGAAGCAGAGGCGAGGAGCTGGCTCACCCCTGACCCTCTGTGTACCCTTCCTCCTGTGCCAGGTGCAGCAGCTCCAGCAGGTGCCAGTCCCACATGTGTACTCCAGCCAAGTGCAGTATGTGGAGGGCAGTGATGCCAGCTACACGGCCAGCGCCATGTGAGTGGAGAGGGGACTGGGGGAAGGGACAGGAGGAGGGGCATGGGTCTGCCCAGGACCCCCTGGGACTTGAGGCCCCAGCCAGCCTTCAAGGCCTCAAGTGGCGGTAAAGCAGAGGGGACCCTGGCAAGTTGGGAAGGGCATCCCAGCAAGGCATAAGAGCTTTGAAATCAGGTTGGTCTGGTTCTATGCAAAAAAACAGAAAACAAAAATGGGAAAAATTTTTTTTAAATTTTACAAGATAAAAATTTCTGAGGAATAGGGAATGTTAAACTGTGAAAAAAAATGTTTCCTTCACTCCTGACCCCCAAACCTGCCCCAGAGGGGAGGCTGTGGCCCATTTCTTTGTTTCCTCCCAGAGATACTCTGAGAATAGAAATTACCCCCTTTCTTTGTTCAGGAATAGAGGCAGCGTGTTCTGTCCCCTATCTCTTCCCCTGCCTTGTAGCTCGAAGCTCTTCGACCATGTGGGTCCCAGTCACCCTCTTTAACTGCTGTGTGATACTCCACCACACAGCCGCAGCATGAATGACATAGCCAGTCCCCACCCAGCCAACACGTAGGTGACTTCCACTCACTGGTGCTGCACACAGCTCAGCGTCAGCATGTGCCACATCAGGCAGATGTCAGCCCCAGGCCTGCCTTAACCCCGGCTCTGGCTCCTTGCTGGGGATGCCCCATATATATTACCATGGAGAAGGATCTCCCCTTCTCCATGGGAATAATTCCAGGGCTTATAGTCTCTAGTTGTTGTTTCAGTTTGTGGAAGCTTCATTTGGCTTTCTTTGCATTTGCCTGATTTTCTTCTTATGTCCCTGCCACCTGTTCTTGTGGGCATGACACTGGGGGTGGATTAGCTCATGGAATGACTTGATCTCTGGGCCCTGATGCTGTGGCTGACCCCAAAGGGTGTGACCCTGGCACCTGAGTCGTGGTCTGCAGCATGCAGCTACCTCATAGTTCTGTTGATTTATTTCCAGTGCTGCCAGTCTCTCTTATCTGTGCAGTTGACCAGAGCTGGCAGGGACCACAGAGGACATTCCAAAGAGGAGCTGGGCTCCCGAGGGCCCCCAGGGGCTCTTCTGCCTCTCCTGGTCTGTCTTTTGCTTCTTTTTCTTTTTTAATAAAATTATTTATTTTTGGCTGCATTGGGTCTTCGTTGCTGCGCACGGGCTTTCTCTAGTTGCGGTGAGCAGGGCCTATTCCTCGTTGTGGTGCACGGGCTTATTGTGGTGGCTTCTCTTGTTGCAGAGCATGGACTCTAGGCACACGGGCTTCAGTAGTTGTGGCACACAGGCTCAGTAGTTGTGGCTCACGGGCTCTAAAGCGCAGGCTCAGTAGCTGTGGTGCAAGGGCTTAGTTGCTCCGTGGCATGTGGGATCTTCCCGGACCAGGGCTCGAACCCATGTCCCCTGCATTGGCAGGCGGATTCTTAACTACTGCGCCACCAGGGAAGTCCTGGTCTGTCTTTTGCTTCCGGTTCAGTTCTTCCTTCTGTGTTTATGTGTTTGATCACACGGAGTCCATTGTTGCCATCAGATTCTTCTGCTATGTGAAGTTTTTGAGGACACTGTATCTTATCTCTCCCTCATAGTGGGTCATTACCATGTTCCCAGCCCTTTGCTGGTCCAGATCCCCACGCTGACCAAAGCCACAGCCCTTGGGCCTCTGTCCCTGGCCCTGTCCAGCTTGTGTCCAGAGATACACACATTCATTTATTCAGTCATTCAGCAAACAGTTACCAAAGCAATGTTTTCTGGGAGCACGTGTCGCGTGTAGGGTGCTGGGCTGGTTTTGGCTCCTGCCGAGGTGGGCATGGGCACTTACCAGTCCCTGCTCAGGTCACGCACTCTGGGTGTCAGTCGTGCAGTAGATGTGAACTGATGCAAACCAGGGCACAGTGATCAAGAGCTGCATCCTGGTGTCTGATGGGCAGTGCTGCGCACCTCAAGTGATCACATCCCCCAGCCCAGTCCCTCTCCTTGCTGCCCGCAGAGGCCCCCAAGACTCCCTCCGCTGCATCCTTCAGCACCTTCTGAGCCAGGCCGCTCCTGACGGGCCTCCCTCCCTTTCTGGATTCTAAAAATTTCACTTATGTTTTTAAATCACTAATACATTGAGAGGGCTCAAAATTCAAAACTGTGTCCAGCCACGTTCGGTGAAGCGCCTGCCCCCAGTCCGCGGGCCCTCCACCCTCACAGACGGCAGATATAGATACGAAATGCCATGTAATCTCCCCCTTCTTCCCACTCTCTGCACCCTTCTCTGCCTCTTTTGTTCACCTAACCGAATGTTCTGGAGCTTGTTCTTTGGCAGGACCCCAAGACCTTCTTCCTCCTTCCTCACCCCTGTGTAAGATTCCATCACCTTTTAACTTGACATCCCACTAAAGATGGACCACCCACCCCCCCCCGCCAGTCATTTTTACTCTCTTGCTATGATTTGCAGCCTTGAGCTCATGTGACCTGATGCAGATCCTGGGATAGCTGGAGAACTCTCCGGGGTGGGGTGGGTTTCTGGGTCAAAGGGAAACACATCTGTACCCCGATAGTCATTGTTGACCAGCCCCTCAGGGTGACGGCTGCTGGATTTAGAAGTAGAGCCCCCGCTTCTCCAGCACCGTCTTCCTGCCTCATGTGCCTTGGTGTGTACCACCTTCTGAAGTGCCCTCAATTTACCTTTGTACTTGGCCTCTCCTCTGGCTCCCTCGCTAAGGCATTAACTCCCCTGTGGGGGACCTTGTCTCTCTCATCCACTCTTGGGCCCAGCGTACCTAGAACAGTGCCCAGCATACAGCAGGCACTCAATAGTTCTTTTTTTTTTTTTTTATCGGCTGCAGTGCGTGGTTTGTGGGATTTTAGTTCCCTGACCAGGGATTGAGCCCGGGCCCCTGGCAGTGAGAGCGTGAGTCCTAACCGCTGGACCACCAGGGAATTCCCTCAGTAGTTCTTTTTATGATTTACTGAAGTGTGTAGCCTATTGCAAGTTACTTAGCTCTTCCAGTTCCACTTCCTCCCATCTGAAGTAGGGACTCCCAAGTCAGGGGGCCACTTTGAGGATTAAGTGAAAATTTGCCCATCATGCACCTGGGGTGATGCACGGGGCTGTTGCTTCCTGCTCTCCTCCCCCCTCAGTCATGCCCCTGTGCCACCCAGCTCTTGTCCCCTGACTCCCTCCCTCTACTTCTTTTGCAGCCGCTCCAGCACCTACCCCTACCCCGAGACGCCGCTGTACACGCAGACGGCAGGCACCAGCTACTATGAGGCCGCGGGCACGGCTGCCCAGGTCAGCACACCTGCCACCTCCCAGGCGGTGGCCAGCAGTGGCTCTGTGCCCATGTACGTGTCCGGCAGCCAGGTCGTCGCCAGCTCCACCAGCAGTGGGAGTGGGGCCAGCAACAGCAGCAGCGGCGGCAGTGGCGGCGGG
This sequence comes from Lagenorhynchus albirostris, assembly GCF_949774975.1. Taxonomy (NCBI): domain Eukaryota; kingdom Metazoa; phylum Chordata; class Mammalia; order Artiodactyla; family Delphinidae; genus Lagenorhynchus; species Lagenorhynchus albirostris. Next base: position 162,512,413 of record NC_083097.1, on the reverse strand, counting down.
GGAGGCGGTGGCGGGGGCGGGGGCAGTGGCAGCAGCAGTGGCAGCGCAGCAGGCACCTACGTGATCCAAGGCGGCTACATGCTGGGCGGTGCCAGCCAGTCCTACTCCCACACCACCCGTGCCTCACCAGCCACTGTAAGTGCCAACCCAGGCCGCAGGGGAGGCGGGGGTGGGAGGGGGACCCTGGGTGGGAGTGGTGGGTGGTGGATGGTGGTTGCTGGCCACCGTCAGCAGAAGCCTGGTTAGCCTGATGTCAGGATGCTCAGGTGAAGATGGCCTTGGATTGAATCCTCGCTGTGTGGCCTCAGACAAGTTACTCAGCCTCTCTGGGCCTCAGCTAATATGCATGACGCTCTTGGAGCTATTGTCCAAGAAGTGCCATCTACTCTGATAGTAACTGGTGATGGCGGGTAGATAGCAAGGGGAGGGAGATGCAGGCACCACCATGCAGGAAGCTGCCCCGAGCAAGGTTCTGTGTCCATCCCGAAGGCAGCGAGATAACTTTCCTCTGCCTAGAGTGGCTCTGTGGAGCAGCCCTAGATCCTAATCCTGACTGGGCCCCTCACCAGCTCTGTGACTGTAGGTGGGTTGTCCTGGGGCGGTCCCCGTCCTCTTGGAGCTTGACGTCTGGTGCGATGGCTTCCCCTCGTTTTTTTTTTTATTCATTCATTTATTTTTGGCTGTGTTGGGTCTTCATTGCTGTGCGTGGGCTTTCTCTAGGTGCAGTGAGCGGGGGCTACTCTTCGTTGCGGTGCGTGGGCTTCTCATTGCGGTGGCTTCTCTCATTGCGGAGCACGGGCTCTAGGCGTGCGGGCTTCAGTAGTTGTGGCTCACGGGCTCTAGAGCGCAGGCTCAGTAGTTGTGGCGCATGGGCTTAGCTGCTCCATGGCATGTGGGATCTTCCCGGACCAGGGATAGAACCCGTGTCGCCTCCACTGGCAGGCAGATTCTTAACCACTGCACCACCAGGGAAGTCCCTTCCCCTCATTTTTAACTATCGCCCTCTCCCATGGCGACCCATTGTGGACCCCATAACCAAGACAGAAGGTTTCTCAGAAGACAGGACCTCCCTTATGCACCCATGCAGCCTGGCTTCTAAGTCTAATCTTTTAATGCTGGTCATAACCCACATAACTGATTTCATGACTCCCTAATGGGTCCTGAAAACATGCTTCGCTAGACCAGTGCCGTCCGATAGAACATCCTCCAGTGATAAATATTTTCTCTCTGTGCTGCCTAGTGCAGGGGCCTCTGGCCATATGAGGATATTGAGCATTTGAAATGTGAGTTTCAAGGTCCCAGGAACTGAGTTGTTTTTTTAAAAAACTATTTTGAAAGAATTATAGTCACAGAAGCTGCACAATAGTACAGAGATCCCTGTGGACCCTTCACCCAGGTTACCCCACTAATTGCATTTTACGTAACTGTAGTACAGTATCTAGCTAGGAAACTGACATTGGTACAACGTGAGGGTGTCTACTTCTGTGTCTTTTTATCGCATGGGTAGGTTTGGGAAACCACTATCACAGTCAAAATGCAGAACTGTTCCGTCACCACACACCCCTCCTGCTAACCCTTTGTAGTCACCCTTGCCTTCCTCCCTCCCAGCATCCCTAACCCCCGGCACTCATGAATCTGTTCCCCATTTCTCTAACGCTGTCATTTCGAGGATGTTCTATGAATGGACTCATACTTTACGTGACCTTTTGACATTGGCTTTTTCCATTCGGTGTAAATTAATTTAACAGCTCTGTGTGGCTGGTGGTGACGGATTTGGACAGTGCAGTTCTAGAGAGTTCCACTGGATTTAGTTCCCATGGGTGATTGTGATATGACACCCTCTCCAGTGCGGTTGTCAAGATCACAATCAGAAATAAATATAGAGAGCACTTAGCAACGAGCACTTGAGAAATGGAAGCAATTCTTAGCATTCTTCCATCCCTCCTCGGGCCCCAGGTCCAGTGGCTCCTGGACAACTATGAGACAGCCGAGGGTGTGAGCCTGCCTCGGAGCACCCTCTACTGCCACTACCTGTTGCACTGCCAGGAGCAGAAGCTGGAGCCCGTCAACGCCGCCTCCTTCGGCAAGCTCATCCGCTCTGTCTTCATGGGCCTGCGCACCCGACGTCTCGGCACCAGGTGGGGCCACCTGCCCCTGACAGTCCCTAGCAGCCACAAGGCCCAACCTCACCCTAAGTTATCGAGGTCCTCAGCTCCCCTTGTCCCCTCGCTCACTCCACTCCAGCCCCACTGACCTCTTCACAGCTCCTCTGACACTTGCATGCTCCTACCTCAGGGCCTTTGCACTGCCTGTGCCTTCTGCCTCACGTACCGTTTCCCCACCTCCTGACTCAAACGTCCCCTGACCCCCTTAACTAAAACTCCAGCCTTCCCTCATCTCCTTGGCATCCACCCCCCTTACTTTATTCTCCTTAGCACTGAGCACCATCCAGCATGCCTCTTACGTTACTTCTCCTTTCTGATCTGTCTTCCAGTGCTGAAATGCACGTCCCTTGAGAGTGCAGGGGCTACACACAGTCAGTGCTTAATCAGGGCCTATGAGTCAGTGAATTCACGTAGGAAGGAGCAAGGAGCCCTCCCATGAACCCGCTCTTCCCTGCCTCTCCTTTGCAATCCCCCACACCTCTCCAGGCTGAGCCCCGCTCTTCTCTTGGTTCCAGCTCCCAGCTTAGGCCTTAGACATCACCTCATTCATACATTCATGCGTGTGTACGTGCGGAACCTTGGGCAAAGTACTCAGTTTCCTCAGCTGTCAATCTAGGATGCTAGGAGTACCCTTCATAGGGTAGGGATGAGGAGCACGTGGATTCGAATATGCTAAGTGCTCAGAACAGTGCCTGGCAGATTGTTATGACTAGCAGGCAGCAAATACCTGCTAAGTGCCTGCCCCTGACTCTGGCCCTGTCTTCACAGAGCTCAGTCTGCAGTTGGGGGCCTCTCCTTGGCACCCATAGTACCTGTGGCTTCCCCAGCCTAGCACCCCCAGCTCTGTGGAAATATGGGTCTCGCCCCCTGGGCTCTGTTCGGCCCCCTAGCAGAGAGGAGAGGCAGGTGTGATGTGAAGCTCCCAGTGGACGATCGGTGACCACCCCCAGCCCAGCCCTCATCCTCTGCCTCCCTCCCAGGGGCAACTCCAAGTACCACTACTATGGCCTGCGCATCAAGGCCAGCTCACCCCTGCTGCGGCTGATGGAGGACCAGCAGCACATGGCCATGCGGGGCCAACCCTTCTCGCAAAAACAGAGGTAGGAGGGCAGGGCTGGCCCGGTGCTGGCGGGCAGGGAAAGGCATGGTAGCCCATCTCCACTCCAGTCCCTTGCCTATCCCTTCTCCAGGCTCAAACCCATCCAGAAGATGGAGGGCATGACCAACGGTGTGGCCGTGGGGCCACAGCAGGCCACTGGGCTGTCCGACATCAGCGCCCAGGTCCAGCAGTACCAGCAGTTTCTGGGTGAGGGCTCCCTGGACTCTGGGGTGGGCCCAGGGCAGGGTCTGTGGCCCCCGGAGAGTGTGCAGAGGGTTCACTTGTCCTCCCGGAACCTCTTCGCCCCCAGTGCACACGGGGGAACTTCTGCTTGGTAGCAAAGTGGTGCCAACTTAGCAGGGTCCCAGGATGGGGCTCAAGGGGGCAGGCAGCTGGGGGATGAAGGGCTCACGGTGCCTCCTCTGCCCCCAGATGCCTCGAGGAGCCTTCCTGCCTTCTCAGAGCTCGACCTCCAGGGCAAAGTGCTGCCCGAAGGCATCGGGCCTGGGGACATCAAGGCCTTCCAGGCCCTGTACCGGGAACACTGTGAGGTAGGGCATCTGGGCAGTGGGCAGGGGCGAGGGAGGGCCACGCTGCCGCTCAGCCCCCTTGAGCATCCAGCCTCCCCAACAGGCCATCGTCGATGTCATGGTGAACCTGCAGTTCACCCTGGTGGAGACGCTGTGGAAAACCTTCTGGAGGTACAACCTGAGCCAGCCCAGCGAGGCACCGCCGCTGGCTGTGTGAGTGCCTTTGGGGGGGGGGGGAGGAAGGGAGGAGGCTGGGTACCATGTGAGTCAGCCCCCAAGGCTGGGGCGGCCAGACCTCAGACTTCATGCAGGAGTGGGGGCTCCTCGCTACCCCTGCAGTTTGTGGGGTGCACATGGCCTTCTGAGCCCGCCTCCAGAGTGTGCATTGGTACCGGTCTGATGCTCGGTGTTTGGGATGGCGTGCCCCACCAAGCCATTTCCTCCCTGCGGTGGGTAGATGCCTGTGCCCCAGTGTGCAGGGTGTTAAGATCCCTGTCTGACCCTGGGGGCAGTGGGGTCTGTGTCAGCCTGACCCCGGGAGTCTTCCAGAGACAGAGAGTACCTGCCTGACCCCAGGGTGGGGTGAGGGTGCTGTGCCCTTCTGACCCTGGGTACAGGACCATGGAATGTCCTTGTGACCCCCGGGTGGGGTGGGTGCCCACAGGCACGATGAGGCCGAGAAGCGGCTGCCCAAGGCCAGCCTGGTGCTCCTCTCCAAGTTCGAGCCCGTGCTCCAGTGGACCAAGCACTGTGACAACGTGCTGTACCAGGGCCTGGTGGAGATCCTCATCCCCGATGTGCTGCGGCCCATCCCCAGTAAGTGCACGGCCCCCCGGTCCCTGCACCCCACCCCACCCCTAAGTCCTGACCAGCCCCCCTACCGCCCACAGGTGCCTTGACCCAAGCGATCCGGAACTTTGCCAAGAGCCTGGAGAGCTGGCTCACCCACGCCATGGTGAACATACCTGAGGAGATGCTGCGGGTGAAGGTGAGGGCGTGACGGGGGCTGAGGGGCCAGCTTGGCCCACAGCCCGGGGCCTCCCTCCCGGCTGTGGGGGGGCTGGGGGCCTCGGTCTCCTCTGCCTGACAGAGGCGGTAAGATTTGTCCCCGTGTCTGTCCCATCAGAGTGAGCTTTGGGCGTTGTCTTTACAAACCAGCTTCCTCAGGAGCCCACTTCTGAAACACAACCTGTTTGTGGTGTTTTGTATGCAACACGGCATCTTAAAAAAATTAAAACCAAATGCACACTTGAAGTAGTTCTCTTCAGAGAGCTTCAACAGAAAGTGCTTTAGGTGTTCAGAAAGAGATAAAATCTTAAAAAAACCCAAAAAACCAAAACCAAAAACATCTATAAGGAAACAGAATAGCCCTCTTTGTCAATGCTGCACATTCACTAACTACCAAGATGTGAGGAATTAGATGGGGTGTGCTTGCTCTTAAGCAAAAAGAAAAAAAAAGAAAAGAGAGAGAAAAAAAAAAAGTTTGTTTTCAAAGTCCCGAAAATGCCAACAAGACAGCTAAACAGAAAGGGATGTCTGAAGAATGACCCCTGGGTACGCTGGACACAGGGCTGGGGTTGGGGGCCTGTGGAGAGAGTAGAAGCTGGATCCCGGGGAGCCCTTCAGAACGGGTAAGACTTATGTATTCATTCATTTATTCCACACGCATTTATTGAGCACCTGCTGTGTGCTCGGCATGGCTCTGAGTGCAGGGAGCACAGCAATGACCAAGATGCACAAAACTCTGGCCCTCCCGGAGCTGACATTCAAGGGAATAATAATACAAACAAAATGAAACCAAAGGTTATGGAAGTAGTGCCCTTTCTGGGCAATGCCCTCCGAGATTTACTTGTGTCCTTTGATGAAAAATAATAATGCTGTTCAGATACAATACATTGATTTTTTTTGGAGGCATTCTTTGGGTGGGTGGTCTCCCAAAGTTTGAAAACCCCGACCCTTTGATCTCCCAACGAAAGCAACAAGGTACATTCCTCCCTTTTAGGAGAAAGAAACAGGCTCAGAGAGGTCGCATTGGGTGGGGCAGGGGGCTGTGCGGGGTGGGTTCCGCGGAAGCCACAAGCCCTGGGCCCCACAGGTGGCAGCGGCCGGCGCCTTCGCGCAGACCCTGCGGCGCTACACGTCGCTCAACCACCTGGCGCAGGCGGCGCGTGCTGTGCTGCAGAACACCGCGCAGATCAACCAGATGCTGAGCGATCTCAATCGCGTGGACTTCGCCAACGTGCAGGTGAGCGTGGACGGGGCAGGCGAGCGCGGGGCGGCCCGGCGGTTCGGGCCCGGGGCGGCGGTTGAGCCCCGGGCACCCGCCCGCTGTGTCCCAGGAGCAGGCCTCGTGGGTATGCCGCTGCGAGGACCGCGTGGTGCAGCGGCTGGAGCAGGACTTCAAAGTGACTCTGCAGCAGCAGAACTCACTGGAGCAGTGGGCGGCCTGGCTGGACGGCGTCGTGAGCCAAGTGCTTAAGCCCTACCAGGGCAGCGCCGGCTTTCCCAAGGCTGCTAAGCTCTTCCTTCTCAAGTGGTCCTTCTACAGGTGCGCGCTGGCTGGGCGGGATGCGGGCGGGGAAGGGGCTGGGTGGGAGGACGATCCTCCCACCAGGGCCGGACCCAGAGAAGGCTCCTTTGCTTTGGGATCAGGCGAAAATGGGACCAGTGAAGGCTCCGCCTCTTCGAGGAGGGTGGGGCTGGATGAGCGCCCCAGCCCCACCCTCTCTGGCTGGACCAGAGAAAGCCCCACCCCCTGGGGGGACTCGGGTGCCTTTTAGAAAGGCGAGGGTCCTGCTGGTGGTGGGCGGGGCTCGGGCCCTCCTCCGTCTCTGAGGGACGCCTTCCCTCTCTGACCGGGAAGCCTGTGCGGGGCCGGGCGGTGGTAGCTGGGCTTGCTCGGGCCTGGGGTCCTTACGGCAGGGAAGAGGGGCGCGGGGCGGGTCCCGGCCTGAGGATTTCCTCTCTGTCGCCTCCCACAGCTCCATGGTGATCCGGGACCTGACTCTGCGCAGCGCCGCCAGCTTCGGCTCCTTCCATCTCATACGGCTGCTCTACGATGAGTACATGTACTACCTTATCGAGCATCGCGTGGCCCAGGCCAAGGGCGAGACCCCCATTGCCGTCATGGGCGAGGTGCGCACGACGGGTCCGCTGAGGGCACGGGAGGGGTGCCCCTAGGCAGGACCCTCATTCCTTCTCCTCTCCCCTCCTTCCAGTTCGCCAACCTGGCCACCACGCTGAACCCCCTGGACCCGGACAAAGGTAGGTAAAGCGTGCCCCTACCGAGGGCCAGAGTCCAGGGGGTGGCGTACAGCGAGGCTGGGGTGGAGGAGGCGGCGGTTGGGGAGCCATGTGGCGGCCTGGTGGCGCCGCCGCCCCGCGCTGAGCCAGGCCTGGTCCGTGTACCCCAGACGAGGAGGAGGAAGAGGAGGAGGAAAGCGAGGACGAGCTGCCGCAGGACATCTCGCTCGCGGCCGGTGGCGAGTCACCCGCGCTGGGCCCCGAGGCTCTGGAGCCACCGGCCAAGCTGGCGCGGACAGACGCACGCGGCCTCTTCGTGCAGGCGCTGCCCTCCAGCTAAGCCTGTGGCCTCCCCCGCCGCACCCCGCCGCCCCGCCCGCCCTACCCTGCTGCCCCTCCTCGCCAGGGTCCCTCACAGCTTCTGTGGCTTCGCTGTCACCGCTCCAGCCTCGGCCGGGGCCGGGAGGGGGCCTCCGAGACAGGGAAGGTAAGGGGGTCCCTGCCCCGGATGGAGCGGCCACAATCACAGGGCCGGGCGGAGCCGCAGCTGCAAACTCTGACACAAAAGACGTGCCTTAAGGAACCCGCCGACGTGCCCAGGTGCCCCCTGGGGCAGCCAGCTTGGCCCTTGGCCCCAAAGGCCGCAGCATCTCCCTCCCCCACCCCCCCCCAGGGGGCAGGCAGGCAGGCCCCCTCCCTTGCAGAACTGTTAACTTATTCAGCTCGCTGGCTTTGCACAGCCTGTCCTAGGCCCAGCCCTGAGCCCCGGGTGGGCGCAGGTGGGCATCACCTGGGGACCCGCCACTGTCAGCAGCAGCCCCGGGATCCCTCCCCCAGCAGCCCCACCGCTTCCCACTCCTTGGTATAAGTGCAATTAAAGCTGTGGGTGTCGCATCTTCTCCAGAGCTGGGCCCTCCCTTGCCCCGCAGCCCTAGAGGGGGGCACTGCCCGGCCTGGATAGGGGGAGGGCAGAAGGGGCACCACCTCCAGCTTCCAAAGAGCAGCAGGCTGGACAGGGCGCCAAGCCCAGAGGGACCTGCTGCAGGCAGCGGGCCCGGAAGTGCCCACGCCTGCCCCAGCCAGGGCTGGGTGCTCCACTCGCTCAGATCCTGGACCCCGAGTCCTGGGCCCTCCTCGCCGCTGGTCTGTAATGGAATCTCTACGCTCTTACTCTCCCTGGAGACCGTGCTTCTCCTCCATGCGTGCGATCCCCGCCCTCCACATGACTATTGTGCGATTTGTGAGCGCCGCCTGAGCGGAGTCGGTAACTTGTTGGGTTTTTTTCCAACCATCATGGCCTTATCTGTTCCGGTTTTCTCAGTGTTTTCAACCTGTGAGATAGATGTTTATGGCAAAAAGCGAAAAAAAGAAAAAAGAAAAAACAAACCTGATCTATTGTATAAAAATCACTATTTTGTGTGCTCCGTGTGCTCCAGCTTTTGGGGTGGCTTGCCGACTCCCCCTCCTTACCCCTCGGGGCCTCCCTTCTCCTGGTGGTGGAAGTGTCCACGCGTGTGGTAGTCTAGTGTGCCGAGCTGTTTTCTACCTTTTTGTAGTCTTTCTTAAAACACAATAAATTCCGCTGTGATATTTGCCTACTGCTGACTTGCCGGCCTTGGTGGGAACCTTGGGGCTGGGGGCTCCAGCTGGGCCCCGAGCACCTGAGTGGCAGGCAGGAAAGGGAACTCAGTGAGGTTCAGAAATAAAACATTTATTATGTGAAGAGGAACAACAGGGCCGGGAAGGGGAGGTGTGATGGCCACGAGGTTCACCACCTCAGGGCGGGGGAGAGGCTGGGGGTGGGCAGGGCAGGGGTATGGGATCCATCTGGCCTCCCTGGGGTGTGGGTAGGGGGGCAACGTCCACACCTGTAGCCGAGAAAAGGGGCAAACTCGTGAGGAACGAGGCCCACGCCCAGCTTAGGGTGAAGGCGGGCGCTCAAGGCTGGTGGGGCAGGGGGCTCCCTCCCTCTGCCCCTTTCCAACTTAAATAGGCATAAATAAGAAGCGTCCAGACTCTCAGGCCACCAGGGGCTGCCCCGCCCAGCCCCCTTCCCGCAGCCTAACACTAGTGCCGGTCATCGGTCGGTCGGCAGAGGCTGCCGGGAAGGCGGCCAGCTCCCAGGCCGCGGAGGTAGTTGGAGTCAGTGTCCAGGGCGGCCGGGCCCTCACAGCACAATCCACGTGTATCGCTCACTGTCTGCCAGAACCTTCAGTGAGCACCCTGCAGGGAAGGGTGGGGACAAAGCCTTGGAACCTTGGCCTGCCCAGGCTGTAGGAGAGGCCTCTTTCCCTGACTTGATATGGGCCCAAAAGGTTCTGGGAAGCAGGCACCCTGCAAAGTTATGTCTGCCTCCTGCCTGCAGCCTTTCAATAAAATGTCTGTTGAATGACTGAATGACTGGCCGGGGGCCCCCAGGTGCCACACCTGAGCTGGCCCCCTGGCCTTGGCCTGGGCTGCCCTCCCCTCACCCAATGCCACGGTGTCCACTAGCTCAGCCAATGTGCTCCTCCATTCAGCAACACTTAGGGATTAGTGCGTGCTCTGGGCCTGGCCTGGCCCCAGGATAAGGACCTCAGTCCTGGACTGTCGTCAGGTCACGGGGCCCACCTTTGTGCAGCGCCTCGTTGGTCATCCTGTTGACATAACGGCCGCTGCTCTCGGGCACCAGCCACTTCATGACCATGTCCACGCAGCTCTTGCGGTATGAGCTCCAGACGCTGCCGCTGAGGGAGAGGGGGTGAGCAGTTCTCCTCACCCTGGCCCAACCCACCCCCAGCCCTGGCCCCCGGCCCTGCCTCACCTGGTCTGCCCTTTGACCTCAGTGAGGTCGCCCACGCTGACTGTCACAAAGATGCCCGTGTTGAGGTCCCACGCCACCTTGAGGCTGGTGTGATAGGTCTTTGGTCTACAGCGGGGAGGGATGGTGAGCAGAGGAGAAAGGGAGTGGGACCACAGGGTCCCTGAGCTTGAACCCAGGCTACCCAGAGGGGCCTTTATCTTTGAAGCAGTAATGGAGCAGCCAGTCCAAGTTTTGGTGGGCAGGGGGAGTCTTCTCACATCCCCCCTTCCCCCCACTGAGAGGTCTTGAGTGCAGGACCCCGCTGGGCAAGGGTGAGGGTGGGGTCCCTGCCCACTCACCGGAGCTGGCCCTCCTCGGTGGGGGACGGGAACGCCAGGAGCAGCAGGCCAATGTTAATGAGGACCTGGTTGGTTTCTGGGCAGACCTGGGGGGCGGGGTGTGGATGGTGACACACACTGAGAGTGCTGCCCAGAGCTGGGAGGCCCTGGGCCTGCCCTGCCCGACACCTGGGCCCACCTCCAGGATGACAATATCGTAGTCGCTGAAGGAACAGAACTGGTGACCCCAAGTGGCATCATGGCGGATGACCTCGTTGATGACATACTCGAAGTCCAGTGTGAGCTGCTCCACTGTCAGGTACTGACCCTGTGGACAGTGGGCAGAGGGGGAGGGGGAGGATTGCGCCAACTGCCATCCCAGCAGGTCCCCCGGGAGCTGCCCCTGGGCCTGCCCGCTGCCAGCACCAACCTGGACGGCAGCCTGCTCCCGCATGGGCCGTAGGTTGCGGCCGCGGAGATCAGTCACCACGAAGGGCAGGGAGATCTTGTCATCCTCCAACTCTGAGGGGGCAGGACGTGGGGGTAGGGATGGCGGTAGGAGGCCTAGAGGCCCCTCCAGGCCAGCCTCCCACGCCTGGGACCCCACCAGGTGGGCTCCCCGCTCACCATCCTCTGGCTCCGTCCCCTCACCGGACCCCAACACATAATACAGCTTGGTGTAGTTGACGTATCCAGGCTCGGAGGCGGGCACCTCTGCTGCAAGGGGGCTGTCCCGGGGCACCGCCTCCCCACCTGGGGCCGGGGGCTCAGAGGGCAGGCGGCAGCGGCTGCTAGAGGGCCCCGGGCAGGGGGGTGGCCGGACTTCCTCCGAGGCCCCACCCTTGGCCTCTTTGGCCCTGCGGAAGATGTCAGCCACAAACTCCTTGGCTTTGGCGATGGCAGGCGAGTGCTCGGGGGCCCCAGAGGGCCGGGCTGGGGCCGCTTCGGGGCAGAGGGTGGGGAGGACAGGGGGCATCTCTGGGCTCTGGGGCCCAGGGGGGCTGGGAGGGGCCGGGGGGTAGGTGGTGTGGTCGTACAGGATTTGGCAGAAGCTGCTATCACCTGGAACATAAAAATAAAGTGATGGATGTGGGAAAGGGGTCAATAGATGAGTTCAAGTCCAGAATGCTCTTCCGATCTCCCTCATTATGCTGGGGGGTTCTTAGAAATCCACCATGAGGAGACCCCTCTAGAAGATGTACGTATTCTGAGATCAGTCTGAAACACCCAAAAGGGAAAAAGGACTTTTACACACACACACACACACAATCATGTTCATTCAAACCTTCCTCCTGAGCATCTGCTGTATGCCACACACTGAGGACTGAGGAGTAAACAAGACAGACAAAAATCCCTGCGCTTGGTAAGCTGACATGTCATCATACCAGATAAAAGCCACTTAAGTTTGACAGTTTACTACACAGCCCTCTGTCCTTCCCAACGCGAGCCAGACCAGCACAGGCACAGACTGCCCGAATCCCAGGCCTCTATGACCCCATCTGACTGGGAGGCAGATCCCCCTCTGGGGAACGTCAGTGTGGAGAACCCAGCGCATTCACGAGCAGCAGCATGGCCAGGCCCTGGGCTCTGCCTGCCCTGCTTCATTTGGGCCCCCCTCAAGCAACCCTTGGAGAGGGGAACTGTCCTCCCAGTTCAGACTCGGGACTGAGGCTCAGAGAAACTTGTCCAAGGTCGCACTGAGAGATAATACAAGTCTGCCAACGAACTCCTGTCTGCCAGAGTGGCGGCGCTTCTTCCGGAGGGGAGGGGGAGTGAGTGGAAAATGTTCAAGTCAAAACTCCCCCTCTGTGTGAATACCCTCCTAGGGTGAGATGAGTGTTAACCACTGATGACAATGCCCCTCACCTGGGCTGTGTGCACACGGGCTGAACCCTGTCCCATGTGGTCCTTCCTAACGGGGCAGGGGGTGGCGGCCCCATCCAGGCCTGGCTTGTTGGGGGCTCACGGCTTGGCGAGAAGCAGGGCCTCGCCCATGCCGGCACAGGTGGCCAGGGCAGGGGTGGGAGCCCCCTGGACAGGCCTGAGGACAAGCACCCTGCCCCTTGCTGCTCCTCTTTTCATGTCCATTACCCTCCCACACCCCTAGGGACAACCATTTTAAGTGTAGTTAGTGGGCATCTTTTCTTTTTCTTTTTTTTTTTGGCTGCACCGCGCAGCTTGCAGGATCTCAGTTCCCCGACCAGGGACTGAACCCAGGCCCTAAGTGAAAGCACGGAGTCCTAACCACTGGACTACCAGGGAATTCGCAGTGGGCATCTTTATTTGACTGCATTCTGGCAAAATTGGAACACGTCTTAAATTTAAATATAAGTGGTATCAGTATCAGGTGACAGATCTTCTTGTGTTTCTTCTGCACTTGAACATGTCTTTAAGGTACACTCTCCACAGATGTGCACGCTGGGGCTCTCCCTGCTGACCCAAGGGAAGCGCCCACCCTGTGCTACCTCCCCAAACCCCAGCGATGGACACCAGGCAGCCCCTGGCTCCTGCCACCAAACCTTCAGACAGGTCTGGGTGCAGCGCTGCTGGGCCACAGGCACGTCTGTTGCCATAAGGCCCTGGGAGAGCGGGAGAGCCCCCAGGGCCCCACGCTGCCACCAGCCAGTGGCATTATCCAGCTTTTTAACATCTGCCACTCTGCTGGGGGACATCACCTGATTTTCACTGGCATTTCTGCGATCATCAAAGATGTAAGAAGGCCATCTGTCCACTAACCACTCTCTGAAATTTTTAATCAACACTTCTCTTTTTGCGGAGAAGAACACACTGTACTGTCCAGCACGGTAGCCACTGACCGCACGTGACTACTTGAACTTAACATGACTAAAACTAAATTGAACAACTCAGTTCCTTGGTCACATGAGCCACGGTCAAGTGGCTACTGGTGGCAGCTAGAGCAGATACAGCAGATCTGGAACATCCCAGCCCTGTGGAAAGTTCTAGTGGACAGCGCTGGGGTGGGGAGTGGCTGGGTTTGGATGCCACATTCCCACTTCCTGGCTGTGTGACCTTGGATGAGGGACTTCACCTCCCCAGGGCCCTGGTCTCCTCATCTGTAATGCGGGGTAGTGACAGCACCGAGCTCACAGGGCCGCCTGGCCAAGTCATTAGGTCACAGGGCCCCGAGGCTGACAGCGCACGCGCAAAGGGCCTGTCCTCAGACCTGGGGGCCTACCTGCCGAGTGGACCGAGACGGCGCAGGCTACCAGGGAGTAGCTGGTGTTGAGCAGCACCACCTGGTCCTTCTTGAGCTGGAAGGCGGGCTGGAAAGTGGGGAAGGGGTAGACCACCTGGTACTTGGTGTGCAGCATGAAGCCATGCCGCAGGCACTGCGCGCTCGGGTCACCTGCAGCGACACAGGCCACGCAGGCTCAGCTGTGGCCCCAGGGCGGGGAAGCAGGCAGCCTGCGCCCCAGGCCCCGGCCCCTCACCTGGGTGGGCGCGGCTGGCGTCCCGGCAGGCAGCACAGCGTCCTGGCGGCGGCACGGCCACGGTGCTGATGTAGATGTCCCGGTGGTTCTCGTCGCTCATCATCATCATGTTCATGAGCATGCCGTTGGCTGAGCGAGTGCTGGGGGCCAGCACAGCCTCAGAGCCTGGCCCAGGCGCCCGCCCCACCCACCCCTGACCACCCTATCCCTAAGTCTCACTTGAAGCCGAAGACAATGACCTTCGAGGCGTCACTGGGCCACTCGCACACGGTCAGGTACAGGTCACTGTAGATCTCCTCATCCTGGAAGAGCCGTACCTGCCGGACCTGAGAGGCATGTTTGGGTCGGGGGTCCGAGCGGGCCCAAGGCCCACCCGAGGCCGCACCAGCCAGCAGTACCGGGCCAGGGAGCCCCAAACAGCCCCCACCAGCACCCCTCTGCCTTCCTGAGGACAGGCTGAGGAGACTCACAAGCATTCCCCTACAAGTGGGGGACACAGGGAGGCCGGGCCCAGGAAAGGACACGGCCAAGGAGAGCCCTGCCCCAGCAGAGGGGGCTCAGCCAGACACATCGGTTCCAAGCCCAACCCACCCTGAAACCTGTTCTCCTCTCTGAGCTCGTGTGTAAACTGGGGTTAACGGCACTCACCTCCTGGGCTGGGGCATTTGAGGAGTCGAGGTCAGGGCCTAAATTGGGTGTGGCAGCCTGCTGGGTCCTAACAAAGCTAATGGGTCCCTCCTGGCTTGAGCCCTCAAACCATATGAAATGGCTGCCGTTTACCCATTTTCAACTCTAAAAATGGCGATTTCCTACACTTCGACCTAACACTTGGAGTCTCAGCAATGGCCCCATGAGTACGCTGTTCTCATTTGCGGACATGAAACCCGAGGCTCAGAGGGGTGCCGTGACCGGTGGGAGCCGTGCTGTTGGAAGGGATGCCCAGAGTCAGGCCTGGCCCTACCAGCCTGAGCTTGCTGTGGACGTTGAACTCCCACCAGTACAGGTGGTAGATGTAGAAAGAGAAGTCGTCATCCCCGCTGCTGCTGGTGTAGGAGAGAACATAACGGCCGCACTTGGAAAAGCCCAGGAAGATGTGTCTGTGTGGATGGGGAGAGGGGCAGAGTAACCAGATCAGGGCCAGCCTGACGCCCCACCCAGCCACCCCCCTGCCTGGCCCCAGCCTCACCCTGCATAGAGAAAGTCTTCGTCCACAATGTTCTTGAGAGAGACGCAGACCCTGGGTGGCAGCTTCCGGAAGAGGCGAGGAGAGAGCTGCCCACTGATCTGAGGAAGGGGCAGCCAGGGCTCTTGAGGCGCCACGTGGCGGAAACAGCCTGCAGCCCCCCAGTCCCCTCACCCAAGGCCGAGCAGCACCTTCGGGGTCCAGCCCAGCCATGCAGGCCTACTCCCTGACAACCATAGCGGTCCAGGGAGGTCCAAGCTCTGGAAGGTGCAAACGGCGTGAGCCTGACTCTCCACCAGGGACCCGAGCCATCCTCCCACCTCCATAGCCTCAGGGTTCCTCTTGCCTAAGCCCCCAACCTTTGAGGACTAGGACTGGCATCACCGCCCCCAGTCACCCCTGGCCCACACTGGGCCACGGAGCTGCCTTCCTGAAGGCTGCCTCACTGCACAGTGAGCTGTGGGCCTCGAGAACCGCTAAGGAGCCTGGAATGGGGGCTTGACCAACTACACTCACCTGTTCCCGACCCACTAGCCCATACACGGGGCGCACAGGCCCCTCGGGGGCCAGCTGAGGCAGACAGAAGGGTAAACCTGACCAGTGACCTTCCAACTCCTGCCCAATTCCCCCTTCCAACAGACTCCCTCATCCCAAAAACTTCACCAAGGACGGATTTGGGGGGCCAGGCAGGCACAAGTTGGGCACTGGGGGATCAGAGCACCTTGGACCCTGCTATCCAGTCTAACGGGGGAGATACAACCTAGCCCTCAAGGAGATCCCAGGGTGGAACAGCCCTGTCAGCGAGGCCCAGGCTGCTGGGGAGACACAATCCCTGTCCAGGGAGCTTCCAAGCTAAGGGCGGAGCCACAGCCCAACCCAGGAGCAGTCAAGCTGAGGGTGGAGACTGTCCCTGCCCAAGGAACTCCAGTCAAAAGGAGAAGCCACAGCCCTGCGCTCACAGAGTTCCCAGCCTAATGGACAAGGCACACTACTCCCAATCCATGGAGACACAGACCTGCCCCAGTTGCTGCTGACCTGACAGCAGACTGTTCGCCCTCCCGGAGCTCCCAAACTGATGGGGGAAAGATCCCAGCACACTGAGAGTTTACAGTATCATAGGGAGACAGAGCCCTGCTCAGGTAGCTGAAGATCAGGCCTTCTCCAGGGAGCTCCCTCCCATTCAATGCGGGAGGCAGACGCAGCTACAGGAACTCCCAGCTCCCCTGTGGTCAGAGCTGGACAGAGAGAGGAACCCCAGGCGGAGGAATCCCAAAGCCGGTAGCAAGGGCTCTGCCAAGGGGGCGGTAAGGCTCCATAACGGAAGGGCCGTGGGAGCAGGGTTTTGAAAAATGAGTCTGACCCTGGATCGCCCCCTTCCTCCTTACTCCCCCAGCGGCCTCTAAGGCCCCCTCCATCCAAGCCCCCTTCACGGGGCCCCGCCCCCAGCCCCTCCATCCAAGCCCCATCCCCGGGACCCCGCCCCCAACCCCCTTCATCCAAGCTCCCGCAGCAGCCCCTCCCAATCCAAGCCGTCTCCCCGGGGCCCCGCCCAACCCCTTTCCTCCGAGCCCCCCTCCCCCGGGGCTCCGCCCCCAACCCCTCACCCCGCGAACGCCCTCCCTCCCTCCGCCTCCCTCGTCCCTCCTCCCCACCCTTCGACGCGCTCCTCCCAGACTCCAGGCCTCACCTTGACCCGCTCCAGCTGCTTGAGGACGTGCTCCCGCCGCCGCCCCGTTGCCCGCTTCCCCCCGGCGCCCCCGGGGCCGCCGCCGCCGCTCCCGGCCCCGCTGTTCCGCTCCGATTTCGAGCTGGGCGCCATTTTCACCCCCTCCCTCCACTTCCGGAGCAACCGGCCTCTTAGCCCCACCCCCTCCGCCTCTTCATTGGCCCTTTCTCGGCACTGCCGCCCGCGGGTTGGGTGAAAGCCCTCACTCAGGGCCTTTGCCCGCTACGCCTGTCCATCACAGCCATCTCGGCCCTTGATTGGTAGAGACGGTACAGTCCCCGCGGCCTGTCGCCGTATTCCCGCCTTCCCGCAAGGACGCCCCCGTCAGAGGCCCCATTTGCGCCCCTCGCCGAGATGACTTTGACTCAATAGGCAGAGGCGCCCATCAGTCCCCACGGCGTCACGCCCCCTTGTGGCTGGTGGGTTTCCATGGAGACCCAGGTGGTCCAGGCCTGTGGGCGGGGCGATGGGAGCCTGTGGTCCAGAAGGACCAGAATTCCCAGCCCAGGGATCTCCGCGCCCTGTCCGGGTGCGCGGAGGCCTGGCGAGCATCCCGGGGCCACCGGGCCGGGCCGAAGGAAGGGATTTGCAAAATAAAAGGAAGAAATTCGATTAAAACATCTTTCAGATGGTCTGGGGGGCGACCTGACTGGATGATGATGATGGTAATAATGACAACATTAATCACTTGTATATCACTTTACACTTACCAGAAACAGTTCTGAGCTTACGGTTCTATGTAGTAGGTCGCTGTTATGCCCCTTTTATAGATGATAGTAATAACAATTGTTTAATGTCTGTTATGAGTATCATCTTCCTGTGCTTTTAGCTCATTTAACTTTCAAAACCGTTTTGGAGATGGGTCCTTTTATTATCTTCATTTTACACATGATGAAACTGAGCCTTACAGTGTAGCGTTCCTGAATGGTACATATATACCCCAGATGCAAACTGCTACTATAATTAGAGAAGAATCAAATGGATCTGGCTCTCATATTCTTCCAAGCCTCTCACATTCATTTATTCAACAAATACTTATTGAGCACCTACTATGTTCTAAGCACTGGGGATACAGCAGTAAAAAAGGCAGATAATAAACAAGGAAATTAATTTATGTTATCTAATTCCAGCTAGGATTAGAGAGGAAGGAAGAAGGCTGCTTAAACAGGGCAGTTAGTGAGGGGCCCTGTGAAGGTGAGGAGGAGGAATATTCCAGCAAAAACAAAGGTTCAGGGTGGCAAGATTGAGAGACCATAAAAAGACCAGCTGGGCCAGAGCAGGAATGAGCAAGGAAGAAAGTAAGAAAGGAAAACAGACAAGGAGGAAGCAGGTAGGGAGTGTATGAGGCTTGTAGGTAAGAAAGGCACCTGGATTTCACTCTTAAGGAAGAGGGAAGGCATAAAAGGAAGTCTCTGGAAGGTTTTTAATAGAAGATGATGGAATCTGAGATGAACTTTAAAAGATCATTGTGATCCAAAGAATTAAATACCCATGAGTCCATACTGGTATAAATAAATGATTGAATAAATAATTGGGGGGGGAAGGCACCAATCTTCCTTATAGAAGATGAGGGAATAATAATAAAAGTAGGGGACATCCCTGGTGGTCCAGTGGTTAAGAATCTGCCTTCCAATGCAGTGGACACAGGTTCGACCCCTCTTGGGGGAACTAAGATCCCACATGCCATGGGCCAACTAAGACTGCCTGCTCTAGAGCCCATGCGCCACAACTAGAGATCCCTGGCACTCTGCAACTACTGAGCCCTCGCGCTCTGCAACTATTGAACCTGCATGCTCTAGAGCCTGTGCACCACAACTAGAGAGAAGCCTGCGCACCACAACGAAGAGCCTGCGTTCCACAATGAAAGATCCTACGTGCTGCAACGAAGACCCCGCAACTAAGACCTGATGCAGAGAAATAAATAAACAAACAAATAAATAAAAATAATAAAGGTAGAAGGAATGAGGGAGGGAAATAGAAAATCATCATCACACAATTACCACAGCAATCATTGCAGCAAGCAAGATCTACCAACGGATGCTAAAATTCATGGATGAAACTTGAAGGAGAAATAGGACTTTTGCCTACCCTAAAGGTATCTCTCCTAAAATATTTATTCAGTACTGGCAGTTTTTAAATATATGTCCACAAATTATTTGATGTGCCTCCCTCCAGGAGGTGGAGCTTGATTCCCCTCGTTGGGTGTAGGCTGGATTTAGTGACTCACTTATGAGGAAGAAAGAATGGAAAGGGGACAAGTACACTGGCACTGAAGAAACCTGGCAGATACCACCTCAATCAAGTGATCAAGTTTACCATCAATAGTGATAAGTCATGTGCGTGTCACGGGCTCTTGATGTGATGTGATGACACTCGTACCTCTCTGGCATCGTCTCCAAAACCCATAACCTCCATCTAATGAGGAAACATCAAGTGATTGTCCCAAATGGAGGGACAGGACATTCTACAAAAGTCCTGACCAGTATACTTCAAAAGTGTTAAGGTCATGAGAAAGCATGACCAAGAAACGGGCACAGTTTAGAGGAGTCTAAGAAGACATGATAACCAAATGAAATTTGATGTCCTAGATGGGATCCTGAATGAAAAAAGGACATCAGGGCTTCCCTGGTGGTGCAGTGGTTGAGAGTCCGCCTGCCGACGCAGGGGACACGGGTTCGTGCCCCGGTCCAGGAGGATCCCACATGCCGTGGAGCGGCTGGGCCCGTGAGCCATGGCCGCTAAGCCTGCGTGTCTGGAGCCTGTGCTCCGCAACAGGAGAGGCCACAACAGTGAGTGGCCCGCGTACCGCAGGAAAAAAAAAAAAAAAGGACATCAGAGTGTCCTTTTTTGGGGAAATTCATATTAAGCCTGCAGTTTAGTGAATAGTATTATACCAACAATGGTTAATCTCTTAGTTGTGACAAATGTGCCATGGCTAGGCAAGATGTTAACATTTGGGGCACTTGGGTGAAGGGTAGACAAGAATTCTTTGTACAAATTATCTGCAATTATCTTAGTCTGTTCGAGCTGCTATAACAAAAATACTATAGACTGGGTAGATTTACAACAAACATTTATTTCTCACAGTTCTGGAGGCTGAGAAGTCCAAGATCAAGGCACTGGCAAATCTGGTATCTGGTGAGAGTCCACTTCCTGGATTGTAGACAGTGCCTCCTTGCTGTACCCTCATATGGCAGAGAGAGAGACATAGAGAGAGAGAGAGAGAGAGAGAGAGAGAGAGGAAGACAGAGAGCTCGAAAGCTCCCTTATAAGGGCACTGATTCCATTCATAAAGGCTCCACCTGCCTAACCTAATTATCTCGCAAAGGCCCCAACTCCTAATACCATCAAACTGTGGGGGGGTTAGGGCTTCAACATTTGAATTTCAGGGGGACACAAGCACAGTCCATAGCACAGACCTGTAAATCAAAAAATTCTTCAAAATAAAATGTTTTTAAAGAGTTTAAAAGTTTTTAAGGGGGGAAAGGTCATTATGGCTGTGATGGTGTCTTGAATTCAGATGGTAGTAGCAGAAAGAGAAAAGTGGTCATATGCAGAGATGAGGGGCAATGCTCATGGATTGGATATTGGGGTGGAGGCGAGAAGGGAGTTAAGTCAGTGACTTCCTTAAGCAAGATGAAGGAAACCAGACAGGGAGTCCCCCTCATCCCCTTTCCAGAGTCCCACCTGCCCCAATGGAAGAGACCTTGTATCTGTTATCCATTGTTGTATAATAAACGACACCAAAAACAGTGGTATAAAATTACAATAATCATTTAGTATTATTATCTCTCAGTCCTAAGTGTTGGTTGGGCTCAGCTGCGCAGTTCTCACTTGAGGTCGCTCATGCAGTCAGATGGTACCTGGGGCCGGAGTCACCTTGAAGGCTTTCTCATGCCTCATGCTGTCTGTCAGCAAATGCTGTCTGTCAGCCAGAACAGAGCAGAGTGATCTGTCCAAGTGTCTTGGGCTTCCTCACAGCATGGTGGAGGGGTCCCAAGGGCAAGTCCTATGAGAGAGAACTAGAAGCAATCTGTATCACCTTTCATGATCTAGGCTCAGAAGTGGCATTGTATAACATCTACCAAACTCTATTGATTGCATTAGTCACAAAGGTTCACCCAGATTCAAGGGGATGGGACATAGAATCCACCTCTTAACGGGGGAATGGAAGGACATATTGTAAGAAAATCATGCGGTCCCAAAATTTAAATAACTATGCAGTAAAGGTTTTTTTTGTGTGTGTGTTTTTTTTGCGGTACACGGGCCTCTCACTGTTGTGGCCTCTCCCGTTGCAGAGCACAGGCTCCGGATGCGCAGGCTCAGCGGCCATGGCTCACGGGCCCAGCCGCTCCGCGGCATGTGGGATCTTCCCGGACCGGGACACGAACCCGCGTCCCCTGCATCGGCAGACGGACTCTCAACCACTGCGCCACCAGGGAAGCCCTAAAGTATTAATATATTTTTTAAAAGCACATGGCATTTGAGTTATTGTTACGGCCACCTTTGGAAATTACAATCTGCCATAGTCATCTTATCAAATGTTGATAAATGTGAATTATCAGATATTGAATATACAAAATAATAATTTTAAATACATGTATATGCCTTGTATAAGAATAAAAATTTTACCAATATCCTTGAAGATTCCATTATCTTTATTCCTCCTCAAGGTAACAATATTCTGGAATTTTGTTCTATCACTCTCATATGTTTATATCCCTAAATAATATATTATTTGTTTTGCCTGTTTTGTACTTTTATATAAATGGATTCATAATGGTGGGGGTCTCCTATGACTTGCTCTTTTCACTCGACAATATGCTCTTATGATTCATCCATATTGTGAGTAGTTGGGGATGCATTTATTTTCACTACCATATAGTGAATGCCCCATGATTGATTTAGTCATAGTCCTGCTGGTGGAAAGTGCAGCTATTTCCAGTTTGAGGGCTATCATGATCAGTGCTTCTATGAGCCTTTTTGTACACAGGGTTCCCAGGGAACCTGTGCAAGACTTTATCTGAGGCGCATACATTGGAGTGGAGTTGCTGGTATGTGTCAAATTGTTTCTCCAAAGTGGTTGTGCCAATCTACACCTGTAGCAACAATGTATGAACATTCCAGTTGCTCTACATCTGCAGCAACACTTGACATAGTCAGACTTCTTCAGACGTGTCCTTTACCAGGTCAGAAACACAGCACTGATGTGTCATTCATCCCTGCTGGGAGTATCCCAATCAAGAAAGGTATCCGTATTCTAGTTATAAAAAGGTGTGACCAAAAAAAAAAAAAAGGTGTGACCTCCCTTAGGAAGCCTCCTCCCCCAAGCTTGGTGCCCTCTCTGTGTTTCCTTCTCCCATCATGGCATTGTTACTGCTTCCATGGACTTGTGGTTGACACACATTTAAGATATGTAGATTCTACTGTATGTGTAGAACCCACAGGAAAACATGGCAGCTTCTGAGGAGGGGTCCACCTGCTGGGGTGGTGGCAAGCATGCGATCAGAAGAAGGATACAAGATGCCCTCATGAAGCCACTATTAATTACTGTGGCCAAACCTGTATGCAAACTAATACAATATGTACAAAACATTTCTTTTTAATAAATATACGCAATTTGTATACATATTGTATATAGTATATACACATTTCATATACATTTTGTATTCCAGTGTACTTAAGTTTTTTATATATACATATATAACTACATTCGTTTCATTGTATTTAAGTTGTTTTTTTTTTAACTTTTTGGCCACACCACGCAGTATGTGGGATCTTAGTTCCCCAACCAGGGATCAAACCCATACCCCCTGCACTGGAAGTGCAGAGTCTTAACCACCGGACTGTCAGGGAGGTCTGTACTTAAATTGTATGTGTATGTGTATACATATATATTACACACATATTTGTAACAAGTACAAGTTATTAAAGAAACCACCACTTAAGCTTGCCTATTTGTAGTAAAAAAAATTTTTTATCACATTTAAAAATTGTGGTAAAGTGTATATAACATAAAATTTACCATCTTACGGCTTCCCTGGTGGCGCAGTGGTTGAGAGTCCGCCTGCCGATGCAGGGGACACGGGTTCGTGCCCCGGTCCGGGAAAATCCCACATACCGCGGAGCGGCTGGGCCCGTGAGCCATGGCCGCTGAGCCTGCGCGTCTGGAGCCTGTTGCTCCGCAACGGGAGAGGCCACAACAGTGAGAGGCCCGCGTACTGCAAAAAAAAAAAAAAAAAATTACCATCTTAGCCATTTTTAGGTGTACAATTCAGTGGCATTATGTAAATTCATATCATTGTGCAACCATCACTACCGCCATCTCGAGAACTTTTTCATCACTCCAAACAGTACCTCTGTCCTTACTAAACATCTCTTCCCATTTCCCCTTCCCCAGCCCCTGGCCACCACTGTTCTACTTTCTGTCTCTATGAATTTGAAACTCTAAGGACCTCAAATGAGTGGAATCATAAAGTATTTGTTCTTTTGTGACTGGCTTATTTCACTTAACATAATGTCCTCTAGTTCATCCATGTTGTAGCATGTGTCAGAATTTCCTTCCTTTTTAGGACTGAATAATATTTCATTGTGTGACTATATCACATTTTGTTTATCCATTCAGTCACCGATGGACATTGGACTATTGTGAATAGTGGTGTTATGAACATGGTGTGCAAATATCTGTTCGATTCTCTGTTTTGGTTTTTTTGGGTGTATATCCAAAAGTGGAATTGCTGGAACATAATTTTATGTTTAATTTTTTGAGGAACTGCCATACTGTTTTCCACAGCAGCTGTACCATTTTACATTCCTCCCAGTGCTCAAGTGTTGCAATTTCTCTACAACCTCATCAACACTTGCTATCTTCTGGTTTGTTTGTTTGATCCAAGCCAACTTAATGGGTGCAATCATTTGATTTTTAATAAGTATTATATTCACACGATTGAAAATTCAGCAGGAGGAAGACATAGAATGGGCCGTAAGCACATAAAAAGTTACTCAACATTATTAGTCATTAAGGGAAAGCAAATAAAGTCACAATGATGTACCACTACACATTCACTAAAATGGCTAAAATGAAACAGACTGACTACACTAAGTGTTGGCAAGGAAGTGGAGGAACTAGGACTCTCTTAGACTGCTGGTGGGAGTGGAAAATGACACAACCACTTTGGAAGACAGTTTGGCAGTTTCTTAAAAAGTTAAATGTACACTTACCATACAATCCAGCCACTTCACTCCTACATATTTACCAAAGTTTCTAAAAGACATATGTTTGGGACTTCCCTGGTAGTCCAGTGGCTAAGACTCTGCGCTCCCAATGCAGGGGGCCCAGGTTCCATCCCTGGTCAGGGAACTAGATCCCACATGCTGCAACTAAAGATCCTGCATGCTGCAACGAAGATCCCGCGTGCTGCAACTAAGACCTGGCACAGCCAAATAAATAAATATTTTTAAAGACATATGTTTATTCAAAGACTCATATATGACTGTCCACAGCAGCCTTATTTGTATCATCCAAAAATGGGAAACAAGCCAAAAGTCCATCAACATGTGATTAAAAAAAGTTGGTCTGTCCATTCACTGGATACTATCAAGTAATAGAAAAGAACGAACGATGGTACACGTAAAACTATGTTTTACGTCAATTATATCTTAATTTAAAAAATAAAGATAATTTTTTAAAAAACCACTATGGTTACATTTGACGACATGGATAAACCTTGCTACCAAATGGAAGAAGTCAGACAACAAAAAGTACACACTCTACGATTCCATTTATATTAATTTCTAGAAATTGCAACCTAACCTATGGTGACAGCAGACCAGTGGTTGCCTGGGGTGGGGAGTAAAGGGAGGGAGGGAGAGAAGGCTGGCAGAGGGGCATGAAGATACTTTTGGGGGTGATGGAAACGTTCACTAAACCATGGTGATGGTTTCGTCACAGGTGCATCCATGTTGAGTTTTGAAATGATGAGTTTTTTTTTAATTGAAGTATATTTGATTTACAATGTTGTGTTAATTACTGCTGTACAGCAAAGTGATTTAGTTCTACATATATACACATTCTTTTTAAAATATTCTTTTTTATTATAGTTTATCACAGGATATTGAATATAGTTCTCTGTGCTCTACAGGAGGACCTTGTTGCTTATCCATTCTATATAAAAGCTTCCATCTGCTAACCCCAGCCTCCATTCCATCCCTCCTCCAACGCCCTCCCCCTTGGCAACCACCAGTCTGTTCTCTATGTCTGTGAGTCTGTTTGTGTTTCATAGATAGGTTCATTTGTGTCGTATTTTAGATTCCACACATAAGTGATATCATATGGCATCTGTCTTTCTCTTTCTGACTTATTTCACTTAGTATGATAGTCTCCAGTGGCAGAAATGAGTTTTGACTCATGTATGCTTTAAATATTTTCATTTTTATTGTATGTCATCTATATCTCAATCAAATTTTTTATTCAACAGATATACAAGGATATTTGGTGGCAAGCCCCCTCTCCTCTCAGCACTGCCACCCAGTTCTCCCCTCAGAGACAGCCAACTTATGAAAATGTTCAGTTTATGAAAATGATCGCTATTGTTAGCCTGGCTCTGCAACTTTTTTTTTTCTTCACGAGATTAGCTCGACTCACACTAATCCATATAGTGGTTTGAATGGTGATCCACAAAAAGATGTGCTGACGTCCTAACCCCCAGAACATGTGAGTATGACCTTATTGGGAAAAAAAGATATACGTAAATGAAGGATTGTGAGATTATCCTGGATTAACCAGGTGTGCCCTAAATCCAATGACCGGCGTCCTTAAAAGAGACAGAAGAGGAGAAACACAGACACACACACAGAGAGAAGAAAAGGCCACGTGGAAACTGAGGCAGAGATTTGCGTGATGCAGCTACAAACTCAGGAACAGCAAGGATTGCCAGCAACCACTAGAAACTGGAAGAGAGACAAAGTAGTCTCCGAACGGAACCAACCCTGCCAACACCTCGACTTTGGACTTCTAGCCTCCACAAGTCCAAATAAATAATTTGGACTTCTGAAACGAATCTGTTGATGTTGTTTAAAGCCATCCGGTTTGTGGTCATGGGTTACAATGGCCACAGGAAATGAATACAATATGTGTAGAGTCCCTTGTGCATCCTAGATCTTGCTGTCTATTATTTTAATAGGACACTTTTTTTTTTTTGTCTGTTTATCTATTCCCCTCTTACGGGATTTTTTTCACTCGCTCACACAACACATGTTCATGGATCACCGGGCACTCAAGATGCACTATTCTAGGTTTGGGGAGACATTGGTGCCCACCTCCACGCAGCTAATATTCAGGTTGGGGAGACGGCCAGTGGGCAGAAATATAAATTAGGATGTGAGAAATGCCAGGAAGAAAAATAAGGCAGGGAAGAGGAAACAGAGTCAAAAAAATTGCTTCTGATCAGGGGATTTGGTGAGGGGGGGGTTCTCTGCGGAAATGAAGTTGCCAGCCTTGTGAGATGGAGAGCAAGAGAGAAATCTTATTCCAGTTAACGCGCCTGCAGGGAACGTCCCTGTGCCTACGTGTTGGGGCTGTGTAAGAAGAGATGGCTGGTCCTTGGGTGTGGCAGAGAGGGTAATATTCCTAATATTCCACTTGCTTCTCTTCGCCAGCCCGGTGCCCCGCCCAGCCCCCGTCGATTTCTCTCTTCCTTGCGGTCACGCAGGACCACGTGACTAATCCTTGCCAATGAGACGCGAGCAGGAGGGTAGAGGGGCCCTTCAGAGTGGAAGCCCTGAGAAAGGGTTGGGGAGTCTCTCTTTTCAACTGCGCCAGCCACGCAGCGGCTGCTGTTCAAGCCAGTGCGGTCTCTGTTGGACTGGATCGCAGAGTGACTGTGGCTCCGAGGCCCCTGCTGCTGATCTATTGAGATCGCGGTGTGGGGATGACCGACTCTGATGTTAGTCACTAACTGTTGGGGTTGTTTGCTGTGTGGAATGATCTTGCCTGCCCAATATACACGTATATACATTTGACCGTTGAACAGTGTGAGGGTTTGGACGCTGACCCTCTGCGTAGTCAAGAATCCGTGTATAAGTTTACAGTTGGCCCTTCAACCTTATAGATCCAAGGTTCCAGATCTACAGATTCAGCCCACCATGGTGTGGTACTGTAGCACAAATTTAGTGAAAAAAAATCCATGTATAAGTGGACGCATGCAGTTCAAGGAAATATATATATATACACACACACACACACACACACACACACATATAAAATGTGCGTGCGTATATATATAAAATATGTGTATATATAGTATATATGGATATATATAATACAGTTGCTATATATATCCGTTTACATATATATGTATGTGTATCCTTTTATGTATTTATATAGAATCTATATAAATGAAAGGAGATTTATCATGATGAATTGACTTAAGTGATTATGGAGGATGAGAAGCCCCACAAGCTGCTGTCTGGAAGCTGGGGACCCGGGAAGGCCGGTGGCATAATTCCAGTCTGAGGCCTGAGAACCAGGGGAGCCGATGGCGTACATCCCAGTCCTGGGGCAAGAGAAGACTGACGTCCCAGCTCAAGCAGGCAGGCAGGACAAGAGAAAAGGGGTGAGTTCCTCCTTCCTCCGTCTTTCATTCTGTTCAGAGCTGCTGTAGATTGGATGATGCCCAGGCACAATGGGGAGGGTCACTGAGTTTACTGAGTCCACTGATACCCATGCTAAGCTCCTCTGGAAACATCCTCACAGATGTGCCCAGAAAGAATGTTTAATCTGGGGGGTCCCATGACCCAATGAAATGTTTTCATATGATTTTATATTTGACACATTTAACCATCACCAACTAGTATGTGGCAGGTACATCTGTAGTTTTACCAGATACTTTCAGGTTCCTTTCTGACCCTCCTTCTCCATGGCCATTGCTGGCTTCTCTTCTGCCCACCCCTCAAGCATAAGCATCCCTCGGGGTCTCCCTCGGACTCCCTTCTGTTTTCCTTCTAGACTTTCTCCTTGGTGAATATAATCCATGCCGTGTCTCTACAGTGAGGTGAGAGGAGGGGAGGGAATTCCCTGGTGGGCCAGTGGTAAGGACTCTGTGCTTCCACTGCAGGTAGTGTGGGTTCAATCCCTAGTCAGGCACAGCCCAAAAAAAAAAAAAGAGAAAAAAGAAAAGAAAAGAAAAGGGTGGTGGGGGAGAGAAGAAATAAAAGAGAGAGAAATGGTGGCTTAAACAAGAGAGATACCTCTTTTTCACGCCTGGTCAAAATGACTGGCGCTGGTTGTTTGGAAAAGCCTGAAATTCCAGGGGCTGCTTTGATATCTTTGAGTCTCGTAGGGCCTCAAAGGTCTAACTGTGTTTCCCTGCTTTTGTCAGGTATGCATCCCCACCCCCAACCACCTGACTTGTTTCTCTATCAGCCAGACCAGCCACACCCCATGTGGTCCTCGACCTAATGGGTTTCACCTCTCTGCCAGACTGAGAAATTATTCAAACAAGACAATCACATCCTCTGATGGGAACCAGAGGTCACCCCTCCCTTTTGTCACTACCAAGCCCATCTCCCACAGCCCCTGCTTCTTGGTTCAGCTGCTGAGTGTACCCCCAACCATGGGGCTCAGTGCCCTCCTCCAATTCTGGCCTGTGAATGTGACTAACTAATCATCAGATGATGTCGTCTATCCATATTAGGTGTCATGTGTTTGGCCATCTTGTACTATTTAGGGCATGTGATTCCTCTTTCACCAACAGGTCAATAGGAGGTGATCAAAACACTCGTCAGCCCATGGGTAGCACAGCCTTCCATGGTATGTGAGACCCAGGTTCCTGCTATCTTGTTGCTCCACCATTCAAGGCCTCTAGTCCCAAGGCAATGTCATGGCCCAAAATGGCTGATGGAGTTCCAGCCATCACATCTACATTCCATCAATAGGAAACAGAAAAGCACCCCCCTTTCCTCAAAGTTGTACATACCACTTCTGCTTACATATGGCCACATCCACCTGCAAGGGAGCCTAGGAAATGTAGTTCTTTATTCTAGACAGCCATATGCCTGTCTAAATATCAGTAATTTTATGGACTGGGTCCAGATCCTGAGGGGCTTATCAGCCAGATGAAGGCTGACTGAGGAATTTGGCCTTAGCCTGTGTCTCAAGGCTGGATGCCATCATAGGATGAGGAGGGGCAGGCCCAAGGTGTGCCTTGGGATCATTAACTGCTACTGAGTTAAGACCCCTCCTTTCCTCTTCTAATTGGGAAAAAACTACATTTTCCATCAGCTTCTTGCTCCCTCCTACATCAACCCTGCCTCTTCTTCCCACCAACCAAAATAAGACCAGATTGCTGCACTAGCTGCTCACGGTGTTACTGCAACCCGCTGACTCCACAGTCATCCCTACTCTGAGATCAGAGCCTCAGGGAAACCAAGAGACACCAACAGCCCTTCCCCATGCAAACTTCCCCACACATACAGACACAATTCTACATGTATTTCATAAAGGTGTACTAAAGGCTGATTCTGCCAGGCTCTACGTTGGTGGACCATACTCCTTTGCTGTCCCTGCAGGACTCCCTCCTGGGCAGGGCAGGGCAGTGGAGGCCTGAGCTGGGCTGGGCAGAGCTGGGATGGGCTGGACTGGGCTGGGCACTGCAGAGTGTAGAGAAGGGAGTTTGTTGCAGGAAGATAAGGCCAGTGGTTCATTTACAAGAGTGGTGATTATGTTCCTAGCCAATCAGCACATTCCATCTCTCTGTGGCCACAGGGACTGATTCCAGATGGACATGTGACCAAAGCTAGGCCAATGACATATAACCTTGGGGCTTTCAGCAGGACTAAAGCTGGAGCTATCTTGGCACTGCACAGAGAATCCTGCCAGTAGAGCTGAGAGGTAGAGAGAGACTCCATCCTTAAGGTGTCATCCTTAAGGTGTCATCCAGTCCCTGGATCCAGCTATGCCTGAAGGACAGCCCCTCAACATTTCCATTCATGAGTTAATAAGTACCCTTGTTTGTATTAGTTAGTTTGGCTTCGATTCTCTATCCTTTGCAACTTTAAGAGGCCTGCCAGAAACTCACACAGCTTGTTTCTCATTGCCACTTCCCTGGGGTTAGGATCAGTGCAGTAGTTCAGTAACTCTGTGGGGCTGGCCGCATTACGCGGCTAGGGAGACTAAGGGCCTTCTACACAATGTCCAAGCTAGTGGTGGTCAGTCCCACAGGGAGAGCCTGGAGTGGGCCCATTGTTCTCTTCTGGTCAAAGCTAAGACATGTCTTCTGTCCTAGTCCTGAGGGACCCCTCTCCTGAGGCCACGCAGTCCTGGGAAACGTGGTCAAATGAGTACATTTTTGGGTCCAAGTTTCCTCCTCTGTGGAAGAGGGATTAATAATACAGACACCCTCTGTCTCCATCATTCTTCCACATCTTAGTCCCTTCTTCCTTCCCACCTGATATACTTCACTTCCATCACCCCATGGCTTGACCCCCCCCACCAAGCCCCCTGTAGTTGGTGCTGTCTGGGACCTACCATGCCCCCCTCTGGCCTCACCAGCAGGCATGTAATATCTCTTTAGGGATGGAGTCTACTCTACCCAAACTGCCAGGGAATTCAGATCCCTTGGGGGCAGCTCTCAACCAGTGACTGATGGAGGGAGTTGGAGGATCAATACCCCAGCTCTCTCACCCCTCGGGTGAGATGACTCTGATCCCCCAGGGTTCCCCAGCGAGACTGAGCCCCAGCTGCCTATAGTGAGAATTTGCTTAATTACAAGAGTGACCAAACTATCCCAATGTGACCAGGACTGAGGGTTCCCCAGATGCAGGATTTTGAGAGCTAAAGTTTGCAAGTTCCAGGCAAGTTGATGACCCCAGTGATAACTCATCGATTCATGACTGTTCCCTTCCTTCTCTCTGCCACATCCCTGCTCCCCTACAGCTGCTGTCTCCCAGACAAATACACTCAGTCCTCATCTCAATCTGTTTCTGAGAGACCCCAATCTCCTTCATGCCCTCTGAGCAGCCCATCAGCCACTCCAACCCAAGCTGAGCACTTGTGGGGCAGATGCTGTGCTTGGAACTTTCGGCCCACTACCTGCCTTTGCCCTGTGACCGCCTTTTGAGGAGCCTTTTGAGGACCGTCTTCTGTCAGCTGCATTTTATGCATTGGAAAGCTGAGGTTTGACAGGAAAATGACTTCTCTGAAGTCTCACGGGTAAGTGGCATGTCTCGGGGGATCGGACCTGGGGCAGAGACGGGCTTCCTCACCCCTCAGCACACACTTCTGCTCTGCGGTTGAGGGCCTGGCATGTGCTGGGCACCGTCTCACCCCCTTCTTTTTTTTTTTTTTTTGCAGTACGCGGGCCTCTCACTGCTGTGGCCTCTCCCGTCACGGAGCACAGGCTCCGGACGCACAGGCTTAGCGGCCGTGGCTCACGGGCCCAGCCGCTCCACGGCATGTGGGACCTTCCCGGACCGGGGCGCGAACCCGTGTCCCCTGCATCGGCAGGCGGACTCTCAACCACTGCGCCACCAGGGAAGCCCTCACCCCCTTCTTATGCATGATTTCATTTAATCCTTACACCACTCCCGGGAGGCGAGGCAACTATTCCCCCACTTTGCAGAGCGGGAAACCAAGGCCTGGAGAGGTGGCAGAGCCCAGGTTCAAGCCCGGGCAGGCTGCCACTGAGCGCACATCCTTAACCACCAGGCTGGTGCCTCAATACGTGTAATTTCCTTTTGGGCGGCGGCTGTGGCTATTTGGGGATGGGGGAGCCTGGCTGCCAGTGAGGCCAGCTGGCAGGGGGGAGGAGGGGCCCAGATGGCAGACCTGGCTGGGAGCCCACAGACCGGTGTCTGGACTGGCAGGCTAAGCCCAGGCCTGCCCTGACCCATCATTGCCAGCGCCGGTTCCTTGGGGATCCTCCTGTGCCCTGAAGCATCCTCCACTCCTCTGCCCCCACCTCTACTCCTGCGGTTGGCCCAAATACCAGACAGGGCAAATCTCAGCTTTCCCCCAAACATTCCTCGCTCCTATGGCCCGGCCCAGGCTGGCCGAGGTTACGCAAGCAGAGCTGGGGAGGCGGCGGGGGGGGGGGGGAGAGGGGGGGGTGGCGCGGAGGATTGGGGGGAGGTGGGTGGGACAGAGGGGACAGGCTGGCCTGTCCTCATCACCCCATCCGGTGCCTGCCTGCCCTCCGCAGGGCGGGGAAAGGGTGGGCCAGCTCCCCTGAGCCCCTGGGAGAACAGGCTGGGGGGGGGGAGGGTGGCCAGCGCCAAGAGATGGGGGGCGGTGGCGGCCACAGCAGAACCTCCAGGAGGTGACCGCCTGCTTTCCATTAGGGAACCCTGGTCAGCAGTTCCGGCAAGACGGCAGACCTGGGGCTGGCTATGGTAAGTTGGGGCAGGGGAGGGTCTGAGGGTGGGGCCTGCCTGCCCGCCCCCCTCCATGCGGGGATGCTCCTGTCGCCATGGTGACCCGGTGCCCAGCCTGGGGACACCCTGAGCCGTCCCTCAACTCCCAGTGGCTGAGCCTACTGCTGTTGCCCCTGCTGCTGCCTGGGCCCCCGCCCGCCCTCGGCATGGAGGACGCCTCGTTCCCCCACCTGGGGGAGAGCTCGCAGCCCCCGCCCCGGGCCTGCCCCCCACGCTGCTCCTGCCCCCGGGCTGACACAGTGGACTGTGCCGGCCTGGACCTTCGGGTGTTCCCGGACAACATCACCAGGGCAGCTCAACACCTCTCCCTGCAGGTGGGGCCTGGGGTGGGGGCACAGGGTAGCTCCCAGGGGAAGCGGGGAGCCTGGGGAGTGGTTGGGTTGAGGGTGATGGGGTGTGGGGTCCACGTGCAGGGGTGAGGCATTGGGCGTGAGGGTCTTGGCACTGATGCGAGTCGGCCTTGAGGAGGGTGCAGGGCCCTGTGTGTCCCGTGAGAGGAGGTGGGGGCATAGATATTGGAAGTGGGAGGGGCTGAGGGTTTAGGGGTGTCGGGGAAGTCAACGTCTGGTGATTACGGGGCTGCTTGGGGTCAGCGTGGCGGGGCCTTTGAGATCAACTGTAGGGGTGCATGGGGCGCTGGGGGCCACTCTCTTTTAGGTTACAGGGTTGTTCCGAGGTAATAAGGCATTTGGGATCGAGTAGAGGGTGATGGGGTGTCAGAGCTCACTGCTGAGGCTGATGGGAAGCTGAGAAGCAGGGCCCAGGGTCACGGGGGTCAGGGTGTGAGTGCCCCGCTCCCTGCCCCACAGAACAACCAGCTCCAGGAGCTCCCCTACAACGAGCTGTCACGCCTTAGCGGCCTGCGGACCCTCAATCTCCACAACAACCTCATCTCCTCCGAGGGTGAGGGGGACGATGGGAGGCCCCTCCCCACCACGGTCCCTGCCGCCCTCTCCCTCCCCAGCTCGGTCTGTGGGCAGGTCTGCGGCTGTTCCCAGCACTGCCCTTTGCTGAGCAGGATGGAAACTCAGGGGATGGGGGGCAGGGGCTGTGGCTTTTGAGGATGTGGGGGGCGGGGCCTGGAGGATCCTCTGCCAGTCCCTGGCTGGGTGGGAGCACAGACTCTGCCCTGCCCCCACCCCACACCAGCGGTCCCCTCACTGCCCACCTCATTCACAGGCCTGCCTGACGAGGCCTTTGAGTCCCTCACGCAGCTGCAGCACATCTACGTGGCCCACAACAAGGTGAGCCCCCCCCCCACACACACACACGGGGTGCAGCCGGGCTGGGGTCACACAGCGCAGAGGGTAGATGGGACAGCAGGCGGTGGGGTGCAGGAGCGGGGCCACAGGACCAGTGCAACTCTGCTCCCGCAGCTCTCTGTGGCCCCCCAGTTTCTGCCCCGCTCCCTCCGTGTCGCTGATCTGGCTGCTAACGAAGTGACGGAGATCTTCCCACTCACCTTTGGGGAGAAGCCTGCGCTCAGGTAGCCCCTGGCCCAGCCCAGGCCCCAGGGGTCTCAGATATGCCTGGGTCACTCCCCACCTTGGGGGGGGGGTCTGGTGGGGAGACAGGGCCCTGGATGCTCTGTTTGGAGAACTCAAGACTGAAGCAGAGACCACGCACGCTCACACACACACACACACACTCTCACACTGAAGGTGGCTGGGGTGCGGGGCGGTGGGGAGGCCAGGGCAGGCTGGTGGCCGGAGCCTGGCTCCCCTCAGGTCCGTGTACCTCCACAACAACCAGCTGAGCAATGCGGGCCTGCCGCCCGACGCCTTCCACGGCTCCCAGGCAGTCGTCACCCTCAGTCTCTCCAGCAACCGGCTCAGCTATGTGCCGCCCAGCCTGCCGTCCTCGCTGGAGCGGCTCCACCTGCAGGTGCCCCTCCTTCCCCTCGCCATCCCCGTGTCCCCACCTCCCTGGGCTCCCTGCACCTCTCTCCTGCGGGACCCCGACACCCCCTTGTCATCCCAGTAGTCAGAAATGTCTCTGAGTCCCTTCCACTGGCACTGGTCGCTCACAAGCTCTCTGTGGGCAGCCTTGCTCAAGCGAGCTCCTGGTCCCTTACTCAAGAGCCCTCTGTGGCTCCCCACTGCCCTCTGTCCTGGACCCTCAGTCTCATGCTCTGCTCCCTTCCCAGAACAACCTCATCTCCAAGGTGCCCCGAGGAGCCCTGAGTCGCCAGACCCACCTCCGGGAGCTCTACCTTCAGCACAACCAGCTGACGGACAGCGGCCTGCATGCCACCACGTTCAGGTGGGGCCTGGGAACAGAGGGTTCGGGGGTGCGGCCTCGTGCCGGCAGTAGGGGCTGAGGACTCAGCATCTGGGGGCCCCAGGCCTCCATCCCCCACCTCTGTATGACTCTTAACTCAAGGCCTCACTTGGTGAGCGCCTACAATGGGCCAGGCTCAGCCAGGCACCTGGCAGCATCCTTGTCTCCAACCACACCCTGGGCGTCAGTCCTACTACCCAACGACACGGCTGCCACACGAACATCTCAGACCCGGAACTCTGTCCTGGTCACCCCTACATTTAACCCTCAGGCTGGAATCTGCCCTGATCACCCCCAGGTTTACCTCCTACCCAGATCTCTCAACTCATCACCCCCAAGTTGGAATCTCCAGCTTACGTCTCTCGGGACCAGCCCTCAACACCCCCCACTCTGGGCGCCCAGCCCGACGCCGACCCTCTCTCTCCTGCCAGCAAGCTGCACGGCCTCGAGTACCTGGACCTGTCCCACAACCAGCTGGCCGCGGTGCCCGCCGGCCTGCCGCACACCCTGGCCGTGCTGCACCTGGGCCGCAACCGCATCCGCTGGGTGGAGGCTGCCCGGCTGCGCGGCCTGCGAGGGCTGCGCTACCTGCTGCTGCAGCACAACCAGCTGGGGGCGGCAGGGCTGCCGGCCGGGGCACTGCGGCCGCTGCGGGGCCTGCACACGCTGCATCTCTACGGCAACGGGTTGGACCGCGTGCCCCAGGCGCTGCCCCGCCGCCTGCGGGCCCTGGTGCTGCCCCACAACCGCGTGACCACGCTGGGTGCCCGCGATCTGGCCGCCACGCCCGGCCTGGCTGAGCTCAACCTGGCCTATAACCGCCTGGCCAGCGCCTGCGTGCACCGCCGGGCCTTCCGCCGGCTGCGGGCCCTGCGCAGCCTCGATCTGGCCGGCAACCAGCTGACCCTGCTGCCCTCTGGCCTGCCCGCCAGCCTGCGCACCCTGCGGCTGCAGCGAAACCAGCTGCGGGCCCTCGAGCCTGAGCCGCTGGCCGGCCTGGACCAGCTTCAGGAGCTCTGCCTGGCGCATAACCGGCTGCGTGTGGGTGACATCGGGCCTGGCACCTGGCATGAGCTGCAGGCCCTCCAGGTCAGGGGTGGGCTGCTTGGCCACACTGAATGCCCGCAGGTGTCCCCACGGCCCCTCCACTCCCCGGCCGGCCTGCCCAGCAACTCCCCTGCAAGGCTCTGAGATGCCACAAAGAGAGCTCCCACTGCAGGCCAGCCCTGGGGTGGATAAGACAGATCCAGCCCCCAGGCCTTTGTCTGTGCTGCCCCTGCCACCGGGTCCTCCACGACCACCCCTCCACCTCCCCAGCCTCTAGCTCCTTCTGAGTGCTGTTGATGCCCCAGAATTCAGGCCATGTGTGGGTGCCGGGCGCTACTCTGGGTCCTGGAGATGCCACTGGGCACAGAAGGACACAGCTCCTGGCCCCTGGCACAGACATCCTAGCTAGGGAGAGCAGTCAGCAACAATCATAAGCGAACAGTTAGAAGGGCACAAGGAGGTAAAGGAAGGACCATCTTTGTGAGGGATTAACTGAATCAACGGTTCCCACAGCAGGCAGGGACCCTGCCTGTCTGGGCCCCCACCGCCTAGAACAGGGCCTGCCCCAGAGGGGACTCAGTTTACCTCTGTTGAGGGCAGGATTTGGCAGTCACAAAGTAGCTGAGGGAGGGGGCAGAAGGACCGGGCTGGGAGGAGAGCAGTTTGGGGCTTGGCTAAACGGGTGGCCCGGGGCCTGGGGCCGCCACGGCGCCATCTCTGCCCGCCTGCCCAGGTGCTGGACCTCAGCCACAACGAGCTGTCCTTCGTGCCCCCCGACCTGCCTGAGGCCCTCGAGGAGCTGCACCTGCAGGGCAACCGCATCAGCCACGTGGGCCCCGAAGCCTTCCTCAGCACGCCCCGCCTACGTGCCCTCTTCCTCAGGTGCCCTGAGGGTGGCAGGGCCACGGGGCTCCGGGTGACAAGGGAGGGCTGTGGGGGACGTGAGCAGGCCTGGGGGGGCACCTCCCCTCAAAAACGCCCTCACGTCCACCTCTCGGTCCAGGGCCAACAGGCTTCACGTGACCAGCATAGCGCCCGAGGCCTTCCTGGGCCTCCCGCACCTTCGCGTGGTGGACACAACGGGTAACCCTGAGCCAGTCCTGGTCCAGCTGCCACCCACAGCCCCACGTCGGCCACGGGCAGAGGGCCCCTGAGCCTGGAGGGGCGCAGTAGAGCAGCCCAGACACCTGGGGCTCTGCTGGGCTGTGGACTGAGGAGACAGCGCCCAACCTGGGGCCTCGAGCTGGCTCTCTCAGGCCTGGAGAGCTGGGCCCGCCTAACCCACGCTGGCCAGGATGCTGGGACAGGGGTGCCACCTCGACACACAGGGAGCCCAGGGAGAGACTGAAGCGTGCAGCTCGCACACTGGGTGTGCAGGCAACTCCGACCCTGCTGGACACTCCCCCACTGCCCGTGCAGATGGACACAGCAACAATAAAGCCTAGCCCGGGACCTCCCTCGCTGTCCAGTGGTTAAGACTCCGTGCTTCCACTGCAGGGGGCGCAGGTTCGATCCCTGGATGGGGAACTAAGATCCCACACGCCACACAGTGCAGCCAACAACAACAAAAGCCTAGCCCTTTCAAGTGTCCACCACCGGCCAGGTGCCCTTCAGCTTGTGGGAGGGGCTCTCGTCTTCCCTGCGTCCAGCAGAAGCAGCTGAAGCTCTGGGATGCTAAGTGGGTCAGGCAATTTGGCCCAGGTCCTGTGGCCAGTGAGCGGTAGGGCTGGCTGTCAAGGCCCTGAGACACACACGGGTCACCAGGCACCACCACGTATGACCTGACCACACGTGTAAACCCAGATACGCCCAAGGCCACCAGCTGAAGAGATACTCGCAGATGCCCCCAGGTGGGCCACAGACGCTCATGACACGTGCACAGGCCTTCACACACGTCCTCGCAGCAAGTGTGCGCGGAGCACACATCCTTCACGGGCACACCCCCTGCCAGCCTGCTCCTCTCGCAGACACCTCTCCATCAGCCCCCAGGGGAGCCGTGAAGGAGACCCAGCCCAGGCACTGAGGGCAGGAGCAAGAAACAAAGGCAGGACAGAGTGAGCCAGGTAGGGCCCTGGCTGTTTATTCCGTGTGTCAGCCCTGGGGGCCCAGCTGGGCCATGGCAACCCTCTGGGGAGCCAGCTGGGCTCTGGCTGGCCTCAGTGGCTTCTTTGGGGTGCGGGTGGGCGTCAGGGTTAAGGCTGGGGACGGGCTGGAACTAAAGTGCTTGCAGGGGCCCTTGAGGTTTGGTCCTAGCCGCCCTCCCACCTCGGAGGCAGGCAAGGGGCCGCACACCCCTGGGCTGTGCAAACGGACTCTCTGGGGCCCACCCGGCCAGGCCTAGGTGAGGGGCACACACAGGCTGGCGCCCGCAACGTCCCCTGCCAGGGAGGCTCCAGTCGGGCCAGGTGGGCCCAGCCGGGGGAACGTGTCCATCCAGAGCCGATTGTCCTCTGATTGTCTGATTGTCTGGTCTGAGGCCGTGGCCGCGTTAGCTCCTCCCAGCGCCGGGGCCTTGGGCCCGCTCCCGGCTCTCCAGGGGCCGCCCGCCCCTTCGGCCCCTCACCTGCGGAGCCGCTGCAGCTGAGGGGAGAGGCCGCCGGGGTCAGGGTGGAGGGGACATGGCCACAGCTGCCCACCCCGTCCCCAATACCCAAGCCTCTTACCTCACTCTCGACCAGGTTCCGTCTATACAGTGCCTCCTTGGCAGCCTCCTGGGGGGCCAACAGGAGGTCAGTGGGCAGCCCCTGGCAGCCCCGGCCCCCCGATGCCCGCCCGCCCGGCCCGCCCGCAGCTCACCCTGCTGCCATCGTTGCCCAGGCGCCGGGCGGCCTCTGTGTAGAACTGCAGTTGCCGCTCCAGCTGGGCCATGTACTCTGAGGGAGGGAGGGGGTCACGATGGGGCCCCCTGCCCCGCCCCTCCCCCACTCACTCATCCCTGAGATCCTACCCCGCCGGATGCCGGGGCCCCCCTGCTCCAGCTGTGCCCTCTGCCACTGGCTGCGCTGTATGATGTCCTGGTACTGCTGGGCCACCTCGGGGGGCACCGGCCGCCGTGCCTGCCTGAAGGCCAGGATCTGGGGCGGGAGGGGGGGTGCAGAGGGAGTTGTGAGGGCCCTGCCCGGGCCTGCAGACCCCCAATCCTGCCCCACTGAGCCCTGCAGGATGGGTACCCACCTTCCGCTCCAGACGCTCTTGGTCGAAGGCCAGCACACTGAGACTATGCAGGGGCCGGGCTGATCTATGGGGTTGAGGAAGGGTGAGGGGCTGCAGGGATCTCCCACCCCCGACCCCATTAATTCAACAGACACACTGGGCACTGGGGAACAGCGGGAGACAAGCCAGGCCCACCCCTGTGTTGCCGAGTCCACAACCTAATAGGAACAATGGTTGTACACCCAGGCAACTGTGACGCCAGGTGTCAGGGAGGGCTTCCTGGAGGAGGTGAAAGCCAGGCTGGGACTCAAAGGAGTCAGAGTTGGGCAGAGAAGCAAGGAGATAGTGTGGGGATAGGGGTGCTCAGGACACTGTAACACAGAGAAGCCCAGAGGTCAGTGAAAACTAAGTGTATCCATGAACCAACAGGAGGAAGTGGGGAGAGAGAAGGCTGGACATATTGACGGAGATCACAAAAGGTCTTAAGGATCAAGCTGAGGAGTTTAAACTAGATGCTCCAGGAGAAGGGAAGCCAGGACAGGTCTTGGAGCAGGGGAGAGACATGCTCCAATTTGTGCCTGATGGGAAGTGGTCCAGGACAGGCTGAGATAAGCAGAAGGGGGTTCTCTCCAGCACAGCCGGGCCCAGCCACCTACCTGCTCCCCGGCTCCCTCATAGGAGCAGGCACGGGAGGGGCTTTCGCTTTGGGCCCAGCGACCTGCTTCAGAGGACAGAACCAGTCTTGTGAGCCTTGGTCCCTTGAACCAAGCCTCCCTCCTTCCCTGGGGCTGCCGATGGGCAGGGGTCTCACTGTGGGCACAGCTGCTGGCATGGGGTCGATGACCAGCCACCTCTCAGTTGTCGTCTCCAACTGCTGGGCCGTCAGTGGCTCCCGGATCCGAACCATCACCTCCAGCCGCCCCCCTGTGGGCCTGCGACCATCCAGGACCTGGGTGTGAGTGAGGGGAGCCTGTTAGGAAGCAGGCAGCGGCTGGAGGCTCAGGGCTGGGCTCAGGGAGACCAAAGCAGTTTCCAAAACACGAGTCCGTGGGTACGGCTGACACATCAGCTGCTCATAAAGGAGCAGGGTGCTGAGGGTATTTAAGGCCGGGTAGCAGGGATGTCTGGGACTCCCGGGGCCGGGCTGGGCCAGCAGAGGGGACCCTTGGGGGCTCAGGGCAGGCAGCACCTGGGTGGTGTTCATGAGCGGCACGGCCACACCGGAGCGGTCAGACGAATGTCCACCTCTCACCTCGAGGATCTCCCGGACCTCGCATGCTGTCTCCAAGGCGTCCAGTTTCAGCTGGGCTGTGCCCAGGACCCGGTCGGTCTTGAACAGCCCCCTGTGTGTGTGAGAGGGGACAGGATGGTCGGCCCAGGGGAGCTCCCCCTCTTCTAGAGCCCATGCAGCGCCTGGGGCCCCAGCTTACCCCTTGTGGACCACTTCGAACTTGATGCCTTTGGTCTGGATGGCCCTTCGGAAGCCACGGTGGCTGCGGTTGATGCAGAGTTTGAACTGCTCCTTGAACTCTGCCCAGGGAAGGAGGGAGGGAGGAGGGAGGGGTCAGGCTGTGGCCTCATGGGCTTTCCGAGGAGGGCTGCCTCCCGCCCAAGGCTCACCAGGCGAGTCTGTGTTCTTGATCACACCGGTCTTGTCCTTCTGAGCTTCTTCCTGTGACCAGACAGGAAGCGAAAAAGCTCAGGGGCGCCTGCCCTTGAACCCCGGCCAGACTCACTCCCGGGCCTGATGGGGCTTGAGCCCGTCCCTCCTCAGCTCCCCACATACCACATTGGGATAGGGGAAGTCGAACCGAACAAAGACATCCAGGTCACCGGGGGACAGCCCTGTGGGCAAATGAGGGTCAGAGCTGGGCAGAGGGGTGGACCCCACGGCCCCACCCCTGCCTGACGCCCCCTCACCTGGGGGTGTGGGCAAGTTGATGCCCTTCACAATGAACAGGAGCATGTCGTTGCTGCTGAGGTCAGGGAAGATCCTTCCAGGAGGGCGGGCAAGAGACAGAGGCACCTCAGTGCCACTGCCTGCCCGCCTTCTCTGCCCTCCCCCCAGTCTCTTAGGGGTGTCTCAGCGCCTAGGCTTGAGTTTTAG
Source organism: Lagenorhynchus albirostris (assembly GCF_949774975.1). NCBI lineage: Eukaryota > Metazoa > Chordata > Mammalia > Artiodactyla > Delphinidae > Lagenorhynchus > Lagenorhynchus albirostris. Next base: position 162,471,879 of record NC_083097.1, on the reverse strand, counting down.
GACCAGACAGACTAGAATTCTCTAACCAGGTCCACCACTGGCTACCTTTTGAGTCCTTTCTCCACTCTGCATATATTTATTTGGGACTTACTCTGCACCAGCCAGTGGCCCTAGCTGCTGTGGGACCTTCTCTTTCTTTGACAGTATTTCTTGAGCATCTACTATATGCCAGCCAGTGTCTTCACTGCTGGGGATACAGAAGTAAACGAGGCAGACCCCATGCCTTTGCTCATGGAACCGGGGCTAGCTGAGTGGACAGATGACCCATGAATATATAAATAAGCAAACAAAACAACAACAACTCTGCAGAGAATTAAAACAGGGGAGAGAGAGTGGAGTGTGCTCAGAAGGGGCTGCTTTAGACAGAGTGATCAGGGAGGGCCTCTCAGGGGAGGTAACATCGCAGGTGACTCTGAATGTCAAGAAGAGGCCGCTACATGGTAACCTGCATGAGAGAGTCTGAGCAGAGGAAATATAGCTGGTGCAAAGGCCCTGAGTGGAAACACGGCTGGTGTGTCTGATTGTCCAAAAAGAGGTCTATGTGGCAGGAAGTGAGTGAAGTGGGGACAGTGGGAGGAGATGAAGTGATAGGGAGCCAGGCTAGGCAGATGTAGGGGAGCCGGGGTAAGGGGTGTGGGTTATCCTAGATGGTGATCTTAGGTTATCCCAGTGGCTGCACCTAATGTCATCTACAAGTGGGAAAAAACAATCCCAACTCCCTGGGGTGTAGGAAGACTTAACAGGAGCAGAACCAAGATCACCATCCCACGGGCTGGCCCAGGCCTTTGGGACCAGGCACATGTCTACAGTCACTAGATCATCCCCATTTCCAAATGTGTCACTGTCAACGCCCTATCGCCGTCCTTCACTCGCGCGTCACGTCTGCCTCAGGACCCCTGCACACACCGTGCTCCCACCAGCTCCCCAAACTCTACTCCAGGGGCAAATCCTCTGCTGGCTTCCGGGGCGCACAAACCCCTCTCCAAAGGGCTGGGGGGGTCTCAGGGGCCTTACTTGATGACGCTGAAGGTTCTCTGCTCAAAGCGAGCAGTGGGTGTGGGGAGACCCCGGGCAAAGGCCTGCTTCAGAGTCTCCATGCTCCGCTTACAGTCCTCCGCCAGCTTCTCAAATCTGCCGGCAAGAGGGCCCTGCTCAGGTCCCGGGTCCCAGGGGCAGGCTGGGGGTGCAGATGTCTGGTGGGGATGGGGGCGGGGCCTCTTACTTGCTGGTTTCGGCGATGTTGCCCAGGTGGGTGAACTGGTTAGAGTGGTTCAAGCACATCTGGGGGAGCAGAAGAAAGTGAGGGGAGGGTTGGGGGCCCATGCCCTTGTAGTGACTTGGGCGGGGAATCCCCCTTCACCTCGTGCTGCTGCCTTATGAGCTTGGTGAGTTCACCGTAGCGCCGGACAGACTCCTGAGACAGACCTGGGCCGGGCCGCTGGACCAGGGCGAAGTCGTCCTTGTTGACAGGGGCGGGTGGCACCTGGGGAGGACGAGGCTCATGAGGTAGGGTCCGCTGGTCAGCAAGGAGCAGGCCCACCCGGGTCTCTGCCGAAACGTCACCCCTCCTTAAAGAGGCTTTCCCTGACTATGGCTTCATCCCCTGTCCCTGTTCTTCCTTCTTTCCCAAGGAGAAAAGTAATGCTCAAAGGGAAGTGGATGGTCCTGCCCCAAATGGCAGAATCTGTTATCCATTTTCCTCCAAGTCTGATCCCCACCCCCTCTTCCCTAGTAATGGAGTCCTGCCTGGGCACACAGCAAGAGACTACATGTCCCAGTCTCTGCTGCAGCTAGGGGTGGCCATGTGACTGAGTTCTGGCCAATGGGAGGCAAGCAGAGGTGATGGCAACTCCATGTAACTTCTCATAGCTGGGATGCAGACAAGGCATCAAACCACTTTGACCATGTGGACAAGACCTAGGGTGTGGCAGAGCAACAAGATAAAAGAACCTGGGCCCTGAAGGGCTTTGTCTTTTAGAGACCAGAATGCCCTGAATGTTACATGCAAGAAACATAAATGTCTGTCTTGCTTCAGTCACTGTCTTGGGGAGGCCTATTTGTTTCAGCAGCTTAACCTGGATGCTGATTGATACACTCTAAGTCACATGGCTGCTAAGCGACATGAGCTTGAAGGGTGAGTGCTTGGGAAGGTCCAGCAGGCCTAGAGGGCTCACCTTGGTGATGTCCACGGGCAGCCCGTTGCGTGAGGCCTCCAGCATGGGCTCCAGCCCCTTGGCCTGGCGCAGGTGCATCTTGGCGCCCTCCACGTCATTCTTCTGCTTGGCTCGCAGCGCCGCCTGCAGGAGCTGCTTCCTGCGGCCCTCCAGGAAGGCCAGCTGCTGCTGGGCTGTGGGCACAGGGGCGTCTGCGGGTGCTGCCCAACCCATGGCCAGGCAACAGGCAGCCCAGGTGGGGCAGGTGTACCTACCTCTGGTGGATGTGCCTTTGGGGGCCGCTTTGGCTGCTGGGGCAGATCCTGACTGGGGTGCCTTTGAAGGTGGGGCTTTGGGCTGGGCTGTGGGGGCTGCAGGGCTGTTGAGCTGCTGAGGGATAGAGAGGAAGTCAGAGCTTTCCCAGCACCTGTGATGAGTCCACTCCCCAAAGGGTCAGGGCCCGACACTGACAACACTGACCGTCTTAGTTTCTATTTCCTCAGCACTGAACACAACATATGATCTTGTTCACACTGAATCTTTGCAACAGCCCTGGGAGGTAGGGACTATTACTGTGCTCAGTTTACAGAGGAGGAGCCCGAGGGTCGGAAAGCAAAACGACTTGCCCAATGGCCACACAGCCAGAAGGCAGCAGGGCCGGCTGTGTAGCCGGGTCTTTCTGGCTCAAGGCCAGGACTGCTGGGGCTTGGCTTTGCTGCCACTCCCTGGCCTCGCCCCAAGGCCCCGGCCCCTCACACCTTCTTAGGCTCCTCATCCTCTTCGTCCTCTGGGCCTTCATCCTGGTTGGCCAGCTTCACGGCAGTCTCGAGGACCCCCACCAGGCTCTGTTGGGTAGGCTCGGTGGCCTCCAGGCCCTGGATCGGGGGAAAGCCTGGGCGGCCAGTTGGGACCCAATCAGGAGGGGGGGCCAACACCATAATGGTGGAGACTCAGGTTCCTCCCCCATAAGGAGCCTCAGGCCACTGAATCTACTTTGCATGTAAGAAAGGAGATGCTGCTGGTTGGGTGGAGATTGCCAGACCATTCCAACCTCCCTCCTGCCTGCCCTTCCTCTTGCCTGACCCCGGCTGGGCCTCGACCAGACTCCAAAAAGCAAGCACTGTGTGAGGTAGTGTGCTGGGCATAAGAGGTAGTCTTGGGCCTGGAGGTTCTCCCACGGGACCAAGGTGCAGACACATAATTGCTCTCATGGGGGACACACAGGCAGCTCTGAGATCCCAGAGGATGCCTCCTACCCACTGGGGGGCTGATGGGAGGCTGAGCAGGTATCTGTAAAACTGAGAGCTGATGACTAGGAAGGAGTTGAGTCAAAAGCAAAGAAGAAAGGGAGGGAGCAGGCAGTGGTGGGCTGGTGAACAGGCTCTCCACATAAAACCTCCTGATTTTTATTGTTTCCCAATTTCCGTGGTATAACTCTCCCATCGTGACTGATTTTAAGCTACCAATCGTCTAACAAGCTTGCAGAATTTCTGAATGTGCAAGCCAACGGCTCCCTGAGACTGCAGAGTCGGAAGGAATAGCATCTGCAAAGGCTCAGAGGTTAGAGGGGTAGGGGCCGGGGGTGGGGCCTACCTGGGGGCACAGGCAGCTCGGCCACATCCACGGCTCGGCCAGCCTTGTGGGCTCGGATGGCATCTTGGTATTGCTGCAGGGAACGTAGGTGTTAGGGCTTCCTGGGCAAGGTTTCGAGGGGCTGCCAACTCGCCCACCTGGTCTCCACACACCTTAACGATGCGCTCATGCATGCGAGCCTTCCGCTGGTCCCCCTTGGTCTTCGCCTGAGCCGCGGCCACACAGTACCGCTCCATCCGCTGCTCCAGCGCCTCCAGGAGAGTCCTTGGGGGTGCAGGAACCTCTGGGCCAGACCAGGGGATAGAGTTAAGAGTCTAGGGTCGAGGAGACTGTCTTGCTCTGGCTGGCCCACCCCACAGGGTCCCAGAAGCCTACCTGGCATGGAGGGCACGACGGCAGGAGTTGGAGGCTGTGGTGGCAGTGATGGTGGGTCTGGGGGCAGCTGGTCTGGGGGCAGAGAGGTCCAGTCCAATGGGGGGCTTGCTTGTGGCCGCCCTTTCCCCCACCAGGCTGGCCTGGCCTGAAGGTGGGGTCCCTGGGCCTGACCAACAGGGGCGGCAGTATTAGAAAGAACTTTGTGGAGGCCTCCAGCAGTCCTGGAGGGTGGGCAGGGTGGGGTCCTCACCAGGTGGAGGGGGCAGGCGTGACAGGTCCACAGGCTCCCCCCGGCTCAGGGCCTCCAAGACAGCGTCAAAGCTCTGGGAAAAGGAAGATCAGGGGAAGAGGCTGCAGCTGGAGGCCATGACCCTGAGGGGAGTCTCTATGCCCTGCCCACAACAGAGGACTCCCCGCTCTGTCCCTTCCCTTGCAGCACCTTGCTCAAGCCTCTTCCAGACACTTATGCCCATTTCACAGAGAGGGTGAACTGAGCCTTCAAGAGGTGCAGCAAACTACAGCTACGGAGTGACCAGGATTTAAATCTGACTCCAGAGCCCCTGTTCTTTGCCATCATGCAATGTCAGGAGCATCCTGTTCTCTCCCTCCGACCCTGTCCGTCAGTCTGGGCACACCTTGGCCACGCGGAAGTGTCTTGCGGCAGTGGCGGTATCTCCCTGCTGCTTGGCGCGGAGGGCGGCCAGCTTGTACTCGCGCTGGCGGCTCTGCAACTGGGCCAGGGACCTGGGAGGTCCTGGGCTGCAGGGACCTGGGAGGGGTAACAGCACGCAAACCATTTCTACTTAATTCTCACAACAAAGACTGTTCTTAGGTCCACCTTATAGATTTGAGAATTAAGGCTCAGAGAGGGGATACTGCCTCCCCAAGGTCACACAGCCTGAAGATGACATGGTGGGGACTCAACCGCACGACTGTCAGTCTCTGGAGCCATTGCTGTTTTGCCCCCAAGAGAATTCTGGAAAACTTTATGTATCCTTACACATTTTAAGTTGACATCGAAAACTTTTCATTGAAAAAGTAGCAAGGGTTGTCATTTCCAGTGTCTCCAAATATTGACATTTGATAAAGAAAACCATCACACCACTCTTTTAAATCAAATGTATCCTAACTACTATGGTGATTTGAAACTCACCAATATTCCCTTTTTATTTTTTCAAACTGTGGTAAAATACACACAACATAAAATTTACCATCTTAACCCTTTTTGAGTGTACAGTTCAGTGGCATTAAGCATGTTCACATTGTTGGGCAACATTCACCACCGTCCATCTCCAGAACTCTTTCATCTTCCCCAACTGAAACTCTGTCCCCATAAACACTAACTCCCTATCCCCTCTCCCCGAGCCCCTGGCACCCACCATTCTACTTTCTGTCTCTACGAATTTGACTCCTTTAGGGACCTCCTATAAGTGGAATCACACAGTATTTGTCCTTCTGTGACTGGCTTCTTTCACTCAGCATAATGTCCTCAAGGTTCATCCATGTTGTAGCACGTGTCAGAATTTCCTTCCTTTTTAAGGGTGAATATTATTCCATTGCATGAATGGACCACATCTGTTTATCTATTTACAAGCATACCTCTGAGATATTTCGGGTTTGGTTCCGGACCACCGCAATAAAGCAAACACCGTAATAAAGTGAGTCACTCAGTTTTTTGGTGTCCCAGTGCATATAAAAGTTACTACACTATACCGTAGTCTATTAAGTGTGCAATAGAATTATGTCTAAAAAACCAACGTACATACTTTAGTATAAAAATATTTTATTGTTAAAAAATGCTAACTACCAACAGAGACTTTAGCAAATTGTAGCAGTCACATCAGAGATCACTGATCACAGACCCCCATAACAAACATAATAATAATGGAAAAGTCTGAAATACTGTGAGAATTGCCAAAATGTGACAGAGAGACACAAAGTGAGTAAATGCTGTTGGAAAAATGGCGCCAATAGACTAGCTCAAAGCGCGGTTGCCACCACCCTTCGATTTGTAAAAAACCACAATATCTGTGAATCACAATAAAGCAAAAACTAGAAAAAATGAGGTGTGCCTGTATCCGTCAATAGACACTGTGTTTCTTCTACCTTTTGGCTATTGTGGATAATACTGCTAAGAATACAAGTGTACAAATACCTTTCCATGTCCCTGCTTTCAATTCTTTTGACTATATACCAACATTTACCATATATATATATATATATTTTTTTTTTTTTTGCTCCGTAAAAATTTTTAATTTCTTATATAAGAAATAGCAAAGTTAAAACTGACTGGGGAAAAATATATAGAAAAAGGTAAAAATTATTTTTTGCTATTTTATTAGTTTCCCGTTGCTGCTGTAACAAATTACTGCAAAGTCAGTGGGTTGAAACAACACAAACCAACATTTACTATTTAAATGTATGTCAGGGTTCACATTTAGCAATCAGAAATTTCAGATATTCTTTTGACTATATACCAACATTTACTATTTAAATATATGCCAGGGTTCACATTTAGCACTCGGGAATTTCAGATCTTCCCTTATTTACATCCACATCTCCCGCAGAACTGCATCCTAACATGATATATGTGGGTACTTGAAAGGCTTTTTTTGACAACCCCATCGTACATTTAAATGTACATTTATGCACTGTATCAGCAAAGTTGGGAGACAGGATTAAATGGCTTATTAAACAGTACGTTAGTTACAGTTTCAAACAATATGCTCAGTTTTTAGGGGAAGTATCCCTAAATTGAAAGCAATAGGTACAACTGTCAGTATATATAAAAAAATACAATAGATACACCACCCAGTGTCCAGAAATCCTAGAAACACCTGAAAAACAGCATGCATTGTACTTTTTCAGACTGACAACTGGACCCACTGCTTTAGTTTTGGAGGACTTGTCTGAAGAGGTGTCTAAAACACCTTAACTTTTTTTTTAATTGAGGTATAATGAATTTACTACGTTGTGTTAGTTTTTAGGTGCACAGCAAACTGATTCAGTTATTTATATATATTTACTTATTCTTTTTCAGATTCTTTTCCATTATAGGTTATTACAAGATACTGAGTACAGTTCCCTGCGTTATACAGTAGGTCTTTGTTCTTTTCCTATTTTCTATTTTCTATATAGTAGTGTGTATCTGTTAATCCCGAACTCCTAATTTATCTACCCCTCTCCCCAACACCTTGACATCTGATTGGCTTTGTTTCCTGCCATCGCAAGTCTCTGTGTTAAAGAATTTCTCTTCCAGGATAGAATTATGGTTACAATTATTATCAGCACGAAATTGAGCAAAGCCTAAATATATTGAGCTTTTTTGACAAATAATTTTTATATACTAGGAGTAAAATTTTATTGGCAAGGCAGCTCTTGCTGACACGGCGGTGGCTGGGTCCACCTCCTAACATTTATCTCTGTTTCCTTGTTTATTCTTTTCCTACTTTCCTTTTTTGTTTTTAATATGTAGAGAAACCTGCTTTACATCAACAAATAGAAGAGAGAGTCTTATTATTCTGACGGTCACGTGATTCTCAGAGCCCCTGCCCAGCTACATACCAAAAACTCCATTATGAAAAATTGTTGATGATTTCAGTTGAGAATCTCAGGTGATGATTTCTGATAGTCATCCTTGAACTTTGCCAAAAACAAAAGCTTAGAAACCAGCCTGGCTGCAGAAGGATTTAGAGACCAGGGGTTCACTTTCTGAACCCCAGGCCAGTGTTTCAAGTATCTCTTTGGTTCCCACCAGGGCAGCGTTTGCCCCTGGGGCAGATCCCCATGTTCCTTCCCTAAAGGGGGAGAAGGGAGGTTGGGGGAAAGAAACTTCTTGGGAGGTGCGTCCTCCAGCAGGTGAGTTTTATAGGAAAGACAGACAAGCTGAGGGCTTGGGAATTATTCACTCAAAACCCTATGTGTGGGAATCAAAAAATCTACAAACAGTAAATGCTGGAGAGGGTGTGGAGAAAAGGGAACCCTCCTACACTGCTGGTGGAAATGTAAACTGGTACAGCCACTATGGAGAACAGTATGGAGGTTCCTTAAAAAACTAAAAATAGAGCTGCCATATGACCCAGCAATCCCACTCCTGGGCATACATCTGGAGAAAACCATAATTTGAAAGGATACATGCTACAGGGTGAAGTAAGTCAGGAAGAGAAAAACAAATACCGTATGCTAACACATATATACAGAATCTAAAAAAATGGTTCTGAAGAACGTAGGGGCAGGACAAGAATAAAGACACAGATGTAGAGAATGGACTTGAGGACGTGCGGAGGGGAAGGGGAAGCTGGGACGAAGTGAAAGAGCGGCATGGACATATATACACTACCAAATGTAAAACAGATAGCTAGTGGGAAGCAGCCGCATGGCACAGGGAGATCAGCTCGGTGCTTTGTGACAGCCTGGAGGGGTGGGATAGGGAGGGTGGGAGGGAGACGCAAGAGGGAGGGGATATGGGGATGTATGTATACATATAGCTGATTCACTTTATTATACAGTAGAAACTAACAAAACATTGTAAAGCAATTATACTCCAGTAAAGATATTAAAAAAAAAAAAGGATACATGCACCCCCAACATTCATTGCAGCACTATTTACCACAGCCAGGACATGGAAGCAACCTAAATGTCCATCAACAGAGGAATGGATAAAGAAGATGTAGTACAGGGACTTCCCTGGTGGCGCAGTGCTTAAGAATCCACCTGCCAATGCAAGGGACATGGGTTCAAGCCCTGGTCTGGGAGGATCCCACATGCTGTGGAGCAACTAAGCCCGTGCAGCACAACTACTGAGCCTGTGCTCTAGAGCCCACGAGTCACAACTACTGAGCCCACGTGCCACAACTACTGAAGCCCGGAGGCCTAGAGCCCATGCTCCACAATAGGAGAAGCCACCGCAATGAGAAGCCCACACACTGCAAAGAAGAGCAGCCCCCTGTCCACAATTGGAGAAAGCACGCAGGCAGCAACAAAGACCCAACGCAGCCAAAAATAAATAAATAAATTAATTAATTAATTTAAAAAAAGAAAAAAGAAGATGTGGTACATATATACAATGGAATATTACTCAGCCATAAAAAAGGACAGAATACCGCCATTTGCAGCGACATGGATGGACCTAGAGATTGTCATACTGAGTGAAGTAAGTCAGACAGAGAACAAATATCATATGATATCAGTTATATGTGGAATCTAAAAAAAGAGTACAAATGAATCTATTTATAAAACAGAAATTGAGTCACAGCTGTAGGAAACAAACGTACGGTTACCAGGGGTAAGGCGGGGGAGGGGGGAGGGATAAACTGGGAGATTGGGATTGACATATACACACTACTATATATAAAATAGATAACCAATAAGAACCTCCTATAAAGCACAGGGAACTCTACTCAATACTCTGTAATGACCTATATGGGAAAAGAATCTAAAAGAGAGTGGATATATTAACATGCAAAACTGACTCACTTTGCTGTACAGCAGAAACTAACACAACATTGTAAATCAACAATGCTCCAATACAAAAATTTAAAAAAAACCCTAAAAGGTCTTGAGATTTTGAACATTGTCAATGCGAAAAAAAATAAAGAGGTCATGATTAAAATTACAGTGATTAATAAAATAATGTTGTGTTTCTGTAAAAAACAAACAAAAAAACCCCCCAAAACCCTATGTGTGGGAATGTTACCCTGTCATAGAAAGGAATGGAGTTCTGACACATACACTGCAACATTATGCTAAGTGAAGGAAGCCAGACACAGGAGGGCAAAGAGTGGACGGAGGATCCCACTTATGTGAAATGTCTACAGAGGCAAACCCACAGGGACAGAAAGTAGAATGGAGGTTACTAGGGGCTGGGAGAGAGAGAATGGGGAGTTAGCATTTAATGGAGACAGAGTTTCCGTTTGGGGTGAGGAAAAAGTTTTGGAAACAGAGGTGATGACTGGGCAACATTGTGAATAAGCCAAATGCCTCTCAATTGCACATTGAAACACGGTTAAATAGCAAATGTGTTGTTAAATATATTTTACTGCCACCACACACACAAAACTTCTCTGTGAGCTCATGTCCCCCCTGGAAGGTAGGCTCCGGGGAGGGAAGGGTATTAAAAATATCTAACAATCAGTGTCGGGCCTGCAACCCCGCAGAGGGCCCTACCGCTGAATAAATACCCGGCCCATCCCACGTCAGCCCAGCCCTGTCCTTGGCCTACCTGAGGGCAGCTGGGGCTTAGCGGAGACCAGGGATGAGGTTGGGGCAGTTGAAGGAGGACCCTCCACGATGACCCGGGGATCTGGGGCCGGTGGGTTCGTAGGGACCGGCTGGGTGGGTGCTGGGATGTGGCTGGGCGTAGCCACTGGGCCCTTCCCCACAGCCACAGGCGGCGGGATGTCCCCTTCATCAATGGCTTTCCCCTTCTGGACGGAGGCCAGCAGGTTTTCAAGCGTCTGGGAGAAGATGTGAACGTGAGTTTGGGAGGGGCCTGGAGCTGGGTGATGAGGTCCCAGCACCCTCCCGTCTGCCCGCTCACCTTAAGCCCCCGGTCGTAGCGCCGCATCTTGGCACCATCTCCGGCTTGCCTGGCGCTTTCGATCGCTGTCTGGTAGAGGGCCAGCCTCTCCTGCAAGGTGGCCTCCAACCCTGGGCTGGGCGTTGTGGCCTTTGGCTGCGGGAGGGGCCGAGCACACAGTCTGGGCGGTGACCCCACTCGGGCCCACCCTGACATCTTCCTTGATTGAGTACCTACTGGATACCAGGCATGTTGCTACCCTAACCCCAAAGGGGCAGAAATCATCATCCCATTTCCCAGGGCAGAGAACTGGGGCTCAGTGGTGTCCCGCCACCTGAGCGAGGTCCAATGGCTGAGAGGGGAAGAGGAAGGCCTTGAACCCTGGGCTTCAGGGACCAGTGTCTTCGGAGGTATACCTGGGCCACAGGAGGGTGGGACTCCAAAGCCTTCTGCTCCTCCCCAAGGACCTCATTCAGTTCCGCCTGCAGGGACACACAGCCAGGGGCCAGTCGTGAGGGCCTGACAGATGGGGCAGCAACGGAAGGGAGGTCCCCTGCCCCATTCCGGGTGCTCACCAGCAGGTCATCATCAGCCTCCACATCCTCCTCGTCCGTCCCCTCCTCCTCGTCCTTGTCCGGGTCTCTCATGCACAAGCTGGCCATCTTCTCAATGGCCTCCATGGGCAGGGGACCTAGAGGCAGGGGGAGGCCCCAGCCGGACCGGGATCCTTCAAGAGCCCCCAGCCTCCCGTCCTGGTCACCCATGGCCCCGAAAAATAGGGTAGTAGGCGGTGGGGCAGCATGTCCCCCTCCTGGCCCTTCACGGCACCCTATTGCCCTCGGGCCAGCTAGGCATGATCCCCCACCCCGCCCATCTCTCTGGTCTCATCTCTTCCTTATCCTGCCTGAGTTGGAACCCCAGATCTGCAACTTTCTCACTGTGGGACCTTGGGCAAGTCACTTCACCTCTCTGGGCCTTAGTCTTCACATCTGTTGGATGGGGACAACAATAGTCTCTCCCTCATAGGTAGCTTGTGGGGACTAAAGGTAAGTGAAGCTCTTAGAACAGCATACTGTCAGCATTTTGTTGTTCATGTTATTCTGGTTATCCGCAGTATCCATGTGCTATAAAGTTGCCGCAGACATGGAATGAGCAAATACTGAACCATTGTCCCTGGAGGAAATACAGCATTAGGTTCCCGTGAGCCTCTGGGCACATTTTTGTCCACCAGCCAATACACAACCTTGTCTTATGTGTGCTTCTATTTAAAGACACCTTATTTAATATATACTGTTGATTCATTAATATTGAACTCGAGGCCAACAGCACTATAAGTCACTCCTGAATGAAGCTTATATAGAAGGTACATCCCAGCCTGCTCACGCTTAGGAACAGGAGACAGCACTTCAGCACTACGCTTGGGGGCCATGTGGATTCACAAAATCACCAACAAAAAGCACAAAAAAGAGAAAAATGTGGCATTGAACACACCAAAGAAAGGATACTTATTTATGCGCTGAGACAAGAAGGCGGAGTGTCGCCTCAGCTGGGAACGTGCACATCGGGAGACAAGTTTTCTGCAGCTCTGTGCACGTCTGTGAAAGACTGCAAAAGTACTACAAGCACTGATTTGGGGGTTACAAATAAATTTAAGCTAGCAGGTGAAATCACAAATTCAGAATCCATGAATAACGAGTATCAACTGCATTAGCTACAAAGTGTAAAGGCTCCTTCTGCCCTGAGCTCCAGCCCCACCTGACCACTGCAGAGTCCCCTGGCCCCTGCCATCTCCTCCAGGGCCTCTGCATGTGCTGTGACCCACCCCCCAGAAGCAGTCCCCCACTCTTCACCTGGCCCTCCCTACTGCAGGTGCCTCCTCCAGGAAGCCCTGTCCAGCTCACAGGTCTCCCCCATTGCTCTGTGCCTTCCCCATCCCAGCCCCGGGCACGGAACAGTGGGTTGGAGGGCACGCCACGTCCTATGTGAAGTGCCTGATGAACACCAGAAGATTAACTCCTGTGATGTAAGTGTGGTCATATTCCCATTTTACAAACAGGGAAACGGAGGCCCACACGGGTGCTGGAATTCATCAAGTCACACAGCCAGTAAGTTGCAAAGGTGGGATTCGAAACCTCATTCTGGCTCCAGAGTTGATTGCTTAACTCTTACCCAGACTGTGGATGCCAGAAGGGCAGGCACCTTCTCTGTCTCCATTTCACCATTGCCCCAGAGCCCAGCTCCAAGCCCCGCCCACAGAGGGAGCTCACAAAATGTTCAGGGTGTGTTGAGAGTCTTACCTTTGCCTTTAAGCTTCTCCAGGGCTTGGGGCTGGCCCCCCACCAAAGCCAAGAACTCAGCCTCCAGTTCCTGATCGTTAACTCCGTCCTCAGGGATCATCAGGCCGTCTGGGGAGAGGTCAACTAGTAGGCCCAGCTGTGGGAACAATGGGGGTTCAGTCAGACCTTGGGATGCACCCCAGCTAGCTCGAGGCAGCCATGATGGACCTGGAGTCCCCTTGGAAGGAAGGGAACCCAGAGCTGGGGAAAGCCATTTCCCTGGGGAGTGCCAGGAGGCCAGAACAGGCCCCAGAATACAACAGATGTCCCAAGGTGGGCAGGTCCTCTGGCATAGATCAACATGGGGCAAAGGGCAGCTAGAGAGACCCAACTGCCTGCTCTAAGCCCACACCCATGATGTGCTGCTAGCCAAGGTCAGTGGGGAAGGAAGGCCCCACACCCTGCCCCACAGCAAAGCCACTCTGCACACCTTGGTTTTTTCTTTCCAGCATCTTTGGCAGAGCGAGCCATGAAGGAAGGCTGGAGGTGTCAAGAGCAAATAGAAGCCTAGACAACGTAGAAGTTGGAATTGGGGGCTTTGCTGTGTAACATACCTGTCTTCCTATCCTATCCTGGTTAATGACCAACCATGATGTGATAATATCAGGTTGAAGTATACAAAATTAACCCCTTTTCTTTGGATCAAAAATGGCCAAATATTGGCAATCATATATGTCTCCATCTAATAGTAATAATGATGATGACAACACTTATTGAGTGCTATGTTCTAGCACTTTCCATAAGCTATCTCAATGAATTTTCGCAACTATCCCGTGACATAAGGACTCTTAGAGGCTCCATTTTACAGATGAGGAAACTGAGGCTTAGAGTGGTGGAGCCAAGTGTCCAACGTGTAGAATCCAGGAGGGAACTTCACGTCACTCAGACTGTAATACCTGGGCACTAAGTTATGGCCTGAGCTCCTTCCATAAAAGCTGAGAAAAATCAAACTCTCCCAATGCCTGGGGTAAAGGTAATGAGAGAGGGAGAAGGAGCCCAACCACAGTTCTGTGGGCTCATGGCAGCAGCTCTGGATTTGTGCTTAGCTCTGGCCAAGCAGTTAATCCTTATGACCTTGGGCAGGTGTCTTCACTTCTCTGGGTCTCAGTGTCCTCATCTGTACAATGGGGATAAAAGAGTCTGACCTGGCCAGACTGATGCGAGGGTTCCACAAGTGCTCAGGCCAGGAGACCCGTAACTGTCTTTCTTACCCCAGGTCCGAGGCCTTCCCCTCCCGAACTGGAGCTGCTGCGGCAACAGGTGGCCCTGAGCCCCGGGAGGGGCGCCAGAAGCTGGGGAGCCGGGGCCAATAGGCCGCACTTTGGGAGTCGAACCTAACCAGGGGGGCGGGGACCGGGGCTCACCTGGGGTGAAGATCGGGCTCCCCTGGGGGTGGGGCCCTCCCTTGAATTTGTGACAAGGGTGGGAAGGGTCCCCTGGGCCGGGCCGTGGGGTACAGACTCACCTGGCGGGCGCTGGCGGCTCCTCGGCCCGGGGTTCCCGAGGGTCCCTTCCTCTTGTGCATCTTCCAGGCTGGATACTCGGACCACCGGACCCCTGGCCTGGCCTCCCCCGGGGCCTATGGCCGCGCACGAGCCCTTCCTGAATCCCACGCCCCTCGCTGGCGCCCCGCAACCGCCGACCTCGCACCCTCGGCCTCCCGGGTGGCCGCCCCACTTCCGCCTCGGCCCTTGGGCTCCGCGGAACCCGAGCGCAGCCACCGGACTTGCAGGGCCCGCCGCACTGAAACTACAACTCCCGGCAGGCAGTGCGCGAGCGTGCAGGCGCGCTGCGGAGCGATGGGCGGTGCCGCGGGCTGCGCGGGAAAAGGCGGAGCGTGCGCAAGTGCGAGGGGCGGTGTTGGCATCGCGCGTGCGCGCGACGAGGCCTCGAAGTGTGAGGGAAAGAGGTGGAGTGTTTGCGGGTGTGAGGTGAGGTGGAGGCCGACGGTTGGCCACCTGCGAGATCCGGCTTCTCCTGGCGACGCTGGTCTGGGCCTTCCTCGCTTTTCGGTGGCCGGGGTAGGGTTAGGCTGGGCCTGGTAACCAGAAGCCGGGTCCACAGTGGTCAGGCCTCGGACCCCCAGCTGCCCGGCCTCCGTGAGGGCCAACTTTACCTTTTCTTATCTCAGAAAAATCTTATGCAAATTATTTAACCGAATTATGCCCCAACAGATCCAGGTAGATCTTCCCAGTTCCTGTTGAGGACAGAGGGACCTCGACAACTTCTCTGGCCCAGATTGGGTTTGGCCTGTCTGGCCCCCTACGCTGGAAGGAATTGACCTGTGGCGGCGACTCCTGCCTCCCCAAGACCCCAGGCGTCCCCTGAAGGGCGCCCCACCCCTTGAAGGGTTCCCCGGTGGCCGCTGTAAAGTCCTCCGATGACCCTGCAGGGCCCCACGTGTCACCTCGAAAATCCTGCATTGTCCCTAGAAGGGTCCTAGGTAGCCCAGCTTGGAGGGAGGGGGCTTCACACAGGCTGCCCCATCTTAGAGACTAGAGGGGGGCGGCCTGGGTGCTCTCAGGCCCTGGACAGAAGATAGGCGGTTCCCCCTCTGCTTTCTGCACTATGGAGGAGTTTAACTTCTTAACTCGGCCGTAGCCCAAGGTAGCCATGACTCCCACCCTGTGTCCCCTTGGGGCCCACGTGACCCCTGGGGCAGCCAGATGGGCCCAGGTGGGGGTGGGGTGGCCTCAGCCAAGGCCACTGGGTCTGTACCCAGAGACAGGAACTGCTTGTAATGACGAGATTTGCTCTTGCTTTCAGATTTCTCTAGGGAGGGATAAAATGAGTAAGAGGAAGAAGCTTCGGACCTCAGGTATTTGGCCATTCAAGTTGACACCTCTTTATTGCTGCTTCTGCTTACAGGAGGAAGGTGGGCTTATTGCAGAAATGCTAAGATGATCACACCAAGCTCCTTAAAATAACAACAGTGACTTCATACATGCAATGACTTAATACAAGTGTAACTCATGGAGAAGTGCTTACAGTAAAAAGGGAAAGCTTTGTGGAGCTCCCCCCAGCCTCTAGTGGGATCCCACAGCCTAGGGGAGGCCCCCAGGCTTCAGGGCAGGGGTCCAGCCTCTATGCAGGCCCGCTCTCAGAGATGACCCATGAATAGAGCTTGGTGTCCTGGTGTGTGGAGAACTGCTTCACTCTCGAGCCAAAAACCTGGGTTCATCTCTCTGTATGACGGCAGATGACCTACTGTGTGTCTCACTTTCCTCCTATTTGTAGGGGATAAGAGCACCTACGCTTTACTTTCGAACAGTGATTCTCAACCCGTTGGGGGGAGCAGTTTGACCTCCAGAGGACATTTGCCAATGTCTAGACACAGTTTTAGTTTTCACAACTGGTGTGTGGGCGGTGGTGGGGGCGGGGGGGGGCAGTGTTGGTCCTGGCATTTAGTGGATCTAGGCCAGGAATGCTGTTCAAAATCATAGAATGTGGTGGACAGTCCCCACAACACAGAATGACCTGGCCCCAAATGTCAATAGTATCCAAATGTCAATAGTGCCAAAGTAGAGAACTGTGCCCTAGAGCTCACATGTGGATCAGTGTTTGTAGAGCACGGAGAGTAGATGCATGGTAGGACACAAATACATGCTGCTGTTATCATTGCCCTTTCAGATTAAGAAGAAATTTTTCATTCTGAAACAACTTTAAGCTTACAGAAAAGTTGTAAAAATAGTTCATTTCTGTTTGAATAAAAAAAAAAAAAAAGAAAAGAAATCAGGGACAGTGGCTACCTTTGAGGGCGTTGTGCCTGGAAAAGAAACATGAGAGGAACTTCTGTGTTCTTGGAAATGTTTTGTTTCTTGATCTAGATGTAAAATACACTGTTCATTTTATGCATTTGCAGTGAGTTGTACACCTATGCTAACTTTTCTGTTCTATATTGTCATTAAAAAGCTAAAGAAAAAAAAAGGAAAAAAAAAGTTCAGAGTTAAAAAAAAAAAAAAAGTTCAGAGTTGTGTCTACCCTCCCCCAGCTTCCCCTAATGTTAACATCCCCCTCAACCATAGGATGACGATCAACCGTATAGTGTAGCATAAAAAACAGGGAATGAACCTCAGTACACTACTTCTTCCAAACTTTCTTTGTATACACAAATACAGTGTTTTTATTGGAAAATAGAATCATCACACATACTGATCTGCAACCTCTGTTTTTCAACTTCATGGTATTTCGAGACTGTCTTTACTTCTCAATATATGTATAGAATTTCTTCATTCGAAAAGGAAAACACTCAGTGTTACATAGTGTAGCTTCATTTTCCTGTCATTGGCTAAGGTAGTTTAAATTTCTTAAAAGTTTAGAAATGACCCCTTCACTTAGTGGTTAATGAACTTCGAGAGTAGCACTCATTTTTTCCCAAGATGTGGGACGGGAAAAATACTATCAACAGATTGAAGGTGTTTTGTGCAGAGATGAGTAACAAGCTGTTTGGAGGCACAGGAATTTCTCTGACCTTCGAGGGGGAAGCTGGGGCCAGCCAGGCCCACCCACAGCAGGTCATATGGGGCCTCGCTTTGCAGTGGACTCCCCTGCTCAGTGGACCCTGGGCTGGCCCAGGACAGCTCTTTCTGTGTGTCCTGGATGGCGTGGAGAGAAAGGAAGAAAATTCTGGCAGGTGGTGAAAGGAGCCCTTTCCCTTGTGATGTCTTTGGCCTCTGGTGTTGAACACAAGGTTCTGCCTTAGTTCTTAAATTAATCCTGTGGGAACAGATCACAGGAAGGAAATGGGAGCCTCTTCACTTCTGATGTTTTTGCTTTTTATTTGGTACAAATAAATGTCCATTGGATGAGCAAAGCAAGCTAGTGTTTGGACATCTTAAAGAGACTAAGTAAATGAAACTGCTATATTTTTGCATTTCATGGCAGACCACAAGGTGGGAATGTGTTTGTGTTAGAAACATTCATCGCAGCTTTGCTCTGGGTGCAGTGCTGGCGTAGGCACCTGAGGTGGGGGGTGGGAGGCAGGGTGAAGATGATATCAAGATGAGACTCAGTTCCTGCCCTTGACAGCTTCAAGATCTAGTCAGGGGAAAAAAAAAGATGTTTCTCCCTGAGAGAGCTAATCAGGTAACAGTGGGGTGAAGTTCTAAATGGGCACACACGAACCGTAACTGACAGACTTGGGAGAAATTACAGGAAAGCCACTGTGGTCTAGTGAAGCCCCCAAAGCTGAACGGATGCTGAGGAGGACCCTAGCATTCAATGTTGGAGAGAGGGGCCTTATTCAATGGTTTTACTTCAAGGTATGTAAGGAGCTGAGTTTGGAAAGGGTCTACGTGACTGACCTCCAAGAAAATCAGAGCCGGGTCTGGTTTGTCTTTTTGTTCTCACTGCCTAGTCAGAGATGCAGTACACAGTAGGTGCTCAATAAGTGCTCAAGTGTACTTAGGTGTGGAGGCTCTGGAACTGGACTGCCTGGATGCTGTTCCAGATTCCCCAGCCTCCCTGTACCTCAGCTTTCTCGTCCATAAGATGGGCCTAACATCAGGACCCTGCCTGAAGTTTTGTCATAGCGCACCTGAGTTCTCAGGACAGTGTCTGGCATGGAACTCAGGAGAGTCAACCCTTATTATTTGTTCATTGAATAAATGGGTCAGTTGGGGCCAGAGTTTGGAGAGGTTTTACAAGCCAGCCACTATTGGCAGTTTCTGTATAAGGGAATTTCCTTCATTCAACAAATAGATGTTAATATGCACCTTTAGGCTCTAAATTGCTTTCAGTGCTGGGAAAGGTATCGTAGGGATACAACAGGGACCAAGAGGCAGCAGAGAAGTCACCTCCTTAGCACTCGATGAGTCTGGGTCCCAGTTTTCCCAGGATGGATATTCTGCAAGCATCATGGAAAACCAGAGTGGTACATAAGTTAGTGTTGTCTGCATTTCCTGGGAGGTGATCTGGGTTTTCTTGTGCGTTTATTCAGTCATCTGCCAAGTATTTATTGAGCACCAACAGTTTATTAGATGCTCTTCTAGGTACTTGAGACCCAGCAGAGAGTGAGATAGATGAGGCCCCTCCTTGCATGGAACAGGTTGTAGTGGAGGAGACAGAAAATGACCCAGTGCCTCGGATACTTGCAGAAGGTGTGAAGTGAGTAAAACAGAGCATGGGCCCGAGAGGAGTTGCTCTGTAGAAAAGGCAAGGATGCCACTGCAGGGACATTTGAGCTGAGACCCGAAGGAGCCAGCACACACCTCTCAGCACTTCTGCAGAGAGACAGTCAGCTGGGCCAGGTTGTCTCGTGTGGTTCTGAGCCAGGCCCAGTCACCTCAGGATTGAACGTCAGTCATGACCAGTCCATAGATTAAAAGCCTTTGGATCCCATGGCCATGTAAGCTCCTGGGTCCCACCTGGATGAAATTCCATCTCATCTCTCACTCTCCAGGCAAGCGTCAGAGCAGAGATTTCCTGCCTTTTGCACAAGCCTGCTCATGTTGCATCAGTGGCCCAGATGTGTTTGGTGGTCGGACACGGCAGTGCACGCTCCCGCCATTCCCCTCCCCTTCATCTTCTTTTGTCTCTAAACCAGGAGGGGAAGGAATCCGTCCTCCAAAACTTCCAAAGAACCCAAGGTTAGGAGACTCTGACGGGGACCCCCAGAGTTCCAAGTTGGGCCATTGGCATCACCCTGAAGAGATAGAAAACAGATCAGGACCTGCACCCTCTGCAGAGCAGAGCCCGGAGGCACCAGGGCAGGCAGCTTCCAGGTAGGTGGCTCAGAACATTCCAGCAAGCCTCTCTGCTGACAGTGGGCACAGGATGCAAAGGGGAGGGGGCCAGTCAACACGACCCATCCAGTGCCATGCATCCCCCACAGGGGCTTGGGGCCCTTGGATTGAGCTTCTCGAAGTTTTGCTCTGGGGACTCTCCTCTTCAGCGAGAAAGGTCGATATTTTAACCACGGGCAAGGAAGACCTTGAATTTTTCAAGGTCACTTAGTTACAGAATGCAACTTGTCCTGCCTGTTGGTCAAATCCATATTTATCCCACATTCCCTCTTAATCAAGAGGGGACTGAAGGAGTGGTGGGTCTGAAACAATAACCCGTAAGAGAGAATAACGATCTTTATGTTCCAGGCAGCATTCTAATAATAAATACTTTACACACATCAGCTCATTTAATCCTCACGGCACTGTGCCATGGGTTTATGTCCCCATTTGGCATATGAGGACTCTGAGGCTTCGGGAGATCATAATGACTTTCCCAAGGCCGCTGAGCTGGTGCAGGGCAGGCTGGGGTTCTGACTGCGTCTGGTTCCTTTGCTCTTTACCACAGTGGTTTCCCAGTTCCCTTATTTTTTCAGAAAATATGTAATTAAGCACGGTAGGGGAAAGGAAGAAAGATCTGGAGAACCATTCAGTCTCCACGGGGTTAAACCACATGTAACTATAGCAGAGTAGAAAGGGTTAGCAGGAGTTAGGAGAAGGAAGGTTCCTGCTCCCTGAAGTCTTCAGAGAAAGCATCATGGATTGGACTAGCACGTTTTCTGAGTGAAAAATTGAGGCATGTAGTCTGGCTGACAGAACCATTTTCTGGGGTGTGTGTCTGTCTGATCTCAGGTCTTTGCAATCTTAGGGCTAAAGGCTGTGTGTGTGATAGGAAGAGAGGGGCCATGTATCACACCTAAGCTGTTTCCCCAGACAGACACAGTGATGTCACACTGTGCCCCTCACCCCTCGAGAGGCCATATCAGGGCTGACGGGGTCATGGCTGCCGCCCACCCTACTGTCTGAGACCATAAGAATAATCAGAACCCACAGAAGTGGGTTCCCACTCTTTTGTTTCTGTTTTTTAAATGTTTTATTAAGAAATACCACACATGCAGAAATATAACAGAAGAAGGCAACATAAAGCAATCAGTTTAACACATTTATGTTGAGAAATGAAACTTTGCCAGTACCCCAGAAGCCGCCCAAACAACCCATCCCAATTAAAAATTTTGAAACAGGCGGTTGCTATCAGTATCTAGAGTTACTCTGTCTCCATAACCTCCCTTGGCACGATTCAAGCCCATTAGTGTAGCTTCATGCGTTTTCCCGCTCCACTTCCAAAGTTGAAACCATGAAGTTTCAGTTCCAGATTTTGATCTTTTTTTTTTTACAACGTACATATCCACATTTATTTAGACATAACCATAAGTCTCACCAGTTTTTTTAAAAAGGGTTTATTTCTTTAGAGCAGTTTTAGGTTTACAGTAAAATTGAGAGGAAGGTACAGTGGTTTCCAATACACCTCCTGTCCCCATACATGCACAGCCTCCCCCATTATCACCATGACTCACCAGAACGGTACATTTTTTAACCAAGGATGAACCTACATTGACACAGTCCACGGTTTACTTTAGAGTTCATTCTGTGTGTTGTACATTCTGTGGGTTGGCACAACAGTATAATAACATATATCCCTCATTACAGTATCATACAGAGTCTTCTTATGGCCGTAAAAATCCTAACCTATTCATCTCTCCCCTCAACCCCAGGTAACCACTGATCTTTTCACTGTCTCCATAGTTTGCTCTTTCCAGAATATCATATAGTTGGAGTCACACAGTACATAGCCTTTTCAGATTGGCTTCTTTCATTTGGTAATATGCATTTAAGGTATCTCCTGTGTCTTCATGGCTTGAGAGCTCAATCTTTTTTTTTTTATAAAGCAGATGGCATGATTTTATGTTTTAAAATTTTTATTGGAGTATAGTTGATTTACGATGTTGTGTTAGTTTCAGGTGTACAGCAAAGTGAGTCAGTTATACATATACATATATCCACTCTTTTTTAGATTCTTTTCTCACATAGGCCATTACAGAGTATTGATTAGAGGAGAGCTCTTTTCTTTTTAGCGCTGAATACCGTCCCATTGTCTGGATTACCACAGTTTATTTATCCACTCACCCACTGAAGCCATCTCAGGTGCTTCCGAATTTTGGCAGATAAGAATACACCCGTTTTTTTAGACACTGTGTTCTTTGTATCTACAACTTCTTTACTGTTTGCAGAGCTGGGGGCTGGAGTGTCAGTCAGTCCAAATGAGAATTCCTGTTCTTACTTCAGGAGCCAGTTCCTGGGATTATAAGAGTTTAAGTGCTGCCAGAGCAGGCAGCTTGGATTCTGGATGTGGGACTCCACACCCTTCTTGGCAGTCACATGTCCCCTTCTCCATCCCACCCTCTCTCAGCAGGTGCTCCAGGGCCTCCCTCTTAGGAGACCCTGGGCGCTACTTTGCATTTGGATTTCATTTGCCGCTGTTTGTCTTACTATGCAAGTTAACAGCGTAGGAGGACTTGAGAACCTCCTCTGTTTTGTCTTTCTCCTCCCAGCTCTCCTTATGAGGAAGTAGGAGCTCCCTCCAGGCTCCTCGGGCAGCCAGAAAAAGAGCCAGTTCGTCTTCCTCCTTCCCAGGTGAGCCTGTTTTGCAGCCTGACATATGTACAAAAGATGCCGCCTCCCTTCAGCTGGAGATCTTGTCTCTATTCCTCATCAATAACTGCTGGTGGGAGGGTGTGCTGGGGATGGAAGGCAAGGGCCTTGAGAGTTTGAGATTGCAAGAGAGAAACTTGTTCTGGTGTCTGCTTGCTTGATTTCCGAGATGTCATTCCTCCCTCATCTTTACTGCTGTTTTGTTCTTGTTGTATCTGGTTCACAGAAGTCAGTCGGGAGGTTTGTCCCCCAGTTTACAAAACCCAGGAAGACAGTGACAGGACGAGCAGAGAGGAGGGAAGAGGACCCCAGGAGTGGGGCCTTCAGCTTGGTAAGGTCCTACCATCGACCTTCCTCTTGGCCCAACCTTGGCAGCCAAGTTCAGCCTTGATTTCCTTTGGCAATGGCTAGCCCCGCATCTCTCCACACACACACCCCGTTTTTAGCATTACAGATGTCTGTGGATGGCAGGTGCCACGTCAGCAACTCGCAGGCCTGTGAGAGGTACTCAGGACAGCCATGCCTGCACTGAAGCTGTCGAGGCCAGAGCTCTCTTCCCCAAGTTGCATGAAAGTAGTGAAACTCAGAAAGGCAGCCCACATTCCATCCCTGAAGCCCTATGCTTCTCAGAAGCTTTTGTGTGAGTCGGGGTGGGTGGGTCTTACAGCAGGCTCTCCTGTCCTTGCCACCATGAGCTCCAGGGGTCATGATGTCTCTGGAACACACACACCTAAAAAAGTGAGTGGGGGCTTCCCTGGTGGCGCAGTGGTTGAGAGTCCGCCTGCCGATGCAGAGGACACAGGTTCGTGTCCCGGTCCGGGAAGATCCCACATGCCGCGGAGCGGCTGGGCCCGTGAGCCATGGCCGCTGAGCCTGTGTGTCCGGAGCCTGTGCTCCGCAATGGGAGAGCCCACAACAGTGAGAGGCCTGCGTACCGCAAAAAAAAAAAAAAAAAAGTGAGTGGTGGGCCTTCCCAGCAGCTTTGTTTGTAATCGCCCCCAACCGGGAACACCCCAGATGTCCTTCAGCTGGTGAATGGTTGAACAAATCATGGTCCATCCACATCATGGAACACAACCCAGCAATAAAAAAGGAACAAACAGGTGTGATACACATAACCACCTAGATGGATCTCCAGGGCATTATGTGGACTCAGAGGAGGTTGCAGAAACAGTATGCTCAGCCATAAAAGGGAACGAAATTGGGTCATTTGTAGAGATGTGGATGAATCTAGAGACTGTCATACAGAGTGAAGTAAGTCAGAAAGAGAAAAACAAATACCGTATATTAACGCATATATGTGGAACCTAGAAAAATGGTACAGATGAACCGGTTTGCAGGGCAGAAACTGAGACACAGACGTAGAGAACAAACGTATGGACACCAAGGGGGGAAAGCGGCGGGGGGTGGTGGTGTGATGAATTGGGAGATTGGGATTGACATGTATATACTAATATGTATAAAATGGATAACTAATAACCTGCTGTATAAAAAAAAATAAAATACAAAAAAAAAAGGAAAGAATATGGCTCCAAGTGTCCATCGATGCATGAATGGATAAACAAAATGTGGTATATCCACATGACGGAACAGATATTTGTGCATCCATGGTCACTGCAGCGTTATTCACAGTAGCCAAACGTGGGAGCACCCAAAGTAGCCATCAACAGATGAATGAACAAATAAAATATTGTATATTCACACAACGGAATGTTATTCAGCTTTAAAAAGAAATTCTTTTTTTATTTTTGGCCGCACCATGCAGCATGTGGGATCTCAGTTCCCCACCCATAGATCAAACCCGTGCCCCCTGCATTGGGAGCATGGAGTCTTAATAACTGGACCACCAAGGAAGTCCCAAGGAAGGGATTCTGACACATGCTACAACGTGGATGAACCTGAAGGACATTACGCTAAGTGTAATAAGCCAGACGCAAAGCAACAAATACTGTATGATCCCACTTATACAAGGTCCCTAGAGTAGGCAAATTCTGCTGATTCGCAGGAGGTAGAATGGGGGTTGCCGGGAGCCGGGGAAGTGGGGAGTTAGTGTTTCATGGGGACAGAGTTTCAGCTTGGGAAGATGAAAGAGTTCTGGAGATGGATGGTGGTGATGGTTGCCCGACCTTGTGAATGTACTTAATGCCATTGAACTATATACACTTTAAAATGATTAAAGTGGTGGGAACTTTCCTGGTGGTCCAGTGATTAAGAATCCGCCTTCCAATGCAGGGGACGCGGGTTCAATCCCTGGTCAGGGAACTAAGATCCCACATGCCATGGGGCAACTAAGCCCGCACGCTGCAACTACAGAGCCCGTGCCACACTGAAAGATCCCACGTGCCGCAACTAAGACCCAATGCAGACAAATAAATAAACATTTTTTTAAAAAAGATCATTTCCTTCAAAAAATAAATGATTAAAATAGTGAATTTTAGGTTATGTGTATTTTACCAAAATTAAAAACAAAACAGTACAGAGAGGCCCCCGTGTGCCCTCCCCGAGCATCCCCCGGTGGTAGCATGTTACATAACTGTAGTCCATTGGCAGCACCAGGCAACGGACATTGACACTGGTGCGATCCACAGGACCTCCTTGATTTTTATATCCTTGATCTTCCCGAGAGCCTCCACATGCCTGGTGCTGGTGGGGAGAAGGAGCTGGTAGAAAGGGGGGTTCCTGGGGCTTCCCTGGTGGTCCAGTGGTTAAGACTTCGCACTTCCACTGCAGGGGGTGGGGGTTCAATCCCTGGTTGGGGAAGTTCCACGTGACGTGTGTGGTGTGGCCACAAAAAAGAGGGATTCCTGTGCTTCCAGTTCCCCCTCTAGCCCCTGGCACGAAGCTCTGCCCAGCATGGGGACTGATCCCTATTTGGGTGCACCGTCATCCGTGCAGCTTCGGAGGCTTTGTACAGGGGCAGTAATGAGTAGAAAAATCCTCAGAGCTGTTGATTACTGAAGGCCCAAGGCTGAGTCTTTTTCTCTCCACAGGGAACGCTGCCAGAACCCAGTGCCCAGCAGGCCAGAAGCCAGCCTCGAGAGGAGTCCCCAGGGCTTGCCCTCCAGGAGACCAGGGACCCAGGAGACCAGACCCAGGCAGACAGCGCCTGCCCCGAGCCCAGCGGCCAAAACCCTGTGACGCCTGTGCCTGGCGATGGGGATCCTCAGCCCTTGGCCTCCAGCATTGTCTCTCTGGAGTGGGGGACAGTGCCCTCGGCCTCAGAGAGGGCCAGCCAGGACCACCTGTCAAAGCGTGGGACCAACGTGCCAGATGGTGGAAGCACGGAGGAGGGTTGGCTTCTAGGTGATCATGGCCAGAAAGGGCACCTGCCAGGCAGTGATGCTGAAGAGGAGCCAGACCAAGGAGCCCCTCAGGAGGGAGGTGCCCGAGGGGAAGCAGGAGCTGAGCTGCCTGAGGAGTGCCAGGAGGAAGAAGATGGCATCCTGGGCCCAGAGCCCAGATCTGCAGCCCAGGGCCCATCTGGGCCTCTGCAGACGCCCAGCTGGACTGGCGAGGGAGCAGAGGGGAGCTATAGCAGCCCAAGGTGCTCCCGCCTTGGGGCTGTTGTCATCACAGGTGTGAGCACAGACGCCACGGAGCCAGAACAGAGGGCTCTGGGGGTGGCTGGGCCAGACGGGACAGTCAACGCCAGGGTGACTGCCTCTCCCAGTGGGAAGGCTCCTGATGGAGGCCACAGCAGGGCCCTGCTCGGGTGCATGCCTCTCAATGGGGAGACCACAGGAGGCAGAGAGGAGGCAAGGCGGGAAGACAAGCCCCCTGATGATGTCCCGGGGGGCCTTGCAGCCTCCCTGGCTCCGGCTCACAAGATCCAAGAGCCCACAATAGGTGCTGGGGATTCCAGCCCTTTAGCCTTGCAAATGGGTCCAGGTGTGGGTCAGACACAGGTACCAGGCCCGGATCAAGAAGGGCTGGGAGGTATGTGCTTGTCGCCTTTGCTATCACAACCTGTGGCTAAAAAGGCAGCTGAGTTAGGGAGCCAGAGCCACAAACAAGACCTCAAGGGGCGCGGTTTGTCCCTCGGAGCCTGTGCTCCACCAGCGTACAGAGAAGCAGTGGACGGCCCTCCCCAGGATGCTGGGGCACGTCAGGGCAGCCCAGATGCCCACACAAGCCCGGCAGGCCAGCCTGAGCACCCTGCTGACTCTTCAGAGCAGGCTGTCTGGGAGGGGTCCTCAGCCATGGAACTCTACTTCCTGCCGGACAGCCAGACACAGGATGCCCTGGAAGCCCCTGGTTTTGAAGCCCCACCTGAACAGGTAAGAGCTTCCTTGAGTTACAGCGAGATGTCCTAGTATAGGTGCCAAATGGCCACAAGCCCTCCCAAACCACCCGGTAGTGGGGGAAAGGTGGGCACGTGGCCATCTCTTTGTACAGCAGATGAGTCCAGGGGTCTGAGTCACAGCTTCAGCAGCTGTGGAGTCTGTGATATTCTGGAGAGGATAGACCTGCCTTTCTACGAGGGGCCCATCTGTGTGAGAGCTGAAGAGCCCCGGGATGTGACACACATGTACTTTGTCAGCCCAGGGAGAGCCCCTGGTGCACCTGCCCCCTCCACCCTTCAGTGCCCTGCTCTGGCCGGAGGTTCCCGAGGGATGTATGGAGGGTGACAGACCAGATGGGGTGACCTAAAGAAGCCAGTGACCTCAAACCTGGGCCTGCGGGCGGGGACTTCATTCCCCCACTGGAAAGAACCTTTGCCCATCTTTAGGGTCATTTGGGGGCCCAGATACAATTCTTTTTCAGACACATACATGGAATTTCATTTGTCTGCTGGAATTTTAGGGGCTTTGCGTCCTTCAGGGATCTGCCTGCTGAGCCTGTGCTGGCCGTTGGCGGTCACCTGTCAGGGCAGGTGGCAGTCCCTGCTTTGGCCCCGCCCCCTCAGGTAGCGCCACATCTCTGGCTGCTGGCGCACTTGAGCCTGAGCTAAGTGCTTTGCAGCCTCGCCCTGATAGGTAGGTGGTTCTCTTTTCACACACTGGGTGTGGCTGAGAGGCTGAAGAAAGTTGGGCACCTGCCCCAGATGAGGCAGCCAGGAGGGGAGGAGCCTGGGTCTGTGCCCAGGTTGGCCTGATTCTGCAGCTGTGCCTCAACTGTTACGTCCTGGAACGAACGCAGAGCCCATGTCGCTTCACAAACATGGTCTCCGTTTCTTTGGCTGTCCCTGTTTTAAAACTTCATTTTATTGGTTGTTTGAAAATGTTTTTAAGATGTGAGAGTCCGCTCTATGCCAGGAGTGAACAGATCAGGCATGGTCCCTGCCCCCATGAGGTTTTCAGTAGCACCGTTCCCACCTGCCTCTCCCGGAGTGAGCATTTTGTACCCTGTCATTTCGGCACTTAAAAGAGTCTTATCATACGACACAGCCCCCAAACAAGCAAAGGATGTCATCTGGTGCCCAGCCGAAGAAAGCCAGCTGTTCCCACTGCAGAGGGGGATGTGACTGGGTTGAGCTAATGTGGGTCTCAGGCGCTGCCTTCCCAAGGGATGGCCAGGGGTCATTTGTGACACAGGCCTACCTGGTGACTTTGCAGACCCGGCCCTCCCTGCCCCGGCCCCAATTCCTTGTACCACCCGTTGCACGTTGCTGTGATCACCAGATGAGCAAGAGCACAGAAATCGAGTCACACCGCGGTTTGGTCATAGTGTTTAAACACGATCGCCGGGAGAGGTGGGCACTCAGGTGCTGGGCAGAGCTGAAACTTTATAACTAAAGCTGCATCCCTTGAAAAATGCAAACCCCTCTCTTGGAAAGAAGAGCTAAGTCATCCCCAGTCTCTGGCTTCTTGGGCTGTGGCTGAGGGATAAGGCTGGGGAAGCAGTTGGGACCTTGGGTGGCGCCCAGAGGGCAAGGGAGCAAGCCCTCCCAGACCTGCCACCAGTGAGTGCACTCTGAAATCACCGAGGAGCTGGCAGCACCAGTGCGGGGGACCTAGCAGCAGCTGGGGTGGACAGCCCTGCTGGGAGAGGAGGCACTGCCCTGACAAGGCTGTGGGCGCCCAGGCACATTTTGTTTTGACACTGGGCGTTCCTGAACAAGTCGGGGCAGCCCAGGCACAGGTTCCCATGGAAGGTGCGGGCAGGCCCTGTGGGCAGGGACACATGGGAACGGCACGCAGGTGGACCGAGAGAGCAGCCCTTGACCTCACTGTGGCACAGCCGTGAGCACCGCTTCAGAGGAGGGGCCCTGGGGTCTCACAGCAGTGACAGACTGGCTTCAAACCCAGCTGCCCTCACAGGAACACTTGGTGTTTTCTTCTCATTGCGGCTCCCTGGGGACGTGGTGCTCACCCCAGGGCCGGTGGAACCCTCCTCTGCCCACAAGCAGTGTCATTTAAAACACTGACTCCCAGGCCCCTCTCACAGCCCACAGGGGTGGTCCCCACACATTCAATACAAGCACTGCCTTTGTCATGACATTGATACAACCCTGGTGGGAGCCGTGGTACCTGTTGGGAAAGAGACTATCCCTCATGACCAAGTATGGTGCCGTGAGTTGGGTGAATCCGTGGCATCAAATTGTTTTGTTTTTTTTAATTTATTTTTGGCTGCTTTGGGTCTTCGTTGCAGTGCGCGGGCTTTCTCTAGTTGCGGCGAGGGTGGGCTACTCTTTGTTGCGGCGCACAGGCTTCTCATTGCAGTGGCTTCTCTTGTTGCGGAGCACGGGCTCTAGGCACGCAGGCTTCAGTAGTTGTGGCACGTGGGCTCAGTAGTTGTGGCACGCTTGCTCTAGAGCACAGGCTCAGTAGTTATGGTGCACGGGCTTAGTTGCTCCACGGCATGTGGGATCTTCCCAGACCAGGGCTCGAACCTGTGTCCCTGCATTGGCAGGCGGATTCTTAACCACTGCGCCACCAGGGAAGCCCTCAAATTGTATTTTAAGTCACAGAGTTGCCTCCATTAAAGTCAGCCAGGTGCACGGGAGAAACTGTATCGCCTAGAGCAGGCTTCCCAACCTCGGCACTACAGGTGTTGGGGGCTGGATCACCATTCTGTGCGCAGCAGGGGCTTGAGCAGTGTCCCTCGCCTCCACTCCCAGGTGCCAGGAGCACCCTCTCCCCCGGGCATGACAACCAAAAGTGGTTTCGGACACTTAAGTGTCTTGGAGGCGGAGTCATCCCCACGCGAGAGCCGCCGGGCTGCAGCCAGTTCCTCACGTCTGTTCCTTTGGATTCAGGGACCCTTTGCAGGTTGAGCGCAAGCCCTTCACCCCATCCGCCACCCCAGGACTTTAGTGTCCTCAGAAAAGGCCCAACAGCCCTGGGCCGGCCGCTCCACTTCAGCCTCTTTGCCTCTTTTCAGAAGGACGTATGTCACCTCCACGACTGAGCCTGACACTTTCCATGAAAATTAAACCACCATTGACATTTAGAAATTTAAGCTTCTCAGGGTTATCTGGCTCTCTCCCCTATTAATTATGAATTTTCCCTTCAAAATACATTTGCAAAATCTCTTCCTGACATGAAACTTGTGGCCTATCTAGCCGACCTCTTTCCCTCCATGCCAGATGCCCACCTCGCCACAGTCGCCACCACTCAGGGTCTTCTCTGTACCCTTCTAGATACTGCAGGACAAGCTGGAGACAGCACCACTCCTCAGTTGTCAGGGACAGAGAACGTGTGGATGGAGCCGCCCACCAGTACAAATCAGCCTGTCGAAAGGCGCAGGCCCGGGACGGGACCCCAGGGTCAGGCCCAGTATCGGCCTTCTGCCTTCTTTCCAAAGAGGGAGGGTGAGAGCAGCCCGGGCTGGTGGTCCGTAGGTCTGGCCGTCGTGGCATCTGTCCCCCACACCACTTTTCCTCTGCAGGAGTCCAGCCTCGCGGTGTTCCTGGCGTGGCAGAGGAGAAGCCAGACCTCCCCTGCCTGACTTTTCCTTCCCTATGCAGGGCTCACCCAGCTGGGCCGTTCACAGGTGTGCATGCTCTGTCTTTCCAGTTGTCTCCTGCAGGGAGCGGGCTGGACCCTTGCTGGCCTGGCACCAGCCCACGTGCCGATGGAGGCTCCCTTGCTGAGGCCCAGCCAAGGTAGGCAGGGTGGGAGGCCACCCCAGAACGCTTTCCTTGACAGGAGTCCTCCTCTTGTCCCTGGGAGGGGAGAGAGTGGCTGCTTTCCTGGCACTAGAGCCCCCATGCTCTCCCTCACCCCAGCCCTTTGAGCTCCCATTTTGTGGATGAGAGTGTCGGAGGTCGCCCTGGCTCTGCCTCGAGGGGCCTCACTTTCCTCGGTCCAGTAAGGTTGCTAAGCCCCGACTTTCAAACCACCCATGTCCCCTGCTCCCCACGAGTGGAGAACTCGTCAGCAACCTGCACCCAAGCCAGCATCTCTCCCAAGGACCCCTGGGATGATGCCCCCAGCTCTGTGGTTGATTTAATGCACATTGTGCGTTTTTCTGGAGAGAAGGTCCAGAGCTTTCCCTGAATCTCCATGGAGGGGGAGTGGACCCAGACAGGGCCAAGAACCATTGGCTCACAGGGGCCATCCCCTCTCTGGCACCCTCGGGCCCTCCAGAGTCTCCGACCTGCCCCATCTTATTTCCTGCTTGATTTTATTCCCCAAGGCAGCCCACCTTCTTTCCCTCCTGCAGGCACCAGGTGTGCTTTTCCTCTGGCTTATGGAGTGTGTGTGTGTGTGTGTGTGTGTGTGTGTTTGAGTGTGTGTTGGGGGGGTCCTCTCCCCCCACCCCGGAGCCTCTCACAGTCCATCACCTTTCCTGTCTCCCAGCCTTGCTGGTGGCTAGCATTGAGCGACAGTCCTCTCCCGTTACCTTGAACCTGAACTGGCCTCTCTGCAGAGTGGCGGCTTATTGATTATTTATGGCCAAGCTTCTGTTTCTGTCTGGCAAGTGTGGAGGAGGGTTAGGGAGTCTGTCTCTTTCCTCTTTCTCCTCCCCCTCAGGGGAGAGGGAGGCCGTGCTTCCACCTTCTGCCCTTACACACATCTGTAAATAGTACCTGTTGTACCTCTTGTTGCCCCACCCCCTGTGCACCCCCCTCCACACACACACACGCACACACACATGCACGCCCTGCACAGGGACCAGAGGCAGTTTAGTCAAAGTGGCCCCACTATTGTTTGAGCAAAGAGGAGGGAGATACCTGGGTGAATCTCCGGTGGCCTCCATGGATGGCTGGAAGCCCCCAGGTGGGTCCCAGGGTCTGGTTCTGTGGCCCATGGCTGAGGGAGAAAAGGCAAGAGACTGAGGCCTGGACTGGCCAGTCGTCTCAAGGTGACCGAGGCAGGTGGAGCAGAACCAGGGTTCCCATAGTGACAACCCAGGGGATTCTGCCAAGCTGGGCAACCCCCTGCCCACCACAGGCTGCACCCGTTAGATACGTTGGTACAGAGGCACATCCACCCCTTCCATAGACACTGACACCCGCCAGTGCCGGCTCTTCCAGGAACTGCTCTGGGCACTGGGGAGGCTGCGTGGGACAAAACATGAAGCTTCTACCTATTGGGGGTCAGAGCAGGGGTGAGCGAGAGACAGACAAATTAGGTGGTCAGATGGCAGAGTGTTGGGGAGAAAAAGACAGCAGGGCAGGGGTTAAAATTTTAACCTGTGGTCATGGAGAGGGCTCCCTCCCCCCACCTTCTCCACCCCCCCACCCCCGCAAGGAGGAGACATTTTAGGAAAGAACATTCCAGAGCCCTAAGAAATGCTCAGGGAATGGCCAGGAATTCAGTGTGGCTGGAGCAGGGAGGAGCGGAGACGGGAGGGAGGGGCTGGGGTCTGGAGGTGCGCAGATGATGCTGGGCTTTGGGGAGGGGCTTTAGGCTGGCTTTCCATTGCCACGCCCTCCCCTGCCCCCCAGGCCACAGTGGGGACAGGCTGTAGGGGCAGGAGCTGGGGGTCGGGGAGGCTGTGGCAGCTGTCGGACAAGGGCCACGGCGGTGGGGGAAGTGGCTGGATTCGGTGTGATTTCAGCAGTAGAGCCGGCTGGGTCGGCCATCAGGGCTGTGCCCAGGGTGGCTTCATGACTGTCAAAGGCATTCATCTCTGGAGAAGACAGCTCGAGGCCCAGCAAAGCCCTCCAGGGCAGAGTCTGGTGGAGCTGTCCAGTGAGGTCAGGCCTCTTGCCCTCTCTCCCTTCCCACCAGGACCCAAATGGGGATCAAGACCTGCGAAGCCGCCAGGATGGAGGATGCAACAGACACCGTGCGAGGCCTCGTCATCGAGCTCTCTAACCTGAAGTAAGGGCTGGGCGCGGATCCACGGATCCACAAGTCCCCGGGATGGGTGGAGGGGATGGGGCCGTGGGAGGATGGTGGAGGGCCCAGTACAGCAGCGATCCTGGGGTGTCAGTGTGGGCCCGGGATCGCCAGCGAGGGGCCTCTGGGAAGCTCCACCGTTCCTGGGCCCCCGTCCCTCACAGAGTTGTTAGGTTCTGAAGAGAGGCTAGAAGGGTCACAAACTGCCCTGCAGCAGGTAGATTCTGATTATGCACGTGTGCACGCCTGTTTGTGTGTGACCTGTGAGTACACATGAGGGTGTGAGCCTGTGTGAGCAGGTGTGAGGTATGTGCCCGAGTGTGAGGCATGGTCCCACTCTGCCGCGAGGTGGAGCACAGCTCAGACCCTTTCCCACACAGCCGGCTGATCATGAGCGCCCACCGGGACCTGGAGGCCTTCAAGCGCCTCAACTACTACCAGAAAGCAAAGCCAGCAGGGAAGGCCCCTGCAGCCTACACACCAAAGGGGGCTGGGAATCTCCCTCGAGGGGAGCAGTCCTGGAGGGACTCGTAGGTGTGTGTGCTCGTACAAGCTCACCGGCCCCC
The DNA here is from genome assembly GCF_949774975.1 of Lagenorhynchus albirostris. Taxonomy (NCBI): domain Eukaryota; kingdom Metazoa; phylum Chordata; class Mammalia; order Artiodactyla; family Delphinidae; genus Lagenorhynchus; species Lagenorhynchus albirostris. The sequence goes on along the minus strand of NC_083097.1, from coordinate 162,438,676 downwards.
AGAAGTGCCTGATGTTCCTGCCAGACAGCTGGAAACAATCCCTCAGCAGACTCCGGAAAGCCTGCTGGCCCCTGTGTGCCCCCTGTTATTTTGTTACCATCCAGAGATGCTCCAGCAAGTCCTGGTGGGCCCCAGAAACCTCCCCTCAGCTGACCTGGAAGTCAACTTCCTATGGGAAACAGAAAAGGCCCTGCCATCCTCAGCAGCCTCCCTCAGGGGGTCGTGTGGGGGAGGGAACCTGCTCCTCCCGGTGGCAGAGGCCTGGAAGCTGGAGGCAGAGAGGGGGGCTGGGGCCCCAGGAAGCTGTGGGGGGGGGGCCCTGCAGAGCCGCCCAGATGTTTATCTGGGTTTGCAAATTTCAGCTCCTCAGCGGAGGTTATAGAAGGTTCAGAATTTGTTTCTTTCCTGGAGGGGAAAAGGGCTAGCTTTGTTGGTTGTACCCTTGTTTTTCTCCGGATTTCCATTTTATTTCTTTTGGGAAGCCCATTAATAAATGATTCCCTAGCCAGACCTCAGACCTCCTGACCTGTTGTTTGGGGTTTGAGGCATTTTCAGTTCCTTGATATCTTGCCCACAAACCTCCCTTAACCATCTCTTTCTCCTCTGACTTCTACTTTTCCTCTTCCCTGGGAAGACAAGTTTGGCTACTGTTGGATCCAGGGGTCCCCCATGCAGTACTGAGTGTGTCGGACTCAGGAGCAGGTGGCTGTGTGCACGAATTCAAGTACACAGAGTATCTTGACTGATTGTCCAACTGGAGTTTGCGAGTCTGTATTCAGTGCTGAGATGGCTTCGCCTGTCCTCCGTGGGACAAGCTGCTTGGAGGCCTTGGCCCGGAAGGAGGCAACCCTGGGGGAACGTTACTGATGCAGACACAGCTACTGCCTGGAGGGTGGTGAGGGCAGGCATTGCACACACCACCCCACCAAACCATACCACAGCCCCAGTGATGTCACACTGTCATAAGCAGTCCAGGGTGCTGCTGTCAAACCCATTTTGCAGAAGACGTGCTTCTATTAAATAGGTCACCACGAGATGGACCACACCCAATACTTTAATTTGTTTCTCTGCCTGTGGCTCCTGCACCCTAACTCCTACAGCCAAGGCAGGGCCCCCTCCCACCGCCTTTTTATACCCTGGGATACCCCATTTGTGAGGGAGCAAGGTGGGTCAGGGTCCCCCAACCCTTCTGCCTGCTGGATGTGCAGTTACTTCCTTGAACCCTCCAGGACGTGCCCAGTCGCCCAGCTCCCTGTGTCTCAAACCCCAGCGGCTCTGGCTTATACAATTAGCATTTGCAGGCACCTGGGGGTGGCTGGGGGATCGTGTCCCCTGACTCAATCTGAAACTCTTGGGGCTGCTAAAGAGGCCTCCTCTGTGTCTTTCTCCTCCTTCCCTCTCCTCTTCAAGCCTGGGCAGCAGGCTGTCTTCAAGGGCCGTCTCCCATCCCCGGCTCACCCCAGCCCTCCTCCTGGGTGGCCTCAGGTCCCAGTTCAAGTGGAAGTCCAAATCCTGCCCCCACTCAACCCTGGGAGACCTTGTCGGCTAAGGGTGGAGACCGGGCCCTCAGGCCAGCCCTTGGATTGGGGGAGGGAGGTGGACAGGCACTTGTCATCTGCTGCCCCCGGGAGGCTGGGTGAACAAGATGTAGGGGTGCAGGAGGCAGATGGGATGGGGATCCCCCCAAGCACAGCTCCCCAGGAGGACCAGATCATACTTCCTGGGTGGGGATGGATGTCCACCCCACACCCACTCCTGCCTGAGCACAGCCAAATCACCTCCTTGGTGCCCCCTACCCATGGCCTCGCCTGGCCCAGCCCCCTCCGGACATACTCCCATTCCTTGCAGCTCCCCACCCCGCCCCTGCCCCAGCCCAGAAGTCCTTCCCTTGCTCTGAAGAGCCGCGTGTGACTCCATGGCCCCCAGTTGCTGGGGCATCGATGGTGACCTAAACGTTCAGTAAGAGCCTCCTAGGTGAGGACAGTGATGGGGGGGAACCTCTGTCTCTCCATTGCCCTTCCTCAAGTCAGGCCCCCACCTCCAGGGTAGGGGATTCCACCTGATATTGTCAATATGCAAGGGGTGGCTGGAAGAGTCTGCAAACACGAAGGGTCACAGAAACAGCCTCATGATGCCAACCCAGCAGCCAAGTGCCAGGCTGGGGCGACCCCTCAGAACCCCATAGCTAACCTGTGGTGCCCACTCCCATTTTTCAGCACAAAGCAGCTCACCCCAAGGCCCCCGGGTAAACGGCAATCCAAACAGCAGTTGGGGCATGTGGAGGTCAGAGTAACGTGGGGGCAAGGGATGAGCCAGGAGAGGAGGGTCCCCAGCCCCATCGGCACAGTTCACGCTACCTTGTCCCAAGACCGGGCCTGCTATGACGCTGATCCATTCATAAACATTTATTGAGAGCTGACTGGGTGCCCCGCGCTGGGGAAGGAGGGCTGGGGTGCCTGAGAACCACCTCCTAACGTGAGGGGGTCGGGGCGCCATTTGGGCTGTGCTTCCAGACGGGGCTCCTTTGCCAGGCGCTCAGGCTGGGGGCAGGGCCTAGGGGTGGATCCTCGGAGGGTGCGTCTTCCCTGAAATCCAGCCTCCAGTGAGCCTGGGTCCCCAACCGCAGATGAAGGCAGCATCCCCGTCCTGCCCGCTCCAGCCTCCTTAGGCAGAAGTGGAGGGTAAGCAGGAAGAGGGGGTAGTTCCATTAGGCTTCCCGACACCTTTGGAACCTGGATTTTAAAAGCAGAAGGGGAGGAGAAAAACATTTAATAACGGATGATTCAATGCTCCGGAAGTACCGACTCAACCTGCAGGGCTGCCATGGCTCTGGCGCCACCTGCAGGCTATTTCTGGAATAGCACCCCCCCGTGACATTCCCGGCCCCCGGGCAGCCCCAGATGGGACCCAGAGCGAGACACAAAGCGCAGAAACTCCAACTCAGTCCTGCCGTGCTGCCTCCTCCTGGGAGGACGGCCTCAGGCAGCCTTTCTGTGCCAATATCCTGGTGAGGGCTTCCCCCACCCCGCACGCCCGCGGAGGCCAGTTTTCCTGTTCTCTCGGACTTGAGGGGAAAAAAGGAAGACTCTGAGATCATCATCTTTGCGTCCCTTCAGCTTCCCACCTCTCCCAGTTGGACCTCGTCAGACCTCATAGGGAATACTATCTCCTCCTGGAGGCAGTCTCTTCTAACAGATGTTCACTGCACAGCTGCCGAGATAGGGAGGGGTACTCCCACCCGGTGACTTCCCCAGGGGCTCACAGTCTGATAGGCCTTGTGCCATCCCTGAAATCTCTGACACCTTCCCCTCCGACATACATGCACACATACTCTATCCCAGAAACACCGAACTTCACGAAGTTCCTAAACGAGCCCCAATGCCTGGGCTTCACTTCAGCGCTCCACCAAACTGAATTAGGCTTCCAGAAATCACTTTCTCCAGGAAGACCTCCTGGACCCCTTCACCTGGATCAGGTGCTTCCTCTAGACTCCCCCATGCCTGTGTTTTAACTCTCACTCTCCCATCTACCACGGCGGGCCAAGCCCAGCCCAGCGCTGGGCACCCGGCAAGCCTCAAAAACTATCTGGTGAATGAGTGAACAAGGGAGGCTCAGTTTCTCTAACTGAGCCATTTCCCTCTGGTCACACAGTTCCCACGAGCCAAGCCGGATTGGAGCCCCTGCTGTACCTATCCCCAGATCCCACCAGTAGTCCCCACAGCCTCCCTGCTAGATCACACCACGCCTGGAAAAGGACGGTGTTTCCCTTACGGGCCCAGGGAGGGAGAGTGCCTTGCCCAAGGCCACACAGGGGACCCCATCCCCAGCTTACCAGCGTAGGGCAACAGTTCTAGAATACTGCTCTAAGCTGTCTACATGGATTACCACCCCCCAACCCTCTGAAGTGGGTTGTGACCCCAGGGGTTAACCCACTTCACAAAGGCCCCTAGGGGCTCAGCCCAGGGCAGACCCCCCCTCCTCGAGTTCCCCCAGCCACCTGCACAGGCACCTCCTCCTCGGCAGTGTCCGGAGTCCTGCGTCTTCGCCTTGTCCGAGCGGACCAGCTTCCTGCCGGCCGAGTTGCGGGTGGTGTAGCTATAGACAGAGGTGTAGCCCTGGCCGGTGAGCGGACAGAAGCGGCGGGTGTGGGCATGGTCGCGAGTGGCACCACACTGGGGGCACACGTAGTCTCGGAGGATGGGGCACAGCACCCGGCCAGCTTCGTCCTTGAGCACGTGGGACTGGTAGATGGCCCGGGACTCGCCGTTGTGCTTGCAGAAAGAGCACAGGCGTTCAGGAGCTGGTGAGGATTCCGGGCTGTGTGTCTGACCCTCCTCTGGTCCTGGCACTGGTTCTGGCTGGGGGTCCAGCCTGATCTCAGGCTCCTCTTCCCCACGCAGAGCCTCCACCAGGCGTGCCAAACCCAGGTAATCTGTCCATAGATTGAAGCTCCCCATGGCTGGACACCGTGTGCCAGGCAGAGGGGCAGAGAGAGAAGAAACCCAGCCGCCCCAAAGCTTGTCTTTCTACACCTTCCTTCTTAACCCTCCCTTCCCCTCTCTGGAGCCGAGCAGTCTGGGCTGTCAGTTCCCTCCTTATACCTCCAAGGGGGTGTGAAGAGGGAGGAGCAGGCTGTAGGAGGTTCCTTACTGTCACAGGGGGGCTTGCTGCTGCTCCCCCAAAAATGCACCTGCCAAGGGGATGCATGGTCTCTGGGGGGGCTGGAGGCGAGGGGGGGTGACAAGACACAGGCTGCAGGGGGCACCAGTAATATGGAGCCACACACCCCACCCAGAGGGCATTGGGAGGGCGACCCCTCCTTAGAGCCTGCCTGCCTCTCCTGCCCCACAGGGTGATGGGGGTGGGAGGGTTGGAAGCCCCACCCGACAGACTAGCATTGATGTAGCCAGTAACTTAGTAACTTCTTTCTTCCTTCTCCTGGGCTGGGGGAGGGGCCGGGTACCCCTGTGCTCTTTGGGAAGGGTTGGGGAGCTACTGATGTTCCAACTGTCTTCGGAAGGAGAATGGGCCTGGCTTATGGGGTGGGGGGTTAAGGACCAAGGCTCCCAGCTCTGGTCACCCTCAGGGAGCTTTCACACCACTTTTCAGTGGATCCCGCATTTAATGGATGAACAGACTGGGGTATGAAACCACCTGCCCCTGGGGTTATTCACAAAGACAAGCACAAAAGCCTGCCTCCCCACGCTGTTAGTTACCAACGGAACTTTAGGTATTGGAGAGCCTTAGGACCAGCTCGTCGTGGTCCTGGGGTGGAAAGGGGGTGGAGCAGAGCACAGGCACAAGTTGGGCTAATGGGGGGACCCGTAGCATTCGCCAGTGCCTTGATCTCCCCCTCAAATGAGAGCTCAGCTCAGTCTCTGGAGGATAAGGTGTGCCCAGGAGTCACCCACGTGGGGCACACAGATGGGCAGGTGGAAGGATCAACTGGCGTCAAGGTGCTAGGTGGGCAACTGAAGGTAAAGCAGGGGTCTGCCGGTACCAGGCAAGGAGGGTGAGAAACCTGGGCCCGGGACTTGAAGGCAGAGAACAGGTGCTATGCTGCCTACCCACCTCACTCATTCAATCATTCAAGAAAACTCTATTGAGCCTTTTGGAAGCAGGGCCTCACTAATCGGTTTCACAAAGGTTTCCCAGCTGCCCAGCCCTGAGCCTGTGATTCATGCCCCCAACCCTCCAGGATTTATTCTCCAAATCCAGCCTGTGTCTGTAAGGATCCCAGACACCAGCCCTCACCAAGGGGTGAGAGGCTGGGGTCAGGGTCAGGTACTGGCTGAGCAATTTTGGGGGGGAGTCCAGGGTGGGGTTTTTTTCCCCATCCCATTCCCCTTAGGCTGTGTCCGGCCCAGACACAGTGACATTCATCCCTCGGTGGGTCTGGCCTCCGTCCTCACAACCCACCGACAACAATGAATGTTGATTGTGACCTTTGCTGTGGCCTAAGGGAGGGGATGTGTTCAGGATCCCCTGGCCCCCCCCCCGATCTGGAAGGTGGGGGTCGTGATGGGTGGACGGCAGTTCCAGGCCTCGGGGTCCACTCAACGGTCGATGGTTTGCCTGAGCTGCCCAAACTCACCGACAGGTTGAATGTTCCCCCAAACCCTTGGCAACTTCTTGGGGAGTGGAGGCTGGGTGGGGGTGAGGGAACTGGATAGGATGAGGGGAGAGGGGAGGGAATAAGGAACTTATAGAATCATTAAGTCAGCAAATAGTTATTAGGTGCCAACTCTGCTCCGGGAACGGAAAAAGCAGGAGATAAATAATAACAGTAGATATTTATGTCGCCTTTGCTATATAAATGTAGCAGTACTGGGCGCTGGGCTCAGCTTTTCATGCATTTACCCAAAGCATCCTCAAAACGGCCCTCAGAGGTGCATATTACTTCCGTTTGTCAGTTTGGGAGACTGAGGCCCGTAGGGCACCGCTAGTGAGAGGCAGAGGAGGGATTCCTAGTGGCCCCAAGATGTCTGGCTGCCAAATGGTTCTTGTCCCGGAGGCATCGATGCAACAGAGAGATAAAACATTTTAATACAATGTAATTCCTTCGGTGAGCTACATCGTGTTCCGGGCACAATTGTTTCTGAATCACAAGAACCCCCAGGGGTTGTCAGTCTCCACTTTGCAAATTCGGGCCAGCAGTGGGGCCGCTACCAGGCAGGCCCCGCCCGCAGGTCCGCTTGCGGGACTTTGGACAGGGGCGAAGCAAAAGGACCACAGAGGACCACAGGTTGCCAGCCTGCCTGCAGAGTCTCGGGCATCTGAACTCAGGCCCTTGTGGCGGTCAGCGCCCAAGCGCACAGACACGCGAGGGCTGCCCCGTTAACGCGGGGTGCGGGTTCGCCCACCCTCGGGCCTCGAAATGGGTTGCCGTCAAATCCCTGCTTCGGCTCTGATTGCGTCAAGATGCTGCCCGCTCCGCATTTCTTCACCCACAAACAGGGCCCCCAGTCCTTCCCTCCAGGGGCTGCGCAGAGTTGGGTGCCCGCCCCCTCGGGTGCCCCTAGGCGCAGTCTCAGGGGAGACCGCCCCCCACCTGGGTCTGGGGCCCTCCAAGGACAGTCTGGGAGGAGACTTCAAATTTCCTGTCCCCTCCCATTTCACTGAGGGCAATATCGAGCCCCAAAGGATGAATCCCCTGGCGTAACCCTAACGTGGATTAGGGCCCCCAGGGGTGCTGAGCTTGAGTGAATCCCAAAACGACCCTCCTTGGAGGCGGCCTGAGGCAGCGCAGCCCTTGAAGCCCCACCCCCGAGATCCCCACCTAGAGACAGCCTCCAGAGACCCGCCCCTCAGAAGCCACAGACTCAGGCCCCGCCCCCAAGACCCGCCCCCTCAAAGCCCACCCATAAATTGCACGTCCCTAGGCCCCTCCCTCTAAAGCCCGCCCAGATAGACTACCGTGTAGCCCGCCCCCAACTCAACCTAGGCCCCTCCCTCTAAAGCCCGCCCAGATAGACTACGTGTAGCCCGCCCCCAAAACTCAACCTCCATAAACCCCGCCCCCTAAGCCGGTTCTCAAAGAGCCCAGCTCCTTTAAGACCCGCTCCGGGGCCCCGCCCTCAGGGCCCCCCCACTGCAGACTTCCCATCTAGTTTTGGCTCTGGGAGCGCCCAAGGCTCCAGAACCCCGCCGTCCAGGATCTCTAAAGTCCGCCTGCCTAGACCCCCAGGGACCGCGTCCCTACGGAGTCCCCAAGGCCGTTCCCTGGAGCTCAAGCCCGCTAAGGTCCGCCCTTGCACGACCTTCCCCCAAACCGGACCCCCTCGGAGCCCGCCCGCCGCAAGACCCGCGCCCCTTGAAATTCCCCACCTCATGGAGTCCCTTCCCCAGAGCCCGTCCTCTCGCCCACCCTGGGCCGGGGTCCAGTCACGTTCCCACCCCTGTCTGGAGCTCCGGGGGGGGCGCCCTCTCCCATGGCCCATCCACCCGGCCTGCAGGGCCCCATTCAGGCACAGGGTATCCAGGACCTTCTCAGGGAGCATGTGGGGGGTGTCTTGCTTTGCAGATGGTGGTCCTAACAAGCAGAATATGGAGAGAGGAGGGGTAATAATAATAATGCTTTATATGCATCACCCTATTATTAGAATACCCATTTTATCGACGAGGAAGATGAGGCTCTGAGAGTTTGGAACAGAACTCTCTCGGCAGTTCCTAAAAAGCCTTTGTTCTTAACGACCACGAGGCTAGAATGCGGGGTCATCAGGCACGAGGCACTCTGGCCACACTGCGCAGGGTGGGGGGCTCCCCATGACACCGCTGCTCCTTCTATGCCTCCTCACAGGTTTCCCGGAGGGCTGTGACCTTGACCTTCCTAGGAGGTAAGTTCCAGTGAAGGTGGGGCTAGGGCAAGAGGGTGGGGCTTCGGGCCAAGGGGAGGGGTGGGAGGCGGGCAGTGCCCAGACTCATCCTATGGGGGAGGGGCTGTCTGGGCACAACCTGGGGTCTGTCTCCCTTCGTCATGGTAAGTGTTGGCCTCCCGCCCTCAGTGTCTGTCTGGGTCCTCCTGTCTGGGTCTGACCGTGTCCCTCACAGGCGGGGATTTGTCTGGGTCCCCAGCCCTGCTGTGTGCGCTGTCTCTGGCTGTCTGGGGTCGCCTGTGTGTGTCTGCTCCTTTACACCTGATCTCCCCTCTTTGTCTGTCCACCTGTAGGACAGACATGTCGGGGGCTGCCCTTTGGTGAAAGGCGTCCTCTGGTCTGTCTGCATCTCACTGTCTGCACCTGGGGCCCTTAAGCAGGGCGCTGACTGTTCCTCCCACCAAGTGTCCTGAGGCCTTCTTGGGGGCTGACTGGGCCTCCAGTCTGACTTTGAAGCCCAGCAGGGTAGGAGGCAGGGAGCTGTCTCCTCCCACCCCCAACCCCGGGCCCTGGAGCAAAGCAGGGGTGCCCTTCAAGGCCTGCTTCTTCCTCATCCTTATTCCTGGGACCCTACACCCCAGCTGGGAGGGTCTGTCTGGGCAGGGGGCTGAGAATGACTGGGGTGGCGGGCAGCCTGGCAGAAGCCATGCTGACCCTGAGCCTATCCCCACCCCGACCCCCATCCTGAGCTCCGGGAAGGCAGGGCAGCTGGCACAGGGTCTGGGGGTCAGGGTCGGAGGTGAGAGGTCTCAGTGGAGCCAGATGGGCAGGCAATGGATGGAGGCAGCTCTGCTGTCAAGTTGAAGAACAAGGTGGCGGGGCCGGGGGGGTGGGGGGCAGCATGAGGTCAGAGATGCAGGGCTTCCAGGGGGTGTCTAGTGGCTTGTGTGTCCCTGCGTGTGTCCCAGTGTGCATCTGTCCTTGTGTCTGCGCCCTCATGTGTGTGCATAGGACCTGGGGGGGGCACATGGGGAGGAGGTGCTCAGGGCCTGGCAGACAAAGAGCCCATTAGGGAACATGCAGTAGCAGTGTATGTAGGGGTCCTCCTGTGGGGTCCTGTTGATGGCCCGGGCTGTCTAGACTGGCGGGCAGGGGCCCCTCATTTCCATGATACCTGCATGGCCTCTCAGGTTCCCACCCCGCCCTCCCCGGGCCGTCTGCCCAGCTTCCCCTCCGCTGCCAGCTGCTCAGGCTTTTGACTCCGTGTCCTCAGACAAGGGGCTTGTCTGTCCCGCCCAGACCTGGGGGCGGCCAGTCGGCCAGGAGCCTGAGTTTCCTTCTGAAGACCACCAGACGTCGAGCCAGGGCTGGGGGAGGCGAGAATGCTCCCCTGGGTTGGAGTTGGGGGCTGTGGAGGGACCTGGGGCAGGTTGATGAGAAATTCAGACACTTCTACTGAGGCTTGTGGGCTCCGTCTGCAAAAACGCAGGCAGCAGCTGCCTATGGGCCTGTTACTGGGGGGCTGTGATGGGCTTGGGGGTCTGGGCTATTTTAGGGGGTCTGTGGGTGTCTGTAAGTCCAGGCGGGTGTGTGCCACAGTGAGCAGCTGTCTCTGTGCCAATTGTGCGTGTGCATGTCGGCACTCCTGTGGGCTGCTGTTTGTGTATGGATGGATGTCAGTGTGACTCCGGTTGTGTGTCAGGCTAACCGTGGGTAATTGCAAGTCGATGTGTGAGCCAGTGTACGTGGGTGTCTGGCGTCTGTCGGTGTCACTGGGGGTGACTGTGGTTTGTGTCATCCGATTATGGTGCCCCCTGACCCTCCTCACTAAAACTTCAGCTCCAGGAGGGTAAGGATCTTCATCTCTTCTACCCCCAGTGCTAGAACAGTGCCTGGTACATAACAGAGGCTCAGTAAGCAAGTGCTGGATTTGTGGGCTGCCAGGTGACTGTGGATTTCTGCATGTTCCTATGTCCTTTTCCTGTATGTCATTTTCACTGCACATGTTTTATTGTGTCTGTCTGTGGGTCAGTGATATTGTAGGTGTCCAAGGGTATAATCAAGTGTCAGGGTGGGTGACTATGGGTGTAGGTACTGTTGGAGTGTTATATCTGTTTGTGGGTGACAGAGTTGTAATGGGTGTCTAGGAGGGTCAGTTTAACTGTATGTATGTAGGTCAAGAATACTATAACCCGATGTCAGGATGTCAAGCATCTGTGCAGGCCTTGTACCATCTGTGTGTATGTGTCTCAGGTTGCCTGGGTGACTGTGGGTGTGTCCTTGCCCGGGCGGGCACATGGACATCTAGGAGTGCATGTCCAAGTTCTTGTGAATAATGGTGTCTATATGTACCTCTGTTGGGGCATTTACCTATCTGTGGTTGTCACAATTACTCTGGATGACAGCCCATGGGTGCCCATGGGACGGTGAGCCTAGGAGTATCTGTGGGTGCAGTGAAAACTATGTGTGTGTCAGCGTTATATGCAAGGATGTGTCTACCACGGTCGGTGGCAGCTTCATTTCTCTGTGTGGCACTGTTTTCACGGGTGTCAGTCCTGGATGTCCGCGTCATTGTGGGTGATGTGTGTGCCCACGTGGCAGTGTTATGATGGGTGACTGTGTGTGTGCATGTGTGCATCAGCGTTCTTGCAGGTGATGGGAGTAATAATGGGGATGAGGTACGTCGGAGTATAGGGTGTGGATTTGGGGATCCAGCGATTTGGGAATATCTAATTCACCAGCGATTTGGGAATATCTAATTGTGACTCTGTAAATGTATCTGTGAGCCGTCCAGGGAGGTGGAGAATCGGTGGGAAAGGAAATGGGGGGAACTTAAATGTAGTGGGGTGGGGGGGCACTTCTCAGGTCCCATCAGCCAATGAGGGGTCTTCTCCGTCCCCTCCTCCCTTCCCCCCCACCTCATGCCCTCCAGGGCGAGGGCCCTGTGAAAGGCGCCCTGTCGCTTTAAAAGGGCTCCCCAGCAGTGGGATTCCGGGCCATTTTTCCTTTTTATGGCCACTTTTGGAGGGCGTGATCCTGTTAGCAAACCTTCGCCCCAGTAAATACCCTGCAGCCTCCGCCGGTAATGACAAGCCGGCGGGGAGCCCACTGAGGGCTCCGGGGCTCCGGCAGGCGGCGCCGCTGCAGCCCCGGGCCCGCGGCCGCAGCGAGGCCCGAGCGAGGCCCCCGCCGGGATCGGTCTCGGCAGGGCCCGCACAGGCCTGCGCGGCCGTGAACTTGGCCGGGAGCGCCTTCCCGAATGCGCGCGCCAGCCGGGAGCCTCTCCCGGTCCCGGATATCCGAGGCCCCCACCCGCTCGGCGCCCCCAAGAACAAAGCTCGCCGCCGCCCTGTCCCAGGGCTCCCGCGGTCAGGTGTCAGGCGGCCTGGGCACCACTGCCCCTACGACCCTCGTCATGCCTCCCCGCCCCGCAGGGGCATCTCGGCCTGCCCTCCCCGCGGCGGCCCCCGCTCACTCGGGACTTGTGTGTCTGTCCCCTGTGGAGGGGTCTGGTCCTCCCGGGGCCCCTTCTCCGGGAAGGCGAGACACAGAGATGCCGCCGGGGCCTCCCCGCCCCCCTTCCCCAGCCGCCGCAACAATGGAGGGCCGGGCTGCAGAGGCCGGGTCGCCAGCCCCCCGTCCGAGAGCAGGTGCGCGAGGGGGCTGCGGCCGGGTCCCGCCGCCGCCCCGCCCGGCCGCGCCCCCTCCCCGTGGGCGGCCCCCGCGCCGCTCGCGCCCCCAGCCCGCCCGGCGCCCGCGCTCACCTTGTTTGGGGCCGCCTCCGCGTTTCCCCTCTCCTGTCCAAAACCCTCCCGGAAAAGCCCCCCGAGCCGAGGCGCCTGCACGGGAAATTGCATTTTGGCGGCTCCGGGGCTGGGCGGGGGCTCCCCAGGCCACGGGCAGGGGGAGGGGGCCGCGGTGCTCCGGCGCCGGCTCGAACCCGCGGCCGCCGCCTCCCGCCCACCCGCCTGTCTGTCTCGGTGACGTGCCCGCGCTCCCCGCCGCCGCCGCCGCCCCCTCCCTCCTCCCCGCGCCGTGCCGGGCGGTGGGTCCAGCCGCGGCCGTGTGCGCCCCGAGGCCTCCCGCCAGGCGCACCGGGACACAAGAGGGGATGCCCATGGGCTCCAGGACGCAGCTCCCAGGCTCCGCGCAGGGGACACGGGGGCGCGAACGGGCACACGCAGGAACCCAGATGCACGCAGACCTGAAAGGCGCAGGGGGAGCAAACGCGCACAAAGGCACACGGACCACAAACACAGGGAAGGGTGTGCAAGGGGCTTCCAGACACAACCCCACCGGAGGAAACTGTAGGACATGCAGGAGCACCCGCCACACAAGGATGTCCATGAAACCCAGCTACACGCATAGGGACACCCAGGGTCACACAGACACATGCAAGATACAGACACACACCACCTCCAAGGGACAGGAGGAATGTCCTCAGAACTGAAATAGAGTACATAGAGGATCCCGGGGCGCACACGGAAAATACTGGTACACAAATACACAGACTCACAGGAATGGCCCCAGAACACACACATGCATGCACACAGGCCCAGGGGCATACACAAGGTACACAGACACACAGGTGTACACATAAAACCAACACAGCTCCCCATTCATCGGGTGCACAGCCATGGGAACACCCTTACACACAGCATGGATATATACACAGACACAACACACGGATATATACACAGAACAGAAACCCACAGAGACCATACACAGTCTCAGGGGCACACGCAGACACACAAAGGTCACAGGCACACAACTATATGCACAATCACTCACGTACAAAGGGTAGAGGCACACTGGAATCCATAGAACCAACACGCACACCCACAAAACCCCCGGGCAGGTCCCCAGGGCCACAGGGGTCAGCAAGGACACACAAAATACAGGGACACTTGGGCATATGTGTGTCTGGGACCATCTGGTGTAGGCACACACACAGGCTAGGTATACAGGTCACATACAGGAAGCGGACTCAAAAGTTGAACATGGGGTGGGGCTCTTCTGGCTTCCTGGAATTGCTCACATGGAGCCCCCATCTTCACACACACGCACACACACCACGTACATGGGCACACACACTGGCTGAGGATTCCTCCAGGGATCTGCACACAGGTCCCCCCCGCAAATACTCCCTAACAATACACTCAATCCCTGCCTGTCGTGGCCACCTCGACTGGTGGAAAGAGGTCACCTCAGGGCAGACTGTGGTACCAGCTGGACCTTCCATTGGCTGGGACTCAGCTGACAGATTTCTCATTCAGTTGATTTATTTCTCCCCCACTCCAGTCTGAAAAGGGGTAAAGGAAAGCTTCGAGCCCCCCACCCCCAAGCCCAGGCCTTAACCTTTGTGGGCCGGGGCCCTGCTCCACCTGGCCATGCCCCTCCCCTTTGGGCCCCCTCACCACAGTCCTGTCTCACTTCTCCTTGACAAGTCTCCCTTTCCCATACCCTCCCCCCTTTCTTCAGGTTTCAACCCAGAAAGCCAAGCTCCAGCTGGTCCAGGAGGGTGGATGTCCCCAGGACCCACCAGAGGCTATTGGGGTTCAGCCCTACTCTATACCTGACTTCCCCGCAAATGGGGGATAATTCCCTGGAAGAGAGGGCCACGCAAGGAAGAGGATGAGAGTAAGTAGTAACTGGGCCTCCGTGGGTGGGGACAGCTTTGTTGATGTCTCTTACGTAGCCTCCCCCTTCGAACTGAAAAGGAGGGGGTTGTTTTGGAATATACAACATTTATTCATTCAGTCCCAACCATCTCAGACTCTTCCTAGCAAGCCAATGAAGTGAATATTGTAATTTTTACATATGGGCAACTGAGGCCCAGAAAGGGACTGCCTCTTGCCTAGGGAGGCACAGCCTGTAGGTTGCAGAGAAGGCCTTGGGAATTTCCCCAAGGCCTTTCCTCATCTGCTTTCAGGATGGGCTTAAAGAAGCTCTCCCGCCAGCTTTCTGGCCTGCCGAGCTTCCCTCAGCTGCCAGCAGGGGGAAGCAGACTCCAGAGCCCTCCCACTGTGGGGGCAGGCTGGCTCTCAATTCCCTCTTCCTCCCAGCCCTCCCCACATCCCAGCAGCTGAAGACTCTGCCCGGACCCCGCAGGCTGGAATCTCCAACTGTCAAGATGCAGGGGCTCCAGAAGAAAGGAGCTTTTCTTAAATAAAGCCCCTAGAACTGACATCCCGACCAAGGCCTCACTCGCACGTGGTCCCTCTCTTTTTTTTTTTAAACATCTTTATTGGAGTATAATTGCTTTACAATGGTGTGTTAGTTTCTGCTGTATAACAAAGTGCATCAGCTCTACAGTATACATACATCCCCATATCTCCTCCCTCTTGCGTCTCCCTCCCACCCTCCCTATCCCACCCCTCTAGGTGGACACAAAGCACAGAACCGATCTCCCTGTGCTATGCGGCTGCTTCCCACTAGCTAGCTATTTTACGTTTAGTAGTGTATATATGTCCGTGTCACTCTAAGCTCTAGCTCTACTCCTTCTTGCTGCAACACAGGCTGGCAGGCAGCCTCTGCATTCCTGAACTGGGTCAGACCAGGAGAGAGGATTCCTGGATCCCGGCCCAGTGTTTAGTCCCACCCCTACCCCAAAGTCCTCTGAATAGCCCCTGGAGCCCAGCACAGGATGGGAGGGTCAGTGGGGGAAGCCCCAGTGCCCAAGCCGCCTGGTTCCTTCTGGCGTGGGAACTGCCCTCCCCACCCCACCCCAGCCCCCAGTTCCTGGGGCCCCTGCCAGTGCTGACTCATAGGGGACCCACGGCTGTGACTCAGCAGTGGCCCTTCCTGAACCTCTCCCTGAGAGATTTCTCACCCTATGTCCCTCCTGTCCCCTTGAGGGTCTCCTCAGGGACCCAGATGTAGGCTTGGTGGGTGTGTAAACCAAAAGGCCCTTCTCAGCTCCATCAGTCCCTGAGCCCCAGTCCCCAAGGACCCCCAAGGCTGTGGCTCTGGGTGGATAGGCCTGGCTCTGGGGGTCTAGGGCAGGGCCCGTGTGTGCCCAGATGTGTGCCCCAGGCAAGGCCCAGGCTGTGAGCATGCCTTCCTCTGCACTCCACTGGAGTCTGGGCGGAGGGTGCTCCAGGTCCCTATGAGGCCTGAGCTGGGAGCTCGTTTACCAGCTCCTCCAACAATTTTCCCCCTATCCGGAAATGGCAGCTCCATTCTTCTAGCTACTCGGGCCAAAACATTTCTTAACAAATGCAATCCATTAACAAATTCAGTTACTGTCCCTTCTAAAGGCACCTAGAATCTTACCCTCTCCAGAGCCCCCATGCAGGTCCAGCCCCCATCATCTCTCCCCTGGACCTATGCAGTTGCCACCTCCTTGCTCTCCCTGTCCCAACCTCCCACAGTCTGTTCCACCGCAGCCCAAGGGCACCTGTGAACACCTTAGTCCCTCTTCTGCTCAGAACCCTCCATGGCTCCCATTTCATTCATACCAAAAGCCCAAGTCCACTCTGCGGCCCCGCACACTCTATCCTGTCCCCTCCCTCCCTCACCTCCTCTGCTCTATCCCTTATTCCCTCTACTCCAACCACATGGGCCTCCTCACTGTTCCTCAAACACACCAGGTATTGTCCGGCCTCAGGACCTTTGCACAGGCTGTTCCCTCTGCCAAGAACTCTCTTCCCCCAGATACCCAACCACGTGGCTGCCTCCCTCACCTCCTTCAGGTCTCTGCTTAAATATCATCTCCTCAGTGAGACCTTGCCTGACCCCCCCCCATTTAAAATCACACCCCCTTGCTTTATCCTGCTCTATTTTTTCTTTTCCATTGGCCTATCACCTTTGAACACACTATATGTTTTACTGCATATTCTTGTTTCTTGTCTGACTCCTTTAGTCACATGTCAGCTCCCTCAGGGCAGGAAGCTTTGACTTGATCACTGTTGGAGCACTGAGAGCAGAGTCTCAGACTGTTGTGCGGACGTATTGATAATTACCATGTTCCTGGCATGTTGGGGAACAAAAAGGACATAGCACCCTCCTGCCACTGTCGGGTGGGGCAGATAGTCACATAGCTAGCTGATTGCAATGAAGAGTTTTCAGTGCTGAAAGCCAGAAGCACAAGGGAGTATAGGGGAGGCATGGGGCCAGCCTGGAGGATGAGGTGCAATCAGGGAAGGCTTCTGGAGGAGGTGAGTTGAGGCAGGGCCTTGACAGCCAGTGAAGAGTTTGGATATAAGTATAGGGCTGGAAGGTTTGGAGGGTTTTAATTTTTAGTTAGGTTTATTGAGGTATCATTTACATAGAGTAAAATTCAGCCCTTATACTATTCTATGAGTTTTGACAAATGCATAGAGCTGTGTAACCACTGCCTGAATCACAGTATAGCAGATATAATAGGAGTATGAGGTCATGAGCACCAGGCCGTGCACACAGCAATGGGGACACGGGTAGAAGCAGAGGGGAGACCAGTGTGGCTGGCTATCCATTGGCCTGGATTAGGACAGAGGCCTGGGGGACAGGTGGGAATGGGAAGCTTCAGGAAATGGGGCGGACAGGTCTCAGAGGTGGACCAAGTGTGGAGGTTGAGGAGGAAGGGTGGGCAGGTTGAGTCAGAGGCACCTGTGGGCCCCCCGGGAGGAGATATTCAGAGAGGGAGGTCATCAATACGTGGTTATAACCAAAGCTATGCCTAGGTCGGAGAGCATTTGAGAGGCATTTCACAAAGACTGAGGAGGAGGAGGATGGGAAGGAGGGAGGAAAAGGGCAACCAGGAGAATGTAGTGTCCTGTGGCCAAGGGGGAAGTAGGCAAAGGTGACAAATTCTTTTTTTTTTTTGGTCATGTGGTGTGGCATGCAGGATCTTAGTTCCCCCACCAGGGATCAAACCCATGCCCCCTGCGGTGGAAGCATGGAGTCCTAACCACTGGACAGCCAGGGAGTTCTCAAAAGATGACAGAGTCTATATAGAGGTCGAGGACAGTGATGACTGGGAAAATTGGCCTGACTCAGCAACTTGGTGTCAGTGGTGTGATCAGGCAGCCCCTTGAGAAGGAAGGAAGGGAAGGAAACAGAGGCGGTGAGCCCAGCGCGGCAGTCTCCAACACAAGTACTGTATACTGTAAGCCACAAACGCAATTACATATGTGTAATTAAAAAAATGTTTAGTAGCCCCTTTGCAAAAAAGTAAAAAGAAACAGGTGAAATGAATATTGATAATATATTCGATTTAACCTGATATACCCAAAATAGCATCGTTTCAACATGTAATCAAGATTTAAAAAACCCTCTCAATCAGATATTTCATATTCTTTAAAAAAGCTTGAGGGACTTCCCTGGTGGCGCAGTGGTTAAGACTCCGTGCTCCCAGTGCAGGGGACCCAGGTTCCATCCCTGGTCAGGGAACTAGATCCCACATGCATGCTGCAACCAATACTTTGTGTGCCACAACTAAGGAGCCCTCGAGCCACAACTAAGGAGCCTGCCTGCTGCAACTAAGACTCGGTGCAACCAAATAAATCAATCAATAAACAAATATTTAAAAAACCCCAAAACTTTATATTTACAACACATCTCAATTTGGGATAGCCACATTTCAGGTGCCCAGTAGACAAGTGACAAGTGGCAATGTCACTGGTAAAGCACAGATCTAGACAGGGCCCAGTTTTGCCCTTGTATGACTCACCTCATTCATATTTCCTTAATCCCCACCCTATCGGATCCTCTCTTTATTAGTTGATTTCCCCCACAAACACGTGTACACAAATGTTCATAGCAGCATTATTCATGTTAGCCAAAAAGTGAAAAATACCCAAATGTCCATTAACTGATGAATGGATTTAAAAAAATGTGGCGTATCCATACCACATATGATTTGGCAATCAAAAGGAATGAAGTTGTGATACATGCCACAACATGAATTCATCTTGAAAAGTGAATGAAGCCAGTCACAAGTCACATTATATGAGTCCATTAATATAGAGAGACAGAAAGTAGTTTGGGGGCACCAGGGGCTGGGGGAGGGGAGGGACTTGGGGAGTGACCACCTGTGGGTGCTGGGTTTCTTTTGGGGGACAGTGACAATGTTCTAAAATCGATTGTGGCAATGGTTACACAACTCTGTGAATACACTAAAAACACTGAATTATTTAAATAGGTCGATTGTACGGTATGGGAATTTTATCTCAATAAAGCTGTTATAAAAAATATTTAACCTTAATTACTGAGTGTTTCTGTGCTCCCTTAAATTTTGCCTTCCAATGGAGTGCCACTCTCTTCTCAACCTAGTCCAGGCCCTGCTATTCTTCCCAAACACCACGCTTAAGAGGGACAGATAAGGTGGAGAAAAGGCCCCAGGGCAGGACCAAGGAGGGGAGGCCAGGGCAGAGATGTACCCCCAGCGCCCTTGTTTCCTACCGGAAGTCATGGGCTTCCCTGAGTGGCAGGCTCTCCGAGGTGGGAAGAATGATGCCTCCAGAGCCCGATTCCAAGGGCCCCGGCCTACCGGCGCAACCAGACAGCCTGACTCAGTTTGCCCGCTGTATGCGTGTGACCTTCCGCTGTCCCCCTAGTGACTCAGGCTGCTTGGAAGCCCCCTCCCTGGGGATGCTTGGCTGCCCACGATGAGTTTTCACAGACATTGTGAAAGTGGGCTGGCGCCTCCCGGGCCCAGGCCGGGGTCCTGTGGGCAGCCCACCAGGGCCTTGTCCCCACAGCCCGTCTCCCCCAGAGGGCCTGGGTCTGGGGGAGGGAGGTGGGGAGCTCTTCTCAAAGGGCCTTTGTGGGAGCGGCTGGGACGCTTGAGGGGGGGCTGCCGGGGGACCACGCCCTGCGTGACTCACTCTTCATTGCTGGGCAGTGACTCACGCCTAGGCCCCCCCCCTCCTGCCCACTTGCAGCAGGTGCTGCCAGCGCCAGTTTCGGGATGGGGGCCCCCCGAAGCCATGTTCATGCCACCTTACACCGGGCCTGTGATCTGCACTCATTTCCAGGGGTGCTCGCTCTGCCCTGCCCTCCTAGCCCTGCAGGGCTCAGACCACGGAGAAAACTTCCCACAATCCCTCTTGTTCTTGGTGGGATGGGGCGGGGGGCACAGCCCTGGTACTGAGATGTGCCAGCTATTATCTCACGAATGATTCGTGGAATCCCCAAACCACCGGAGTGGTAGGGCGTTTTTGCTACCTCCTTTAACAGATGAGGAAACTGAGGCTTGGTGAGATTATGAAGTTTGCCCAAAGACCCAAGAAGCAGATCAAACCCAGAGCTGGGGCATATCAAAGTGATGCCCGAGTGTATATAGGTAATGATCCCAGCTGCCTTGTGCACCAGTAATGGGTTACTGCAGCCTGTAATGTTGCGTCCATTTTACTGATGAGCAAACTGAGGCAATGAGCGCCTAAGCCACACCCGAGAGTGAGAGGCTGGGACGGGATTCGAACCGGTATCTGCAGCCGGGGCTTGTTCCGACGCTTCGCAACCGGCCTTGAGCACCCACTTGGGGGCTGGGGCGCCCCAGCCGCCGGGCCCCTCCAGCCGCCGGGGCCAGCCGGGACCCGGCCGCCCGCCAGGCTGCCGGGCGCCGCGCCTGCCTGCATCACGCCGCTGTGAGTCACCGAGCGCGCCGGCCCCGCCCCCCGCGCCAACAAACAGCGCGTTGCCTGGCAACCGCCGCAGGTTCCCCGCCCGGGCCGCGCTCGAGGACTGGGGTTCGAGCCTCCAGCCAGGTGGAAGCTGTGAGCGGCTCCGCGAGCCGGTGGCTTTATTCAGATTAGGAACTTAGATCAGGCCTGCACTCCTGGTTAGCACGGAGATGAGGGCAAAAGACACAGCAGTGGTTCAACGGCAGGGGAGGTGGGGGTGGCGCGGGGTTGGAGTTGAGGGGGGTGGAGAACAGAGGGTCCCTAGGCCAGACCTGCCCCTGGTTCTCAGAAGGCCGGTGCCAGGGTCAGGGAATGGCACGGGAGACTCGCTGTGGGGTGAGACGTGCCCTGAGGAGCTGGGCTAGAGCTGTGGTCAAGAAGGCATTGTCCTAGAGGGATCTGGGGAGCCGACCGGGGAGTGGGGATCGGGAGGGCTGTGGTGGGAGCTTTCGGCTTTTGACCATCCCCCCACCCTCAAAGGAGCTAACACAACGAGCACGTTCTATGTTCCAAGCTCTGTTCTACACACGTGTGTACCTATGGACATTAATGTTCACAACAGCTCTGTGACATTCCACTGGTATTATTCCCATTTGACACATGGGGAAACCGAGTCACAGAGAAGCAAAATCCTTTGCTAGAAGAGCATCAAGCTTGAAACCAGGCAAGGTGACTTGGGCTCCTTTGCTCCTGTCAGTGGGTGCATGCCCCCTCTTGGGGGCCGTCCTATCTGTGGGAGTCTCCAGCGTGGTTATGAGTGACAAGTCCACTCGGAGCTTGGGTGGGACATGTAAGGCTGTAGTAGGGGCTGGGTGGGCTCCTTGGGGACTGTTGACACAAGGCTGTGTCCTCCAGAGGCTGTGCCAGGCCCCCTCCCAGGCTGCCAGGCTATTTGAGGGCAGGGAGGGAGTTCCCCAAGGGCCAGCATCACTTCACTCTAGGCTCCCCAGGACCCATACACCACGGAGCTGCCCACGGGACCCCTAAGGGGGCTTCATGAGGGGTTTCGCAGGGCCCCAGACCCCGTGGGGTAGGGAAAAGAGTAGGCACCAACACTGGAGCAGGGTGGGCATGGACATGCCCCAACCCCACCCCTGGGTACCTTTGCGTCATTTAAGAGACGTTCATTTACTTAAATGATTGATTAAATTACCCATATGTTTGAGTGAGGAGACAGAAGCGTACAGAGTCTCTGGAGAGTGTAAAGTCAGAAGGTCATGGTGGGAGGTGAGAAAGGCTTCCTGGAGGAGGTGATGGCCTAGGACCTGAAGGATGCTCACAAGTTGGCAGGTGGGTATGAAAGGCAGGTTGGAGAGAAGGTGGGGACCTGACAAGCAGGGTCTTGTAGGTGGCAAGGGGGACCATGGTGGAACTTTTCGCAGCGGATGGTAGAAGGGAGATGTGACTGGATTTAATTGGCTCTCTCTGGAGAATGGATGGAAGGAGTAAGGCTGGAAGCAAGGAGACCAGGGAGACCTGACTGTTGGAGTGTTTTCAGGCCAGAGATGATGGTGGCTCAGAAATACAGTTGCCAGATTTAGCAAATAAAAATACAGGAGACCTAGTTAAATTTGATATTTAGATATAGAGCAAGTAAAAACATTTTTTTTGGTAAAATATATCCCAACTATTGCATGGGACATACTGATACTAAATGATTCATTGTTTATCTGAAAATCAGTTTTAACTCGGTGTCATGCATTTTATCTGGCAAGAGTACTTGAGGGTCTCAGGGAACCCTGGGGATGGGGAAACGATAATATAACAACGATGGAGCAAATGCACTTTGAAGTGTGTACTACTATCATCCCCATTATGCAGATAAGTAAACTGAGGCCCAGAGAGTTTTTTTTTTTTTTGTAACATGTCTCTACAGTTAGTAAGTTGGTGACTCCCGATTGGAACCTAGGCATGTTGATTACAGTTCACCAGCCGATTAGAGCTGGCATCCCCCTTCCTCTCCGGGAGTGGGGTGGGGAATGGAACTTAGGCGCCAGGGTTTCCTCGGTTTCTGGTGACCCAGGTAAGGGCCTTCTTAATGCAATAGACTCCTCAGCCCCCTCTTGCAGCCTGGGATCTGTGCCACCTCCTTTGCGCCTCTCCTCTCAGGATACTGAGGCAGTGGGAGGGACGGGAGTCGGCCTCAGGGGGGCTCCTCTCCCCGGCTGAGGCTCGGCCTCGGCCTCCTCCAAGCCGGGAGGATCCGCCGTCTGCGCCCGCCGGCAGGGGGAGGGGGAGGGTTATTTTTACCTCCCTCCAGGCAGCCGGGGCGACAGGAAGCGAGCGCGCAGCCCGCCAGATGTGGGGAGCCAGACAGCTGGGAGCAGCCACAGCTGGACCGGCGGCCGGCTGGGGGCGGGGGGAGGCAGGGTGTGCAGAGGGCGGATCCCAGGCTCAGGTCCCCCCTTTGTTCCCGGCCGCCCCAGCCTCCCCTCTGAGGTCCCCCTCTCACTCCCATCCCCGCTTGCTCATCTCAGGGGTGACCTCGCTGTCCCCCATCTTTGCGCTAGTGTCCCCGGTGCTCATGGGCTCTCGGGAATCGGGCGGAGAGGGGACCCTGCTTCTAGCCCCGGGGACCCCCTGGTCCCAGCAGAGTGAGGAGTGGAAGGGGGAGACAGCCCCTCGCCGGCCCTGCCTGCCACCGCCATTGTTTACCCGTCGGCTGCCTCCTAGGAAACTTAACCCGCCCGCGGTAATTTTATTTGGGAACTTCGGCCAGTTGCCATAGCAACCCCCAGTGACGTCAGAGGGGCTGGGGCCCGAAATCCCCGGGAAAGGGGGGATGGGTTTAGGGGGGGAGACCCCCCAGGAGGGACCCTCATTAACCCTGCGGCTGCCGGGCCCCAGTCAGAGGGGAGATGGCAGCCAGATGCGACACCTCTTGGGCGCCCCCATTCTGGCCCGGTGCCAAGTTAGGGTGGCCGGCCAGGCCTTGATGTCATCCAGTGCTGGGTGGGTGGTGAGTCAGTCCTCGGGTGGGGACTGGGCCAGGCCTGGGGGGCTCTTCCTATCTGACTCACCCCTCCCCCAGCACCCTGATGGACCTTGCCCTAGGGATTTCAGGCACCTGGCTGGGGGTCCCCATAGATCCCTGGGGTCTCTCTGCCGCTCTGAACTGTAGGTGGGTAGGCAAGGGCTTTTCTGGTTCTCTCAACACCAGTTTGGTGGGGTCGAATGAAAGGGTTAGTGTCAGTGAACTGGGGCCACCACACAATGTCCTTCCCCGGATGTGGGGAGTGGCTGGTGTCCTAGTGAGGGGGCAGGTGGTGGGATCCCAGCTCAGTCCATAACACAGCCTGTCACCAGGGTGACGGGAGGCAGGGGCCCTGACTGGCAAGGAGGAGCAGAGCACCAGCCTGGGGCTGGGCTGGGAGGAGCCAACCCTAACCACAGTGACGTGGGACTTCCTCGTCAGGGCCTGTTTGATGTCTCTGTGTGCAGCGTTGCCATGGGGCCAGGCAGGCGGCCCTGCGTATGAGCCGGGGTGGCCTACAGGGTGACTGAGTCTGTCAGGGTCCTTTGACCCAGCTCCCCCAACCCAGGTGTGCATGACTGCGTAACCCTGGCGTACCTATGTGAACATGCTTATCCAGCTTTGACCCCGCCTCAGGCCCTGGACCAGGAAGGACATGGTGCAGCTCATCTCTGAATCTCATAACAACTGCAAAAGGCCCATTTTCAGGCTCATTTTACAGATAAACTGAGGCTCAGAGAGGTGTGATTACTTGGCCAAAGACATCCAGCTAGAAGCTGGGGAGCAAAAATTGGAAACTTAAGTTTTTCCACTCTGCTTCCCGCCCCCCACCATCACACTGGTCTCCTCACTGTTTCTCAAATATTCCAGGAACTTCCTGCCTCAGGGCCTTTGCACTGGCTGTTCCCTCTCTACCTGAAACTCTCTTCCTCCAGATGTCTGCATGGCTTCTCCCTTGCCTCCTATAAATCTTTGTTCAAATGTCACCTCCTCCTCAGGGTAGCCTTTCCTGACCTGGCCCCCACCACCTCCCTCCTCATCTCCTTTGCCCCCTTCTATTCTCTCCCTAACACATACCATACCACCCAACACACCATGTGTCTTTATACCTGTCTATTTATTGTGTATTTCCCCATAGATGTGGACTCCATGAGGGCAGGGTTTTTTTTCTGGCTTGTTCTCTGCTGTGTTCCCAGTGCCCAGAACAGCACCTGGCACACAGCAGGCACTCAAGAATGTTTGAAGAATGAACAAATGGGCGTGTGTGTATGCCCTGTGCCACTTGACCGCTTGGCCTGGTCTCACCCTGGCCCTGTCCTCTCACCCCTCCCCGTCATTACAAAGGATCAGTTGGCCACATTGGAGAGCTCCGATCCCTGTTGGCTGCTGTCCCTGGGTAAATTGGCCGGCTCAGGACCAGGGTGTGTGTGTGTGTGTAGGGGGGCAAATGTCAGGAATCCAGATGGAGGGCTGAGGGCACCGGGAGGACCCTCCAAACTTGGGCTGAGGGAGGCTGAGCTGTGGGGGTCCAAGCCACTTGCAGGGAAACGGCAGAATGGCTTACATGGGCTCAGGGCCTTTGGCACGGGTATCCCTGGAGGCCATCGTGGAGGAGGCATTTCCCCTAAATGTGTGCCCGACTGGACTAATAAGGAGAGGAGGATGGTTCTGGATGGGAGAACTTGCCCTGCGGTGTAAAGGTAGTGTTCTGGAGGGGTGGCGTGGAGGGGGTGCCCCACTGTAATGTAGTTGCTGTATGCTTCTAGAATGATGTGTGTGTGTGTGTGTGTGTGTGTGTGTGTGTGTGTGTGTGTGTGTGTCCACAGGAAGACTCTGGACCCTGGGAACTCCATTCCCCTGTTTGTAGCTGCTCAGGAAGCCATGTGGCGAGTGCCCCACCCCCTCTGGGCCCCACCCTGAGTCGGGGAATTCTGTGCCACCCCAAATCTCCCCCTGGGGCCCCACAGGCGGCTCTGCCCCCTCCTGCCCCAACCTGCCAGATCCTGCAGCCTGGGCCAGCCTGCCCCTTGGGCCCCAGAGAGAAGAAAGACCCAGGAGCCCCCAGGGCTGGGCCCCATGGGATAGTAGCTAGGTGTGGCTTCTGCCCCTCTCTCCGCAATCCCACCAAGATCCGAAGTAGGAGCCTGTTGAGCTGTACTGAGGAAATGAGGGACTCTGGAGGAATTCTGGGGTGCAAAGTGACCCAGAGGCACCCAACCAGCTCCTCCAGTCTTCTGCCTGGGTCTGCTGCTGGGTCGCCCCCTCCCCACCCCAGCTTTAGTCTTATTGCCTGGGAAGTGGGGTGGTGAAGGATCTGACCCCCAGCCCTAATTATATGACTTTGGAAATGTTGGAGCGGGGTAGGGTGGGAGAAAAACCGTCTCCCATAGCAATGCTCACACAGGTCTGGGAAGGGTCCTCTGGCTGCATAACCTTGCTGTGGCATCGTGGTGGTGGTGGTGGTGGTGGTGGTCTGGAGGCCATTGGCCCCAGTCCCATCTTGGAGAGGGCAAAGTGGCATCCAGGCATGCCCAAGGAGGCTGGCTTGGCATCAGAGGGCACCCCACCCCCCCTTTGCTGAGTTTTGTTCCCGGCCCCCCACCTGGGCACAGGGCCAGGCCCCAAGGCAGGGCCCCGTCCTGGGGAACAATGCCTCCGTGTTCCTCCTCCCAGTGGAGGGGAGGTCGGTGGAGGATGAGGTGGGACAGACACGCATGCAGGGAAGGAGGGAGGGATCCAGGGAGGGCCTCTCTCCCAGGGATACTCCAGGAGCTGGGGAGTTTCCCAGAGGCCCTGGGTGTGTGCCGGGAAGCCTGAGGGGGGAGGGGACCTAGACCAGGGACCACCTGGACTGGAGTCAGAAAGTCTTCAATGGCAGCAGGAGAGGGTTGGGTGGGATAAAAGGAGGGACTTCCTGAGGCTAAAGAACGCACTGTGGAACTGGAAAGAGTGGGGATTCGTGTTTGGCAGAATCCCAGAATACCCAGGCCCATGCCCTCCCAGGGAAGGGAGGGGTCCGCGGTGGCAGTGTGACACCCATGCCCCCTCCATCTCCCCTCCCCTTGTCTGCGGCCTCCTGGGTTTCTCTCCCTGCCTAGGGCAGGACCTAGGCCAAGAGGAGTTTCGGAGGTGCGATGTGAATTAGGACCCCTGCTCCCGCCCTATCCCAGCAGGAAGAGCCTTCGCTGAAAAACTGGGGCTAGACCCCGAGTCCAGGACCCAGAGGGAGGAGTTGGGCTGAGTATGGGGCCCAGGAAGAGTTGGGACAAGGGAGGAGAAAGTTGGGGCTGAGTTGGGGACGGGACAGAGTTGGGGGACCGGAGAAAGAAAGTGGGGGCGGACCGGCTCCGGGGGCACATGACGGCGGCGCCCGCCCCGCCCCGCGCCCGCCCCCTGCCCGGCCGCGGGGGAGGAGACGGGGAGGTTTTAAAAGCGATTCGACCCCGCGGCGGGCCGGCCAGTGAGTGGGATGGAGCGCGGTCGGCGACCGCCCCCGGCTCGTTTCGGCCCCGCCGCCCGCCCGCCTGTGTCTCCGCCGGCCGGGCCGGGGCGGCGGCCGGAGCCCCGAGTGCCGGCTCCCCTCCCCCGTGGGTGAGTCGGGGAGGGAACCGGGAGGGAGGCGGCGGCGCCGTGGTGGCGGCGGCAACTTTTCCGCGCCGGACTCTGGGGCTGAGTGGGGGTGCGCCCGGCGGGTCCGCCGGCCCTTGGCGAGGGGGAGGGCGCCGCCCCGCGCCCCGCCGCCGGTGGCTGGGGGAGGACCGCGGGGCCCGTGTATCTGGTGGTGGCGGCGACGGAGTCCCGGGGCGCCCCCTACAGAGCGGGGGAAGGGCGGCCCACCTCTACCCCGTCCCCTGGGACCCGCCGCGGCCCCCCCCCCAACCACTCCCCCCCCAGGAGACTCCTGCGAGTGTGGTGGGGAGGACGGGTCCCAACGCGACCGGCGCAGGTCGAGGTGGGCAGGAGTTGGTCGCAGGGTGGGAGGGTATGTGCCTCGCTTGGGGTGGAGGGAATGGCCTCTGGGGGTGCATGTCTGG
The DNA here is from genome assembly GCF_949774975.1 of Lagenorhynchus albirostris. NCBI lineage: Eukaryota > Metazoa > Chordata > Mammalia > Artiodactyla > Delphinidae > Lagenorhynchus > Lagenorhynchus albirostris. The sequence continues at coordinate 162,411,747 of NC_083097.1, read as the reverse complement.
GCTTTGTAGGTCGGGGTCTCCCAGAGTTCTGTGGATGCGGGTGGGAGACAGTGGTTCAAGTTTTTGACATGTCAGCCAGTGAGTGAGGGGAAGGCCTTCCACAGAGGAGAGGGCTGGGGCCCAGCGGTACAGCCTGGGCTTAGGAGGACTTGGGGGACCCTCTTCTCCCTTCCCACTCCTTCTGGCCCAGTGGAGAAGGGCTCATTCATAGGAAGGGGGCCAGGTTTGGGAGATTCCTGGAGGGCTGACTCCCCAGCCCTGTGTAGCTTGGGGTCCCCGTGCCCTCGGGAGGCAGGAAGAGGGTGAAAGGACCCAGACTGAACTCTGACCCCTTCATCCTAGCCCCAGACTGACCTCTGACCCCAGCACCGGACTTGACTGCTACCAAAGCCCCCAGCCGTATGCTGACTGTCCTATGCAACCCAGCCAGGCCCAGACCCAGTGAGTGGCCTCTTGAATGCCTTGGAGGTGCAGTTGGCTCCCTGTCACCTGTCCCCTCTGCCCCAGCCCCAACCAGCTGCCTGTCCATGGCTGGTGGTATATGAGGGTGAGGCTGGGATGTGTGGGACCCTTGGCAGGAGGGGTGTCCTCTGGCAGCCCTGCCCATGCCAGCCCGAGCTGGAGGGCAGTACCCAACAGGTGCCCGGGCTCAGAGGCGAGGTGATGTAGGACACACCCTGTCCGCTCGCCCACGCACCCTGCCCGGGCCAGCCGGTGCGCATGTGTTCACATGCCACCGTCCTGGGAAGGCATGGGCCCTAGGGCCTGGTGCCAGCTCTGTCCTAGCGTCCAGGGGGCACCCACTGCCCTCTGTCCTTGCAGGATGTCCGCTGGGAGCTCCCTCAAGACCCCAACGGGCAAGTCTTGTCTGTGGGCCTGGAGGGGGCCCTAAAATAGCTGCTAGCCTGGCTCGGGGCTGGCATGCGGAGCACATGCGTGACAGGGCGTGTCCAGGGGGGTCGGGCCTGTCTGTGCTGGCCCAGCCTCTGAGTCTCGCAGACCCTTGCTCACTGGAAAGAAACAGCAGAGGCGGATGCTCCAGGGGTCCTCCCCGGGACCCCCCTACCAACCCCTGCCTGTTGTAAGTGGAGGCCAGATGTTCTGTGCAGGCCGCAGCTGCGGGGCAAACCCCTGACCCATTTGCAGTCACAGGGTCACTGGCCCCATGGGTGCAGTGGGATGACCTGTTCTCTGGGGGCCCAGGTGATGCTTTGATATACCGTAAGGCATTTTTCAGAGTTTGCCCTTCACTTTGGGAGGCTGGGTGGGGGAGTCTGTTCGAAGTGAAGGACACCGCAAGGAACCCTGGGCGGTCTGAAGAAAACTCCTTCCGGCCCCTCTCTGGGCTGGCTGGCTGGCCCTTTCCCACTTTGGATACACTTTATGCCAGGATCAGGCCTGGCTTTTCCTTAGACTTCCCGCATGACCTTGGGCCTGGTTCTGAATCCTCTGGGCCTCAGTTTCTCCATCTGTATATGGGAAGCATTGGGAAAAACGAGTGGAGGGAAGTGTGTGCTTCCCTTCCCTGTCCTGGGCCCTCACTTTCAGATCACTTGGAGGGCACTCTGGCCACCTTCCCTCCTGCCATTGGGTGTCCTGTGTGAACACGGAGGTGCGCCTGGGGAAAGGCCGGTCCCCCGGGAAGGACGTACTCGGAAGCCAGTGGGTGTGGGTGTGTGAGAATCCTTGGGCAGAGAAGGACACCGCCATGCTGGGCACAGCTGAGTCATGCTGCAGCGGCGCCTTGCCCCAGGGTGCTGGAGCTGGCGTCGCCCTGGGTGTGGTCACTGAGCTGTGGCCCTGGGCAGAGCAGGCCTGGGTGGTCTGGGATGGGGTCCTGGATGGTGAGGGGCCAGGGAACTGACTTCTGAGATGCTAAAGCCCCTTGGCCTCCCTCTGGCCTTGGTCAGGCGTCATCGTCCAGGATCATGGTCACCCACACCCTGAGAATACCTTGGGGAGCCAAGGAATCCTGACCTTTGGGCCTGGGAATTGTCGGGGTGCTATAGGAGGGGGACAGGGTCTGGAAGCCAACAACTGCCTTTAAGGCCATTGGCCCCCAAAAGGCAGGCCAGGAGGCCAGGACGAGGGTAAGGCCAAGACAGACCTGGCAGTAGGGTGTACCCCTCAGTAAAGGGCCCAAAGTGTGGCTATCAGGGGTCCCCTGGGAATTCTGTGACTGGTCCGAGGGGGAGTAAAGTTGAAGGCAGGGGTTGGAGCGTGGCGTGGCTGGGCACCATGGGGGCTGGGATGTGACTTGCACGGTTCCCCTATTTATAACAAGTGATTCAGTCCTCACTTACTCACCCCTTCCTGAGCCTGCCCCCCTCCCCCGAGCCCTGGGTGGGCAGCGGGGCCCACCCACTTACCAGTGCCCTGCCTCCCTCCAGCCGGGCGCCAACCTCTGAGGGCTGCCCATCGGGCCGGTTGTTATGGTGGCCACGTTGGGCCGGGGGTGAGGGGTGGGGGGCGGGTGGTCAGGCGGCACTTGGCTGGGCAGCCCAGGTTAGCGGCTGGCTCGGGGCCTGGCCTCGGGAGCCTCTGCGGAGAGTCTGGGCCCATTAGGCAAAGCGTTAGTGACAGGCTGGGAGGGCGGGCAGCAGCAGCGGGCAGGGCGGGGCCTGCAGCCCTTGGTATTTTCCGATCCCAGCTGCTCTGAGAGGGTGGAAAGTATTTGGGGACCAGGCTTGGGGGCGGTGGTGGTGGCGCCCCCGGCGGAAGCTGCCCCTGATTCATTCTTGGAGCATGGGGTTGGCGGGGGGGGCAGGCATTACAGAGTATGTCTCACGAGTCCACGCCCTGTCTGCAGAGCGTACTCAGACATACATCCATACATCCATCCATCCATCGGTGTGGCCTGGGGCCTGCTGTGCTCCCTGGGCCCAGGGCCCTTCCTCCCCACAATGCCTCCAGCTGCCAGGAGCTTGGCCCTCCTTGGACACCATCTCCCCAGAGCCTGAGAGACACGCCTATGGTAACGGGGGCCCTGCTTCTGGGCACCTGCATGACGGTGCCCCCTCCACTCGAGAACCAGGCCTTTTGCGCCTGCGGGGATGGGGAGTGGCCTTGGCCCCGGCCCGGGGCTCTGTGCAGGGGAAACCCCACAGGAAACGGGCCTGGCCAAATGGCCGCCCTTCCCGTTCTCGTCCCTGGGACACGAATGTGCTGTCTCACTTCCGGAGGCGGCCCAGGGAGGCTGGCCGCCCTGCGGGGCCTTGTCTGCTCCCGGTTGGTGCCCCTAAACCTTGAGGGAACAGGGCTGGGCTAGGGCCCGACGGTAAAGCGGGTGGCCGGTGTGTATGTATGTGTGTATGGAGGAGGCACAGAGCAGGACACCTCACTCCACCTGTGTCTCCCAGTGGTGGCCACCACCTACCAGATCTGGACGCTGGGGTCCTACCCGTGTGCAGCGTCTTCCGTGCCATCATCCTTCCTGTTTATGCCTGGTGAATGGTGACAGAGTAGCCCCATCCTAATTACACACAGCACTCGCGGGATCCTTACCATGACATTATCCCTGCTTTGCCGATGGGGAGACGGAGGCCCAGAGAGACTGAGTGACTTGAGAGTCACCCAGCTGGGAAGCTGCAGAGCCAGGGTTCATATGCAGCTGGACTGGCTCCAGAGTTGGATCTCCTAGCCGCAGGGCTCTCATCACACGGGAGGTCTCTGTTTACTGAACACAGGGCTGGCTTCATGGGCATGTGACCTGTGCCATTCACAGGGTCACCCGCCACTGAGAAGGACCTGGAGCTTGGGTTCATGCTCTGCTGTCGTCTTGAAATTCTTAATTTGTGAACAGGGGGCCCCAAGTCTTCATTTTGCACTGAGTCCCACAAATTCTATAGGTGGTCTTGGTGCCAGGTACTTGCTAGGCAGCACTCTTGGTGAAACCTCACCATGCTATGTGGTAGAGACTCTTGGCTCCATTTTACAGATGGGGAGACTGAGGCTTGAAGGGCATTTGGGAAACTGCCAAGCTGGAATTTGCACCTCGAGCCTGGGTCCGGTGCTCTGGGGGCGCGCATGCCTCGGGGGAGACCTGGGCGCCCGCTGCCAGCATCCGCTCACCCTGGTGGGGTGCGGGCTGAGGCCTGACCACCAAGGAGACAGGGCCACGCGGGGTGGCCCTGGTGGTTTCCTCCTGCCCTTCAGGCTTCTAGGAAGTGGCGCCAGCTGGGGTGAGATCACTTCCTCACCCTCCTGCCCGCCACCCCCTCAGCTTCCTCTCCCCGTGGCCCCAGTTAGCCTGCCCAGGGCTCAGTGGTGAGGAAAGGGAGGGGGGACCTGGCTCTGGGAGCTCCTGCAGGCTCCTTGGCTGAAAGTGACCCTCTGGGTGTCTATACCTCTCTGGGCCCGGGAGGCATGGCTGGGGCTGGGGTATCCAGCCTGGTGGTCTAGCGCGCGTTAGTGGCTGCTGCAAGTGGGGAGAAAGGGCTTCCCTGCAAGACCTCAAAGGATGGCAGCAAGTGGGGACCTGGAGGGCAGATGTCCTCAAATCTCATTACCTCCTTTTGTCTCTCCTAGGTGCCCGCTGCTGGCCCTGCCCGGTGCCCCCCCACCCCTGTGCCATGGCCGGCTGGGGTTCCTGGGGATGGGATTTGCTGCCTGTCACAAATCACATTGCCAGGGATTTCCAACCGACCCTGAGCCCTGCCTCTGGGGCCACCGCTGTCACTGCTTCCGCTGAGGACGCTGACCCAGGGATGGGGATGGGGTGGCAGAGAGGCCTCCGCCGCCTGCGTCTGGCCTGGGGAGCAGGGCTTAGCTGCTTGTGAGCAGGTCCACAGCAAGTCGTGTTCACAGTGGCTAAGTTCCGCCCCCCGGGGCCCCGCCTCCTCTGGCCCTGCCACCTCTCCCCTCCGCCTGCCTGTCCGACCTCCGGGCCTCCCTGGGCTCTGCCTCCCGTGCCTACTGAGCTGAAACACAGTTGATTTGTGCAGACTGGCTCAGTTCAGCAGGAACAGGAGTCAAGCCCCCTTGGAGTCTTCGGCCCCCGCCTGCCTTGGGTGGGCCATTCGCCTCCTGTGAGAAGAGATGAGGACCCTGCCCTGGACCTGTGTCTGGAGGCGGAACCTGGGGACGAGTGGAGCCTGGGATGGGATGGGTCAACCCCGCTGTCTGCTGCAGGCCCCCTCCTCCAGTTCTGCACTTGGGGACCCTCACACAGCCCCATCTCAGGCTGGGCTGTGTTCCCAGGGAGGATGGGTAGGCAGGCGGGTGGCCAGCCTTTCCATGAAAAAAGGAAGCCAGCTGTGTCCCCGCCTGGCCGACCCTCGGCCCCTCCTCTCCCAAGCTTGGTTGGGGGATGGCTGGCTCGCATCTTCCCAGCAGTGAGTTACCCAAGAGGAAGCTGCCTTGGGCCCCCAGACCGTTAAATGCCAACTCCAGGCTTCCGGAACCAGGCTGGCCTGACCTGAACCTGCCTGGCCCCTTCTCCCTGGGCCTGCGGCTTCCTAACTTGGGGGGGAGGAGCCATGACACCCTCCTGGCACGTGGGGCAGGGAATGAGGTCCCTGTGGGCCCAAAGGACACAAACAGGCCCGCTCAGTCCTTGGGTGGTCCCAGGGCATGGATGCATTGAGACTTTGTCCATCATCAGATGGAATGGGGCTCTTTTGGGGGTGAGACTGGGGAGGCAGTGTGAAGCCCCCCCCGAGTTGTCTCAGTGTACCCCTGTCCCACTGGGGCAGACAGCAGCTTGGGAAAGTCTATGCTGTGTGTCGAGCCTGTTGTCCAATTAAATAAAAGCTGCCCCCTGCCTCATTCCTGAAGGTCTGGTGGTTCGTGATTTATTCTGGCCTCCAACCCTGGAGCTTCTGGCTTTTTGACTGGGGAGGGTTGATTGGTCTGAATTTACTGTCCTGGCATCCTGGGCTCCTGACTTCACAGGATCCCCATCCGCCTGCTCTGAGGAAGGTGATAATTTAGTCACATGGGCGGAAAGGGTGCCCTTGTCATGGAAAGGTGACCTTGAGGAGTGTCCTAGGGATGGGTGTTGGGCTGGAGGGACTGACTTTCAGGGGTGGTGTGGTGACAGGGAGGACTGTTCTTGGAGGGACTTAGATGGGATCGTGATGAGGCATGCCCCACATCCAGGGCTGGGCGTGGGAGAGAACGGGACCCAATCTAAGCTGGTGGCTGGGGGTGACCCTAAGGGAAACACTGGACATTTGGGGATAACTGGGACCTGAAGGTTTTGATCTAGTGACACTTGGGGATGATTTAGACATAAGGGACAACTGGGGCTGGGGGTAAGATTTGGGGTGTGTGGTATCTGAGAAGGCTGGTGGGGAACTTGGGCTTGAGGTGTGTATGTGGGCCCAAGGGGGACATCTGGCTGTGACTGGGACCTGAGTCACGCCCTAGGTCTGTGGGGAACATCTGTAGATGACTTTGAGAGGTGAGGGGCACGGTAAGGGGCACCCCAGGTCTGAGGATGTTTGGAGGGAGCTGGGACCACAAGGGCCAAAGCTGATGTAGAGTGCTCAGAACTGCCACTCCTACCCTCCCAGGCCTCCAGGCGGCACTAAGGAGCGTGCGGGTCAGCGGGGGGGTCTCCCTGCACACACCTGCGGGAATACGTGAGGCGGGGCAGGAGGTGGGACCGCCTCCAACTGGTTCCCTCCAGCGCAGGGAGGAGCCACGAACCAATCGCCAGGCCCAGCGCCACCGAAGGCCCGCCTACTGCTGCGCGCGGACCCTCGGCGCCCTCTAGCGGCCGGCTCCGCCCAGCCTCGCTCTGAGCCCCGCCCCTCCGGGAAGCCTCTGTCCTCGCCTGCCCCGGCCCTGATAGTGACCCAGACAGTCTGTCCCTCTGTTCGTCACTCTCTAAAGGCAGGAAGCCAGTAAAGGAAGGCAACCAAGGGCCTTGTTGCCATCCTCCAGATCCCTCACTCTATTTGGGGACTGGGAGCCTCATCCGCGGTGTAGGAGCCCAGACACGCCCCCCCACTCACCTCACCCACCAAGGCCTTGTCTAAGCCGAGTTTCCACCTTTGGGGGGCGTGTCTTCCCCACCCAGCTGCACGCAGCACCTGACACGCACCACCGTCCCGTGCTCAGAAACTTGCAATTGACTCCAATAGCTAGTGCTGGAGCCAGGGCACCCCCTAGTGGCCATTCCCACCGCTGCATGGCCCATGCAGCCCGGGGCGAGCAATCAGTGGCCCTACCCCAGCAAGGTACTAAATCTAGCTCTGTCGCTTTCTAAAACTGAGTGCCCTTTCTTAAACTTTGGAGCCTCAGTTTTCTCCTCTGTAAAATAGGAATGCTAATCCTACCGACTCGTAGCGCTGTTATGACAGGTGTTGTAACAGATGACAGGTGTAAAGCGCAGGTGTCAGCCCCCGGCTTGCTCCTAGTGAGCTCTCTCTCCCTGTCTGCTATCATCCATACTGTCACCACTGGAGGAAACCAGCAGTGGCTCCCATTGCACCCCTCACTTGAAGCTGTACCCAGAGAAGAGGCTGGAGATTTTCTGTGGGTGGGGGGGGGAAAGGAAGCCCTGGCAGGGGGCCACAATGGCGGCGGCGGCGGGCGGGGGCAGAACATGCCTTAGTCTCAAAATAAAATTAAAAAGAACAAGCTGTGTTCAACCTTTTAAAAAAAGGAAATACAATATATGGTTCAATAAATAGAAAAAAGTTACAAAATGTGGTAATCTTTGTACTTAATTACAAGAGGAGAAAAGATAGAGGAGGGTGATTGTGGGGTGGGACACTCTCCTCCCTGGGCCAAGGTGGGGGAAAGGGAGGCCAAAGAGAGACAGCAGCTGGGACTTGGGGATGCAAATAGAAAGACAGGCTAGATGGAGAGAAATATGGGAAGGGGGAGTAAGACGAAGGGCAGAGCAGGGAGGCAGAGGATCAGAAAGGGAGAGACAGAGGGCCAAAAAATGCTAAGATGTTGGCCTCTTTCCTTTCTAGATCAGGGGGAAGGGGGGGGTCCCTGGCTTGCCTGCGCTTGGATCCCCCACACACACCAGGTTTGGAGGACAGTGTGAGCCTGGCTCGGTTCCTGAGTTGTATGTCCAGTGACTAGCAGGTAGGGGGAGGGACAGTAATGAGCCCCCAGCCCACCCTGGGACCCTGGCACCCAAGGGAATGGGAGTCCTGGCGGGACGGGTGGTGAGGTATGTGGCCGAGGCCTGAAGCCTCTTCAAATCCTTCAGTGGGGGTGAGCCATTGGTCCCAGCTCTGCAGCCTGGAGGGGGCGCAGGCCTGCGGGTGGGACCCCTGAGGCAGTGAGGGGAGGGTACAAAAGGAGTTTAGATGCCCTAACGCAAGCCCTCCAGGCACCCAGAGTTGGTTGCAGGGAGGGTCTGCTACGTTGACTCTGAGAGCCAGTTTCTGGAAAGTCCTGCCTCCCAGCTCATCCACCCCAGCCCAAGGGAGACCTGTGGGTTTGGGGAGGGAGAGCTTGCCTATTGCTTTTGGGGTGCTCAGGGTGGGGTCATACCGGCTGCACAAGCACACACCCCCTTCCAGGCCTCTGGGTGGTGGTATGGCTTCTGATCCTTGCGTCTTGCACACTCGCTAGGCACGCATGTGCCCTAGGCACGCATGTGGCAGGATGCGACCCCCTGCTTCCCGCCTCCTTCTGGGCGTGGAGGGAATGGCAGGCCAGACCACCCAGCTGCAGCCGGGCTCCTTCCCTGACTTAATACTGAAATGCCACACAGGCCTCCAGTGTTGAGGCCCGTGATGGAGGGCGGGTGCCACAGAAGCAGGCGCGAAGGCGGATGTCCCCACCGCCTGCCAGCTGCCCCTCAGCCGAAACGCTCCCGCACCAGGAGCATGAGCTTCTTCTTGCCCTTGTAGGTCTGTTTGAGGTTCTCCAGGAACTGGGCGAACTGCAGGTGCCCATCGGGCGCCAGCAGGAAGGTCTCGCGGGCCTTGCCCAGGAACTCGATGAAGTCGCCGTAGTGCCGCGGGCTGATGTGCGTCAAGCGGGAGTGGCTGGTGGTGATGTAGGCGGCCACCGCCGCGTCCAGCAGCTGGCACAGCGGTGCCCGGTCGGCGCCCAGCGGCTTGGCAGCCCGGCGAGCCCCGAGGGGCCCCAGGCCGGGCGCCGAGAGGGTCCAGCGGCGCAGGATATCGGAGAGCATGGGGGCGCAGTGGATGCTGCGGATGATGAGGGGAACGATGGCGGAGAGCTCGTGCCGGCCCAGCGAGTGGCTCAGCGAGCAGGCCCAGAGCACGTCATTGACGGCCGGGTGGCTGTCCTGGTTGAAGGCGATGCTGAGCTGCGCCAGGGCCAGCGTCGCCAGCTTGTAGGCCCGCAGCGGCAGGCCGCGGTGCTCCATGTAGCGGGCCACGGTGAAGAGGTGGGCGTGGCCCAGGCCTCCGGCCGCGGCGTCCAGCACGATCTGGTAGGCCGCCTCGAAGGCCGCGTGGTTCTTCTCGCACAGGGTGAGGGCGGGCAGGGCGCAGTTCTGCGGGTCCTTCATGGCGCACTGTAAGGCCAGGGTGCGGGCGCATGCCCAGAGCTCCTCCCGCCGGGGCGCATCCAGCTGCAGCCGCAACAGCGTGGCATGGGTGGTGCCCGTCACTGCCACGATGGTGGCTGCCTCCACCGGTGTGAATAAGGAGTACCAGTTCTGCATGATGTTCATCAGGGCTTGCAGGCCTGTGGGAGAGGACAGGGTGACACTGGTCAGGAATGGGACAGGGGGCTACCCTGTGTGCATGGGTTTATCCCGACCTACTATCCCCACCAGCCAAGGCTAGAGCTGTACCCTCTCTACCGCCACTCTTGGCTTGACAGAAACTTCACTTTACTTTTCCAAGGGAGGAGAGGGCAGCTGGGCTGGGTGGGATCTGGGGGGTGGGGGCTAGGCATTGGAGGGACTGTCCCTTCTCCAAGCCACTTCAGCCTAGCCAGACTCCAGGTCTTTGTCCAGCTCGGTCCCCCCTCCCAACATTCCCTCCTGGCCTAGGCCTGAGCACAGGCTGGAGTCGGGGAAATGGCTCTGCTTCTCCCTCATGCCTGCCCAGTTCCACAGGGAGGTGGGTGGCGGGTCCCCTTGGGGACTCTCACCGACTTCCGTGGCACAGCTGACCAGCCAGCGCACCATCTCCCTCCGACGCCAGGTCATGGTGTTCAGGGTCATCTGCATCACCTGCAGCATGGGATGGGGAGGGGTAGAGAAGGGGGTCACCCAAGCCAGGGCTGGCGTGTGGAAGGGGGGCGGGCGGGGGATCCTTAAGGGCCCCGGGAAACTTGGAAGTTAAGGGCTGAATCAATGGGCCATACAGTCTGGGCAAGGGGCTTCACCTCTCTGGACCTCAGCTTCCCCATCTGTAAAATGGAGATAAAAACAGTATCCACCTCATCGAGTTGTGAGAATTAAGTGAAAGTATGTAGGTAAAGCGCTTTGCACGGTGCCTACTTCTTCAAGGTGCTCAGCTGATGCCAGCCATTACTGCTAGTGTTGGTGTTATTCTGAGGCCCCGTGGATCCTACCTGGGACCACAAACCAACCTGTCCCTTCTCTCTGGAAAGTTCCATGCTTCCTGTCAGCAGATTTCCCCCTGCAGCCCCAAACAAAGCACCTGCCCTACAGGTCCCGCCTTCTTCAGGTCCCACCCGCAATAAGCACCTTCCTTGCTGGCCTCTCTTCTGAGGCCCCATCCCCAGGTCCTGTCCGGAAGCTTCTAAATAGTGGGTCACCTGCCTAAAGCACCACCCTTATCTCAACTCCCACATGTGCCCCACAATGGCTCCGCCCCCCTCAGGGGGTGGTTCAGAGGCCAATTCTGCCTCCTGCCAGCCCTTTGCTGGCCAGTTCTACCTGGGAAGGTATCACCCGAATCTGTACCTTATTCTGTTACTTTACTTTGGCCACCGTCTGAGGCCCCGCCCCCATGAGCCCCATACCTGTCTATCCCCTCAGGCTGCAACCATGCCTCTGCCTTGCCCTTGCAGCACTGTCCCTCGTCCGGCCCCTGAGGATGGCCTGGACACTCACCTGCAGGCCCCGCCTCCATGACTTTCAACCACAGACCCCACCCTCCAGAGGCGGCTCTTCACTCACAGGACTATCCCCAAGCCCCGCCCCTCAGTGGTGACCCCTCCTTCTAGGCCGCAGTCCCCTACAGGCCCTTTCCCCAAGAAAGCTCCTTGCAGGCAGGTTCTGCCCCTTCAGTTTCAGCTCCGCCCACCCGTGGTTCTTACGGCCCACCAGCCCCAGGCCCCACTCCCAAGGCCAGCACCCTTAGGCTCTGCTCTCTCTTGTGGCCAGTCCACTCACCTGCATGCTCCGTGACCCCTTTCCTTGTCCTCAGCCACACCCCCGGAAGTAGATTCTCACTTTCAGGCTCTGCTACTGAGTCACTCATTCATAGGCCCCACCCTCACTGGTGACTCCATTCCCTCACTCTCAGGACTTACTCACTCACCCTGCTCCTCTGTAGACCTGCCCAAGAGGTGCCCCGCACATCCAGGCCCTGCCCCCAGAGGCGATGCTTACCCTCAGGCCCCACCCCTAGGGGCAGACCTCACACTCAGGTCCCACCCCCAAGTGGCCCTCACCTGGCCGGCCCTCAGGCAGCAGCCCCCTGCCCCCATCCTCCCTGCGGCCAGTTACCTGCAGGCCAAGCTCCAGCGCAATGCCCAGCAGTGTGGTGTCTGGTGGTGCACTGGCCGGCGTGGCAGTCTTGCAGGCGTCCTGCGCCAGCTTGAAGAGCAAGGCTGGAGAGTGGATGTTCTGCTGGATGGAGCCCAGCACTGCGTGCAGCCACTTGGGGTCTCCTGGGGTTGGGGGAGGGACAGAGGATATTGTGGGCATACCCAGCACCAGCCCCTGCTGCTGCCTGACCTGCTCACACTGGTTCCTCTACAAATGTGCAAATGTGTGAATGTGGACGGTGAGGCACCTGGCAATGGTTCTATGAAGACCTAGACCACTCTCGGCACGCCCCTTTTTCTCTCCTCTGCCCCTTCCTTTCCAGTGGGAGGAAGCCACCCAGGGACCCACTGGACCCCTAACTGTCAAGGGCACCGATTCTGGACCCAGATGCCTGGGTCCAAATCCCTGCCACTCACAAGCTGTGTGACCTTGAGCAAGTCGCTTCACCTCTCTGTACCTTGGCTGCCCCATCTGTACAAAGGGTAATACTAATGCAATGGTATGTGTCTCACGGGGCTGCAGTGAGCTTATACTTGTAAAGGCCTTAACATGGCAAGAGTTACACAAATGTGAGCTTTTATTACTATTATTATCATTGGCCCAGATCCTACAATTCTGTTACTCTGCTCCAGCCACAGTCCAGCATCAGGGTCTTTGCACTGGCTGTTCCCTCTGCCTGGAATGCTCTTCCCAGATGCTACGGACTGAACTGTGTCCTCCCCAAAATTCACATATTGAAGCTCTAACCCTCCAGCGTGATAGTACCTTTGGGAGGTAATTCTGTTTAGAGGAGGCCATGTGGCTAGGATCCCCAGGATGGGATTAGTGTCCTTATAAGGAGAGGAGAAGACCAGAGCTCTCCCTTTCTCTGCCATGTGAGGAGGCAGTGAGAAGGCAGCTGTCTGTAAGCCCGGAAGAGAGCCCTCACCAGGAACTGACCATGCTGGCACCCTGATCTTGAACTTCCAGTCTCTAGAACTGTGAGAAAATAAATTCCTGTTGTTTAAACTACCAAGTCTATGGTATTTTGTTACGGCAGCTGAGCTAAGACACCAGATACTGGCGTGACTCCACCTTCACTGTCATGTCTTGGCTTAAGTGTCAACCTGCTTTATTCCCCTCCTTATCACTTATTACCTCTCACTGCGTAACTATCTTCTTTACCTTATGTGTTGTCTCTCTGCCCTCACTAGAATTAACATTACAGAGCACAGGATTTGGGACAGTTTTGTTCGCTGCTGCCAAGCTCAGCACCTGGGACAGTGCCTGGTACATATAGAAAGCGCTCAAGGAGGGACTTCCCTGGCAGTCCGTGGTTAAGACTCCACGCTTCCACTGCAGGGGGTGTGGGTTTGATCCCTGGTTGGGGAACTAAGATCCCACATGTTGTGTGGGGTGGCCAAAAAAAGAATGCGCTTAAGGAAAACTGTGGGTGGGATACGGTAAAAGGATAAAAAAGCAGGCAGGAAGGAATGAGGGAAAGGAGGGAGGGGACTAAGGTAAAGGAGGACAGGGGGACGGGGGTGGGGGGCAGCCGCTGTCCTCACCCTTGGCGGCGGTCAGCATGGCGGAGGCCAGTTCACACTGGCGGGTCTCCAGGTGGCCGAGGATGAACCAGCGGGGGAAGCGGTTGCTCACGATGGAATCCAGTGGGTTGCCGTGAGGTTCTCCAGCTGGAAACGCTGTCTCCAGTATGGGCAGCCTGTGGTGAGGAGAGAAGCAGCCCTGCCCTGAGACAAGGCTGGTGTCTCCATCCTCTCTAGGAGAGAAAGGCCTCCTGCCTCAGCCAGAGCCTACCCTCCTAGGCCAGCAAATCTCTGGGCATCCAAAAAGATGGAGGATGTATGTTCAAGATATTCACGGCAATATAAAATAGATAAATAAGGACCTGCCATATAGCACAGGGAACTCTACTCAGTACTCTGTAATGACCTATATGGGAAAAGAATCCAAAAAAGAGTGGATATATGTATTGATATATGTATAACTGATTCACTTTGCTGTATGTACACCTGAAACTAACACAACATTGTAAATCAACTATATTCCAGTAAAAATTAAAAAAAAAGATGTTCATTGCAGTGTTGTTTATACCCATCACTGTGGGGTTGATTAAATAAATGATGCTCTATTCACGCACCAAGGGCTGATAAAGAGGTAAGGGGATTATTTGTGCCCTGATGTGGCCCCACCCCTCGCTCACTCTGCTACAGTCACTGTTCCCCTTGACATCCCTCACATACCACCAGGCACAGCCCTACCTCAGGGCTTTTGCACGAACTATTCCCTCTGCCTGGAACACTCTCCCCTAGACATTCTTGTGACTCCTCCTCACCTCTTTCAGGTCTTCGCTCAAATGTTTTTCAAGAAGCTCTTCCCTGACATGCCCAACACATGGGAGAGTGCAACTTCCTACTCCCAACTCCTTCCACCCCTTTCTTGCATGTCACTGTCTGACATACAGCATAGCTTACCTATAAAATTTATTTACTGTCTCTCCCTAACTACAAGGTCAGCTCCATGAGGGCAGGAATTTTTGACTCTTTGGTTCACCGACACTGCCTCTCCAGCACCAGAACAATGCCTGACACACAGCAGGTAAACAACAAATGTTTGTTGAATGACTCAATGTCCCCCCTAAGATATTTTGTTCAGCAGCTCACTGTTTACATGCATTCTGTGCTAAGGAAGTTTTTCAAAGCTGTTAAATGTAATCAATAGCATGGAATAGGAGTCAAGACCGTCCTGGTTCCAAATATCTAAATGACTTTGCTACATAATTCGGGACACACCTTAAGCCTGTTTATGTGTAAAATGGGGGTAAACATACTTATTTCACTATGTGAGTCACAGATTTAGATCGGGGGGGGGTCAGCACCTTTTTCTGCACAGGGCTGGACAGCCAATACTTTCAGCTTTGTGGGCCATTTGGTCTCTGTCACAATTGTCACTGTTGTATAAAAGCAGCCTAAGACAATAAGGAAATGAGTGAATGGTGCTCTGTGCCGATAAAACTTTATTTCTGGATGCTGAAATTGGAGTTCCACATACTTTTCACGTGTCACAGAATATTGTTTTGATTTTTTTCCAACTATCTCAAAATACAAAAACCATTCTTATCTCATGGGCTGCACAAAAACAGGCAGCGGGCCAAATTTGGCCCGTGGGCTGTAATCTGCTGGCAGTGGCTTAGAAAAAAGTCGAGCACATGAAAGAGCGTTCTCTAAATCATGGCTCTTAACAGATGATTCTTTCCAAATATTCTGGAAAAATGCACTCCGAATTGTTAATAGGTGCCTCTGGAGAATAGGATCAGAGGATGGGGGACAGATTTCACTTTATTTGTTGGACATGGTTCACTAGAGACAGGGCCTTTTAAAATTCTGCTTCTATGATTCGCTGTTGCACATGGGAAATAACCCGGTTATTCATTGCAACATCTTTTTGGAAACAGTGTAAATGTCTATCAGCTCCAGATTGGTTTTTTCCTGGTGTATCCCTACAGTGGTTCACATGCTATGTGACAGGATATAGCTTTTAGGATGCAAATGTTCAGTGAAAACAAGGTGCAAAGAATAGGTGCGGTATGTGTCATGGAGTAAAGGAGAACCAACTTTTCATTTTCAGACTATGGGTTTGCAGAAATATGGACTCTTGCAGTATAGATAAGAAAGTGGTGCCACTGCTTGCCTCCAGAGAGCTTTGGGTAAGTTGGGACAAACCTGCCTAGAAAAGGACTCTGAATTCTGTGTCATGTGGATATTTCTCAAATTCAAAATAATATGACATTTCTAGTGTGTAATCAAGAGCACAGGGCAGTCTGGAATGCCCGGATGAGGGAGGTTGAATGAACCAAGCTGTGAGTTCAGGCAGAAGGATGTGGCTCCCAGTAGCCTCCCATTCCCCACTCCTGCCCGGCCCAGTGGGAGTCCCCAGCTGCCTCTCCTCACCTCATGGCTCGCAGCGCGAGGCGGTAGGCCAGGTCGGGGTCGTAGGGCAGCAGTGCAGTAAACAGGTAGCGGGCACAGGTGTGCATGGGCACGCTCTCGCGGAACAGCACTTCTCCAAAGCCGCTGAAAGGACCCCCTGCAGGGGCAGCCTGAGCTCAGCCTCAGGGTGTGGGCTTGCACGGCCCCTCCCCAGGTCTCCCCACACCCCAGGCTCTGAGTGTGGGATGGGCAGACTCAGGATAGAGTGGCTGGGGCTAGAGAGGTCCTGGGGGTAGGAGCACAGGACTAAGACTGAGACAAGCACTGGAAAATCCACAGAAAAGAGACCCTGGGCACCCCTGGATAGGGGGCAGGACTCAGATGCAGGGTGGGGCCAGAGGGTGGAGGTGGGGCTGCACCTGCTCCAGGGGTGTGGCCAAGCCAGCTTCCTTTTGCAGTAGGGGAGGGGCCTCACAAGGCAGGACCGTGGGCAGAGCCAATCAAAGTCTAGCTGGGCACCAGCGACTAGGCTCATTGGCTCCAAAGTGGGCAGGGGGTGGGGGGGGCCTCATCACTCGAAGCCGTTATTGGCTGCCAGCACTGCTGGGGGCGGGGCCAAGGTCTGGAGCTCACCTTTTAGGAACTGCCAAGGTATGGAAAGGCAGTAAGGACAAGGAGGTGGAGCTAGGGGCGGCGTCTCCCGATCCAGCAACAACCAGGCCACTACAGTACAGAGGCAGGACCCTATCTTTCAGGAACGGCCAGGCTAGCAGTGGGGCCTCACCTTCCAGCAGCTGTCCCGCCTGCTTGCGCAGCACCTGCACCAGCCGCTCGTCCAGCTCCACCTCCTCCAGCAGGGCCAGCAGCTGCTCCTCGTTGCGTACCACCTTGTCCTGGGCATACAGCCCCTCGGGCAGGGCCCGCTGCTGTCCCAGGCCCAGCAGTGCCACCTCTAGCGCCATTGCCAGGTAGGACTCCCCAGGGCTCCCGGGCACCGGGACGTGCTGGTAGGCCACCTTCCGCTTCTCAGGGCCTGATTCTGTGGGAGAAGGACACCAGGGCAGCTAGAGGGGAACCCCTTTTCCAGGGACTCCAGTGGTCCTTGACCTTAAACACGGACACCGTGTGTGGGGTCGGGGGGGAGGTTTAGGGAGAGCCCAGCTGCTTCCGCACACACCAGGGGGTGGGGCCCACCTTCCAACAGCAGATAGGCCTACGGTGGCCTCACTTTCAGAAGCTAAGCCTCTTGGCACCTGGCACTGGCCGAGGGGTGTGGCCAAGTGTAAGGGCGTGGCCTCACTTTCTAGGGGTACTGGGCAAGAGGGCATGGCCAAGAGGTGGCGATTTTCCCACCTCCTCAAGGGGCCCCCAGTGTGGGTACCTGGGTAAATGGCAAGGGTCTCCTCCTCTAGGTGACAGGCCTCCAAGAGTGCCCTGCAGAGGCAGCCAATGGGGTCCAGGGGGTGGCCCACCCATCCTTCCATGTTGGTGATGCAGGTGGAGCCTTTCTGCAGTAGCTCTGCAGGTAGGAAGAGAAGGCTCAATGCCCAGCCCCCCTCCACCAAGCCCCCGGGGGGGGGCTTCCTCTCCCTGAACCCCAAGCCCAACCTCCCAGTGCCCACTCACCATCTGCCCACCCAGCACCCTTTTCTCTGCCCCCTGAGCTCTGCAGCAGCTCTCACCTCCACGGCCCTGGCCTCCTGTCCCACACCCAGACCCAGGCCTGGCTAAACTGGGTGCTTTCTAAAACATCCAACCAGTGTCGTTCCCCTCCTTACAACCCTTGATCCTTCCCACCTCTCTCAGGTCCAGCCAGCTTTCAGGGCTCCCAAGGACTGATATGAAAGTTTCCCTGGGGTGGTCACCCACCCCACCTGGAAGCCCATCCTCCAATCTCCTGCCACAAGCCGTGCTCTCCCTTGCCTCTGGGCTCCTGCCCGTGCTGTTCCTTCTAACTGGAACATTGTTGCTCCCTCCTCTTCTCCTGGGAAACTCCTAAACATCCTTAAGATCTCAGCTTAGCTCTCACCTCCTCTGGGGGGGCTAACCCTATGCCTTGAGGCTAGGTCAGGGGTCTGTTCAGATCCCAATGCCCCCATTTCTCCCCCATTACACCCTGTATTCAATTTCCTGGTAACTGACCCATCAACTCAACTCCATCACCCAGAGAACACAACTGGTAGCCTCTCTCCTGTCCCCCCATATCTAGTCCACAAACGTGTCCATTTTTGGGCCAACACAGTGTGAGTTTTTGTTTTTCCTAATACAGTTTTCAAATTGTTGCCCATATTGAATAAAATCAGTAAATTCCACATTAGATTATCTGGACTTCTGGCTTCTCTTGAAAAATCAGAAGATCTGGCCACACGGGGTCCATGTTCCTGAAAGGCACGTGGCTAGATCTATAGAAACTACATTTCCCAGACTTCTTTGTGTGAGGTGTGGAAGGTGGGAGAGAATGAGGCCATTACTCTCCTGCAGTAGCTGTGAGCAGGTGTGTGGCTGTCTGCAGGGCACAGACGTGAGGTTTGCCAGCAGGTTCTGGGTTGTCCTCTTGGGAACTGCCCTGCCCCCCTGTGAGGGCTACAGCCTGCTGAACCTCGTGTGCTTCTGAAGTTCAAGTGTGTGAAGCCAAGCAGGGGCTTCCCTGACTTTCAATCCTGCGGCCCTTCCAGTGGTTTTGAGAATCCTCAATCCCCTGCATTAGATATTTTCTGCTCAAGACACCTAGAGTGGTCTGTTTTCCTGCTGTACCCACGGACTCTCCAGGTTGCCACCGCCCCCAGCTGTTGGCATTTGTGTCTGCGGCCCCAGGACACGATGATAATATTGGTGCCCACCTTTTTTCTGCTGCTTGTAGGTCTCAAGCTGATGTCGCCGCTGCAGCCGGAGTGTGTTGACTATGGCGCCTGCCAGTCGCAGGGCCTGGCGGGGGTATCCGTGGGCCCTCAGGGTGTCCACACGTGCGCAGGCAGTGGGGAAGGGCTCGCCCAGCCAGAGTGGGCGGCCCTGGGGGTCAAAGGTTGGCTTGTCACCACCCCCGTTGCTTGTGAGGCTGGGGCCGTAGGAGTCGCTGGCCAGGATCCTCTGCAGGTGGGAGTCACTCCAGTGCAGCGACCCAGCCTGCAGGGCGCGGCCAAACACGGTGTGGCGGGAACCTGCAGCCTCCACCTCCTCCTCCTCCTCCTCCTCCTCTGGGCCTGTGGGAGAGGCGCCCAAATGCAGCCCCATGAGGGGGGCCCTAGCAGTCAGGCGCTGGTCAGCTCTGCCCCACTGAGTGCCAGCTTGGTGCTAGGCTCCAGGTGCAGCGATGAGTGTGTGTTATCTCCCCAAATCCTTCCAGCAGCCTTTTAAAGGCGTGTGTGTGTGTGTGTGTGTGTGTGTGTGTGTGTGTGTGTCAGTGGAGAGATTCCTTCATATGAATGGACCACTGATCTTGAACAACTGTGACTCTCTGTCCATCTTTCTCCCTCCACACTCCAGTTTTTCCTCTCCTTCTCTATCTTTCCCTCTCCCTCTCTCCCTCCATCTCTGCCTCTCTTTACTTGTCTCTCTCTTCTCAATACCCGTTTCCTTTTCTATCTGTTTCCCCTACCCCCTGCCTGATTCCTGCCTCCATGGCCAGAAGGAGACTGAGTCAGGAGACCAGCCCAGAACTATAGGCATCTTAAGTATTTCACATCGCTGTCCCTCGGGCTGCCTGCTGCCCCTGCCCTGGGCACTCCCTCCGGGCTGGGAGGCAGGCAAGGGCTGGTCCCCCCTGCCCTGCCTCCATTTTCCCCCAGAGCGCCATGATGGGGTGGCTGGGCCACAGGAAGAAGTGATGGTTTGTTGGGGGGAGTGGCGGGGACCCCTCTCCTACCTGGGCTGAGGGCTACGGTGGGCTGCAGGCTGGGCCCATCAAAAGAGTAGTTGCCTTCCTCCAGTGGGCACACATCCAGCTTGTCCCACTTGGTAAGCATCTGGAGCCAGCTCGCCCGCTCCTCTGGTTTGCAGTGGGGGCTCAGGATGATGCACACCCACAGGGCCCCTGGGGAGAGAGGGCAGCAAATGTGGGCACGGGGGAGGCTCAACATTCATGCAGCAGGAGCAGCACGCACGTACGGAGTGCCCGCTGTGTGCTGGGCACTGGTCTCTGCTCAACCCTCACCTCTGGCCTCTGAGGGTGCAATTCATCATCTCTTCACTTTACAGTCCAGAGAGGTAAAATCGCTTGCTCAAAGTCACACAGCCGGGAAGCCAGAAGTTAGGACTCAAACCCAGACTACTGGACTCCTTTTGCAAAAAAATTTTTTTTCTATAGCACTTATCACCATCTATCACAGGGGTCAACAAACTACCACCCGTGGAGAAAATCGAACCCGCTACGTGTTTTTGAATGGCCCGTAAGCTAAGATTTATTTTTACATTTTTAGATGGTGGAGGGGGTGGGGAATAAATAAAAAGAACATTTTGTGACTTGTGAAAATGATTTGAAATTCAAATAAATAGTGTCTGTAAATACAGTTTTATTGGAATGCTACCACACCCACTTTGTTATGTGTGTCTGTGGCTACTTTTCTGCTACAACAGATAAAATCGAGTAACAGCGACAAAAACCAAATGGCCTGAAAAGCCAAAACTAACTATCTGGCCCTATGGAAAACGCGTTGACCCCTGGTCTAATGGGCTTGTGGGATTTTCTTGTCCGTCTGCCCTACTAGGTGTCAGCTCTCTGAGGACAGGTATTTAATCTCTCTTATTTCTTGCTGTAGTCCCAGCGCTCAGTACAGTGCCTCGTACATTGGCGGTGCTAATGAATGAGGAAGGATTCACGGGCAAGACCCTAATCTCAGGTGGGCAAGACCCTAATCTCAGGTGGGCAAGACCCTAATCTCAGGTGGGCAAGACCCTAATCTCAGGTGGGCAAGACCCTAATCTCAGGTGGGCAAGCCTGGGTGCCTGCCACACTCCGGGGTCTGGGACTTACCCAGCTCATCCCACAGCTGGCGGCACTTGTCCGTCATGCCGGCGCCCTGTTGCCGCCACAGGGCCAGGCGCGGATCCTGCAGGAATTGCTCAGTCATGAGGATCAGCATGCGTGCGCCATTGGAGTCCCGCATTCGCAGCATCTCCCGCACCTGCGCCGGACCAAACGGTGAGGAGGGGCGGGGCTCCGGCACCCAGCAGTCTAGTCCCGCCCCCCTGTACCCGCCCAGCCAGCACCTTGCAGAACATGGAGCGCAGCTGCTGGCTGGCGCCATAATAGCCGCCGTTGGAAAGCAGCTGCTTCACCTGCTCCTGGATCTGCTCCTCGTCCAGGTGCCAGCAGTTGGCGTCCTCGATGCCCGCGCCCGCCGTGGGGTCTGGGGCACCTGTGGGGAGGGAGGGACGGCTGAGGCTGGGGCTGGCGGGAGGGGGTGTCTGTCATCCAGTCCTTCAAATCACCCAAACCATCCCAGAATTCCATCCATCCCACCTGAAAACCCATCCATCCATCCACCCATCATCTTACCCCAAACATCACCTACCCATCCATTTAAACCACTCAACCATCCGTCCACACCCCCGTGCCATGCCATGCATCTTTCCATCCACACATCATAACCCTTAGCACACCTACCTACCCCATTAGACCATCATCCACCCTGCCCATAACTCCCACCTACTCACATCTATATACCCATCCCACCAGTCCATCCATCCACCTACCCACCCCTATTTGTCTTTCCAACTCATCTGTACTAACCACTCAAAATACCCACTGACCTATTCATCCACTGACCTACACAACTCTGCTATCCATCCATCCAATGAACCCAAACTTTCCATCTATTCTTTCCCCACCAACCACCCTTCGTATGTATCTCCCCAAACACCCACCAGCCCATTGGTCCATCCATACATCCTCCATAAAACACCCACCTACTTGATCCATCCACCATGTTAGTCCTCACATAAGAACATTCACGCACGCATCAACTCACCGTCAATCCATGCACCCCTTGGTCCTTCCAGTCTTCCACCAACCCCATCTGTCCACTACCTCAAACTCCCCAATCAAAGCCCATCCCATCCTACCCTACCACCAATTATCACCAACTCCCTATTCACCTATCATCCTAGTAAATCACCCATCCACTCATTCCATCCATTTTTCCACACCAACAGCTCACCCCAACACCCCATCATGAACACCTTCTATATCCACCCATAGCCACCCTCAAATATCCATTCATGCCTCCACCCACTATGCATCCGTCTACTCACCCACCATCCTACTCCATCCTTCTATCATTATAGTTAAGCAACACTTGTAGCTCCAAACCACCCCAGAACTCATAACACCTCCCGGTCTATCTCCTACCCTATCCCACTTCTGACACCCACTAATGTCCACACATACTCCTTATGACCTCCACACACCCATACTCAGGCCTGCTCCTGTGATCTTGAGACACCCCCACCCTGGGGCTGGATCTTCCCACTGGCTGATTTCTTGACCATTCATCTGCCCAGGGCCAGATCAAATCCAGGATCTGCCACTTACTGAGGTGTGTGATCCTTTTTTTTTTTTTTATAACATCTTTATTGGAGTATAATTGCTGAGGTGTGTGATCCTGACCTCATGCAGTGGTGCTCCCCCACCCCTGCTCATGGATCAAGGGTACCTCTGGGTTTTTTTTGGCCACACCACGTGGCTTAGGGGATCTTAGTTCCCCAACCAGGGATTGAACCTGGGCTGCAGCTGTGAAAGCACTGAGTGCTAACCACTGGACCACAAGGGAATTCCACAGTCAGGGGTACCTCTGGATGCTGTGACAAATGCCTGTGGCACAGCAAGCGAGATGGCTGTGAGCTGGGGCCTCCCTGCCCCATCAGACCTTGGGGCGCCCTTACCATGCACCAGGTTGATCTCGGAGCCCAGCAGGAGGATCTCGTCCGCCAAGCGCTGAGCAGTGGGCAGCACCTCAGTGTGGTGGGCACTGATGAGGTACTGCACGAACTTCTGCAGCTGATCCCGGTTCATCTGGGAGAGTGTCTCGGAGATGGGTAGCCGCAGCTCCACCTGGCGGGCATGCCGAATGCGATACAGCGACAGGGCCACCACATGAGCACAGTAGAAGAGGTCTCGGTTGTCGCAGCCGCAGCTCACGGATGTGATCTTGCAGCGGTCAAAGCTGATGGAGACATGGTAAAGGCGCTCGGGCTCTCCGGGGCCCCCTGGCTCCCGGATATTTCCGCTCAGGTGGAACCCTAAGACCAAAACCAAATTGTCACTGCTGTGTCACCCCAGAGATGGGTAATCTTTTCCATGGTGCACAGCAAGACCAGGTGCAAATCCCAGCTGAGTAACCTAGCACAAATCACTTAACCTTGCTGTGCCTCAGTGTCCACATCTGTGAAATGGGAACAAATAGTAACATCCTCCTCATGTGTTTGTAATGAGGATGAAATGGGTTAATATTGGCAAGTGCTTAGAACACTGTTGGCAGATAGTAAGTGCTAAATAAATGTTTGTTCTTCTTCTAATTCTGAATAATATTATTACAGCAATGCTGTTGAAGATGATTTTCTTAGCCCTTGGGTAATCATGGATACAGCCTAGGCTCCAGGTGCCCTGTCACTTCCTGGGAAGATACCAAAGATACTTGGGGGGCGAGGGATTGAAGTGGCCGGCCAGGGGCCAGGTCACCCCATCACCCCCCACCCCTCCCTGGCCCCTGGGGAGCCCAGATGCCAGGCTCATCCGACTGGTTGGGCAGCTCAGGCCCCAGCTGGCCCTGGCTGCGTCATGCAGGGAGACGGCGGCTTCCTCATACCGGCTGGAGGTGGCCGAGCCTATGGCCAGCCGGGTCATGTCCAGGCAGGGGGGCCCCCAGGCTGACAGGGTTCAGAGAGGGTCATCTTGGCTGAGCCCCTGCCTCCAGCTGGGAGACATGACCTGCCCCCATGGGAGGTATGGCATTCCAGGGCTCACCTGCCTTCTGGCTCAACCTCTACTGGTTCCCTTCTCAGCCCTGCTGCCTGAGGTCTAGAATCATCTTTCATCGCTAGCTCTAAACCTCCACCCCTTCCCCTCACCTGGACCCTGCTGCCTGGGGTTTAAGACCACTCCTCACAGATGATCCCCCTTCCACCCTAGACCCCACGGAAGCCTCGTTGCCTTAGGTCTGAGACCATTCCTAAACCTCTGAACCCAACCTCCACCTGAGTCTTTCTGCCTGACGTCCAAGACTGTCGCTCATCACTGAGCCACTCTCACCGAGGACGCTGCAGCCCGAGGTCTAGGATCATCCTTACCTCTGGCTCTAAACCTTGGACCCAGAGCGTCCCTGGGTCCCTCTGTCTGAGGTCTGGAACCTCCTCTCACTTCTGGTTTACAATCGCTCCTCAAAACCACTGCCTCGGGCTTCCCTGGTGGCGCAGTGGTTGGGAGTCCGCCTGCCGATGCAGGGGACACGGGTTCGTGCCCCGCTCCGGGAAGATCCCACATGCCGCAGAGCGGCTGGGCCCGTGAGCCATGCCACTGAGTCTGCGCGTCTGGAGCCTGTGCTCCGCAACGGGAGAGGCCACAACAGTGAGAGGCCCGCGTACCGCAAAACAAAAACAAAAACAAAAAAACCCCACTGCCTCGGCCCTGCCTTCTTCCCTGCTCTCCCCCCTATCCTACCACCTCTACCCCTATGCCTCAACTAAGCTGACTGAGGTCAAGGCAGATCCCTGATCTTGAGCTCATAATATCTTGTACAACCCTCCCTGGGCATCAAAGCCTGACATTTGGAACCTCCCCCAGCACTCCATGTCTGCTTTGGACCCCCTGACCTCCCTGGCAGGGGTAGGGGGCAGGCACTTACCCACTTGCAGCACACGATCTACGGCCCCGCTCTGTAGCAGGTGCAGTCCACGGGTGAAGGGCACCCGGGCATCGTGCTCGCCCTCCGGGGGCTGGTAGCCCAGTGATGAGTACATGCATATCTCCCGCTCGCTGCGTGGAAACGACCAGAACACGATGCGTTTCTGGACCGGCTCTGGCACCCGGGAGAACCGCTCCTCAACCTGTGGGAAGGCCCGGTGTGTTAGAAACCCTGGCGCTTGAATCCTGGCTTTGCTGCTTACAAGTAGTATGACCTTGGGCAAGTCACTTTGCCTCTCTGAGCTTCGTTTTTTCTCGAGTGTAAGATGTTAAGAGCACCCGCCTTCTGGGTGTCATGAATATCACATATGCACTAATATATGTACAGCGCGTACAATAACACCTGGCCTATTGTTAGTGTTCTGGAACTTTCTGCGGCTTCCCTCCTGGATGTCAGGTCTCAGGGTCCTAATGTAAGGTAGTCTCACCTCTCAGGCTTTGAGGGGGGACGAGGAAGGAAGACAAATGTGATAAGAAGACCAGTGATCAGGCCTACATGTTCTTAGCCTCCATTGTGCTAAATGCTTTATGTGTGCGATTTCCCTTAATTCTCATAGCAACAACCCAGTATTTTTGCAGCCTGGGGAATCTGAGGCTCAGAGGCAGAGTGAATTCACTTGTTCAGGGTCCCACAGCTGGTGAGCTCCAGCTCCCAAGACAGGCTCTCTGCTCCAGCTGCTAAGGGTTCTCAGGAAGGGAGGGGTGTCCTGCTCACCCCTGGGGGCTTTGGGCAATGAACTGATCTGGTTGAGCCTGCGTTCCAATCCAGGCTTGCTACTCACTGGCTGAGTGTCCTTGGGCAAGTTTCTCAACCTCTCTGTGCCCCAGTTTCCTCAAAGAAGGAGAACAACTCCCAAAAGGCTGCAGAGGACTCCGTGAGTTTCTGCAGGGCAAGAGCTTTCCTAGGGCCAGACCTGCCCAGGGCAGGTATATGGGAGCCCTGGAGAAGGTTTTAGGATTACTCTGGGGGGGGTCTCACACACAATGAAGGGGCAGGGACCTTTCAGAGCCCCCAGTCCTAGGTTTGAAAGGGAAGTGGGAGGACCAGTGACTGGCCCAGGCCTCGGGGACAGTTGGCAGATGACTAAGGAGGGATTTTCCAGGCCATGAATCAGAGCCCGCCCTATCCACACTTGGCCCAGACCCATCAGTCGCAGCAGACTCACTCTGGAGAGGCCAGGGAGCAAAGAAAGCCCCCCAAGGCCAAACACAGGACAGAGCCTGTGGGGGTCAAGGAAGGCTTGCTCAGGTCCTGGCCACAACCCAGCTCCGTGGGGACCCACACTGAGGCTGGGAAAGGGGACTTTGCCCAGCCCTGGGGCATCCTGGCAGGGCCCCCCAGAAGTTATAGGGGCAGGATTCCAGGTGCACCTGTCCAGGTACCGAAACCCAGGCCCCACACCTGCTGCCAAACTCTGGAAGGACTGAGATGGCTGCGGGGCAAGGGGAGAGTGAGCATGGGGTAATGGGGAGGGGGGACTCTGACGATAGAGTAATCTCTGCAGCCAGCCAGGAGGGGCTGGGCAGCCCCAGGTGGGAGGTAGTTCCAGAATTACTGAGGGGTGTGTGAGTGTTAGTGCCTGCGGGAAGGATCTGCAGGAGAAGAAGGGGGTCCCCATGGGACAGGTAGGTTCTGGAGGCTGGAGGCAGGGATTGGAGACAGAAAGGGGTGTCTTGGGGCCGGGCTCTATATAAGTGGGGGAGTCCTCTACTGGGGGTGTAGGACAGAGATCTGGAGTCTCTAGGTGCTGAGATCTGCTCTGTTCCCAAGTGGGGGCAGGTTGTAGGAGTTGGAGAGAGGAGTGAGGATTGAATGGGGTGCCCTAATTGGGAGATGAGGATAAGGTGGGAAAAGAGAGGTACCCAGGGTTGTGAGAGGACCATGGGGCAGGAGGAGAAAAAGTGTCCCGAGTTGGGATCTGGGGCACTGAGGGAACCCCTGGGTCTTGTGGGCTGAAGGGCAGAGCTGCTGGGGAAGGGATGGGGGTGGGTCATAGGGTTTGAAGGAGTGAAATGGGAGGATGAGGGGATGTCTCGGGCAGAGTTAAGGATCTTGGAGGAGATCTCTGGGGGTGTCTCCGATGGAGGCAGGTCCGGAGGCTGGAATCTGGACAGGGGGAGAAGGTATGTCGGGGACGGGGCTGGGAGTGGGTCCCTCCCCACCGTACTCCTCGGTCACCTGCTCGAAGGCCCAGCTCTCGGCTACTCGCTTGGCGCTGAGGTCCAGCAGCGCTTCGGGTCGGCCCCGGCCGCGCACTGCCCCGGCCCCGGCGTCGCGCTCCTCCGGTCCCGCGGGGCCGTCCCGGCTCCGCTTGGCCGCGGGGGGGTCCATCCGGCCTGGCCGGGGCCGGGGCGGGGCCTGTGTGTAGGGGGGGGTCGGTCCGACGCCTACTCCGCCTCACCGTCTCCCGCGACCCCTGCCCGCCTTCCTGTCCTTCGTCCGCGCTCGGCCGCCCCGGTACTCGCTCCGCACCCACCCCCGGGCCGGCGGGGTGATGCGGCCCCTTTAAGACCCTTCACAACAATGAAGCTGCCTCGGCCTCCGCTTTATCCTCGGCCGTCGTCCCGCCCCCACCGCCCGTCCCCATTGGCCCCCCTTCGGCCTCCGAGGCCCTCCTCCGCCATTGGCTGCACCGCCAGGTCCGTCTCCAAGTTGCTGCTGTTCATTCGTTGTATGCACTGCCTGTCTTTTCGGGACTACTCAATCAGGGCGCTCAGCGAGCAGCGCTGTCAATCACGGGATGCCGGAGACCAATCACAGTGGGAGGAGACCACCGGCGCCGGCCTTAAGCGGAGTTTCGGGGCGGGTCCTGGGTTCATTCACAACATTCCTCCCCCGCCCCACTAGGGCTGGACAGCGCTCCCCGGGCAGCTGGGGCTGCGCCCACACAAGGCTTTGTTTACTGAGGGTCGCTTCCGGGCGCCGCGAGGGGACAATCAACAGTGCTCGGCCCGGGAGCGAGACAGAGCGGCGGGATCCCCGGGCAGCCCCTCAGCCCCGCCTCCCTCTGGGCTGTGTGACGAGAAATTCAGCCTCTTTGGGCGGCGGGTCAAGTTTTGATGCTTTGCGGGATGGAGGGATCACAGGTCCCTTGGTAGAGTTTATGGGGGCTGCGGACACCCTCGCTAGAAATAGAGCCCAATCCAAGCCCATCCTTGAGCCCCAAGCTAAGAATCTCCAATCCATTCTATGTCCTATATATTACGTTAAGTCCTATGAAATTACTGATTTTCAACAATTTTTGATACACTAAATGGCAATTTCATAAGGTTCAACGTAATAGATGTCAAATCCGACCACCTCTGATTATTTTTTCTGATTCAGCTTGTCTAGGTCACATCTTTTGATGTGACCTTGAAGCAGGCAGTGGTCCTTATCGCCGGTCCCCGGCGCCACCATCCCTGCCATCTCCATGTTGCTAGAGAACCCTGCATTTCCCCCTCGCCACACTTCTCTCCGTTATCATTACGTTTCTTTATCTATTTCAGCAGTTGTTTAACTTCTGTCTCTCCCCGCTCCACGGTGAGCTCCAAGGGGCAGTCTAATTGTCTAACTGATGCACTGCTTTACTGCCAGCACCTGAACACCTCGGGACATACAGCAGTCACTCAATCTATATATAACTTGTTGAATGAACCAGCTCATGCTTTGCTCCCATTCCACTGAAATGATCTACAGAGCAGGAAAACCGAAGCTGGCCCCTAAGTGGCCTGATTGCTGCCCCCTGCCTCTCCCCACATGGAAACTCTGCCTTTTTCCTTCCAGGAATTTCCAGTTTCACAGCTGCATTTTCTGGCCAGTCCCCAACCCACCCTTCAGTAAACTCCCTCCGACCTGCACTGTCCAGTATGGTCACCACTGGCCACAAGTGGCCTTTGAGTCCTTGAAATGGGACCAAGCTGAACTGGGCTGTGCTGTCAATGTAAAACACATTGGATTTTGGAGACTTAATAGAAAAAAAAGGCGGCAAAATATGTCATTAAGAATTTTTTTATCGATTACATGTTGAAATAATACTATTTTAGATGTTTGTGTTAAGTAAAATACATGATTAAAATTAATTCCACCTGTCTTATTGTGTATTTATTTTATTTTATTCTATGCGGTATCAGGGCGTTTAAAGTTACATATGCAATTTGGATTGTAATTTCTATGGGACAGCAGTGGTCTTGAGAAACCACAGCTGACCACAATGACAACAATGAAACAACAATAATAATAATGTACTGATTGCTTATGTGGTGCTCTAGCTGTTCAGACACATTATCAAACGTAAGCCTTCCAACAGTGCTGCGAAATGGGGATGTCATCTCCATGTCTCATATGAGGAAACTGAGGCTTAGAGAGGTGGAGTTCTTGCCTGACTGGGAAGCCTTAGACTTATTAGAGCATGTCTTTCCTGCAAGGATTTGAGGCAAAGATAGATTTATGGGGAAGGAGAAATGGGTGGGGAGAAAAGCAGGGAGAACACCAGTGAAACAAGTCTTTCAGGTGCTCCCCTAGCAAACAGGACCCAGGGTCCAGGTTTTCCAAGCAGCCCCCTTCAGCATTTAGTATGTGGCTGGCCCTTGTCCCTGAGGATGCTTCAGTGGATGTCCTGAGATGCTGAATCAGAAAAGGCACTCCAGGCCAGTGGAACAGAATGTATGGGAGGAAAGAGAATGGGACATCACAGGGTGAGGATGTTTTATTTTATTCTCTCACAAGAGATACTAATATTTTCATCATCCCCATCTCATGGATGAGAAAACTGAGGCACGGAAAGGTCAGGTGACTTAACCTAGGTCCACAGCAGGAAAGGGTAGGGCCAGCATTCAAGCCCTGGTGGGTGGGCTGGTCTTGTCACATTGGCTGGGGATCAAATGCACAGTTTGGGAAACACCAACATTCTATTCCGTTCCTCTGATTTTACAGATGAGGGCAATGAGGCCCAGAGAGGGTCAGAAAGTTGCCCAAGGCCACACAGCAATCCCTGGAGAATGTGAGAAGTCAGAAAGGCCCTTGGGAAAATGGGGGTTGCCTCCAGGATGAAGTCTCCAAGACTGTTTCACGCCTACCCTCTTCCTAGCAACACTTTTAGGAAGGGTGACGTTGCAAGGGGTGTTCTAGCTACCCGCAAGTCCTCCCTTCTCAGTGTAGCCAGTGAGTTTGGGCCTCAGGAAAATGGAACCACAGTTATCCCGCCTGCCACTGTGAGCTCACTGTCTAGGCATCCACAGCTCCTGACCCCAAACCCACATGTGTACTGACATCAAGACCCATGAGAAACAGGGTGACTCTGAAGGCTGGGATGAGGGGGCCCACGGGCCCCCCACCCCCAGTTCTGTGCCACCCCATCCTAATATTCTGAGGGTCCCTCCCTCTGCCGACCCCCCTGAAGCACCCCAATGCCCCTGTTAACTCAGGCAGGAAACCAGCCAGGGCAGTTTTACTTCCTGGTCCCCATGCAGCCCCTCTGGGCTGCCCAGCTGGCAAGATTTGCTTCTTACATTTCTTCTCTTCCCTTTTGGAACACAAGTTCATGGGCAGAGAGTCAGGGCCCTGCCAGGAAAAATGGGCATTCCAGGCAGAGGGGGAAGGTGGAGGCAGGAGAGGAAAAGGCTTGAGCAGGAATAATTGTCTGAAAAGCAACATTTAATGACTGCCCTGGCCCTGGGGAGTGGGGAGGGGCAGGGGAAAAGGCAGGGAGTAGACAGGCTGAGTGGCTGGAACTGGGCTTCCCTCCCCGTCCAGGAAAACAAAGGCAGCTGTCACAGTCTTCAGGTTCCCCACATTTCCACACTCAGGGAGGGGTGTTAGGGTCTCCATTTAACAGATGAAGAAACTGAGGCTCAGAAAGGGACTTGCTGAAGAGAACAAGAGGTGTAGGGATTTCCCAAAGTCTGGGGCTCTTGGCTGCGACACTAATGGGGGATTTGTGGGCAGGACCCACATGCTAGGATGGACCTAGCATGGGAGGGAAAAGTCACCCAGGTCAGTGATGGGGTGGAAGGTGTAGGTGGTGGGAAAGTGAGGCTGTTTGGGGAGGCCGAGGGAGTGGGGTGAAGAGGGAACAGGTGGGTTGACATTCCAGATCCGAAACCTGTCACACCTGAATGCCTTTCCTCACCCCTGGGGTCCCCCTCAAAGGGGCTGGCGTCAGAGGGACAAAGGGAGCCAGTTTACAGGAGCCCTTGGCCAGCCCGGGCGCCGCCAGCGGCAGTGGGCTTGGCCCGGGTTGGAGGCGCCTCCTGGTGGCTGAGGGAAGCGCCAGATGGCGCCCAGAGCCCAGCCGGTCCCACCCCTCACCCTTTCGAGATTCCAGATAGAAAGGTTAAAAGATAATTTTCAAAAGCGGGTGCAGTCAAGGCTCTCACCGACAAATAGAGACGAACACGTGTTAAGATTTTTTGTATTGAACTCCTGTGGGAACCAGGCAGATGTTACAGGAGGTTCAAAAGAGAGTCCGGAAAACGGGCACTTTTACAACAGATCAGACTATTTGAGTAAATAAATGTGCGAATGGAGGCAAATTGGTTTTTCCACAGGGGAGGAGGGCTGTCAATGGAACCTCAGCTGCGTGGGCCAGAATGAGCAGATAAGAGTGGTTCTGTATTGCTATCAGTTGCTTACAATTCATGGTGTGAAATAGTTCAAAGACGCTGTTACGAACCAGCTAACCCGGAAGGGAAGGACGTGTTGTATAGCGATGACGCTTTGAATGGTCAGAACTGATTTACAGAGACGCAACATGTTCCTTGCAGAAAGAAACAATTCCTTCCTTCCTTCATTCAACAAACACCTGTTCCTGGAGCAACTATTGTGCGCTGTTCCAGGTGCTGGAGACACAACAAAGATGCAGAGTAGAGAACGGATGAGAGTGGCACAGACTGACCCCTTCCAGGAGCAGGGGGCACCTGGGAGGGGGAAGGAACAGGAGGTGAAAAAGGCCAGGGGGCAGGACTGGGTGGAGGCGGGGGTCTGGAGGGGGTGGCCTGGGGCTTCCTTGCTTTGTTCTCCCCACTAGAATGTCAGTTCTCAGCTCTACCTAGCCCAGAGGTTGGCATGCAGTAGGCGCACATAGATGCCCAACGTGCAAAGCGACTCCATATCAAAGGGCAGAAGTCACTCGCTGTCTGCTTAGGGGAGAGACTGCTGTGAGGTGGGCAGATGGCAGGAGGGTCCAGGTCCTGTATGTGGGGCTCAAGGAACGGTAGACTCCGGGCATCACAGAGCCAAGCGGCAGCCCTGCCCTCCGGTCCCGGGCCTGGGCCCCATCCTCCGCCCCTCTCCTCCCCCTAACAGAAACCCTGAGCCCCGGGCCCCAGACAACTCCAAACTGTGAAGTCTCGCCATCAAATTAGGGCTCTGTTGCCACAATTCCTGTGTTTTTGAGATGTAAATCAGGATTTTTTTTTTTTTTGCATGTGAAATTACCCTTCCTGCCTTTTCCGGGGGTTAAAACTCACATGGAAAAGTCACCATTTAGAAGGGTATAATTCAGTGGCAGTTAGCACCTTCACAACATTTGCAACCACCAACTTTATCTAGTTTCAAAACCTTATCACCTCCCAGAGATGACCCCATACCCATCTGCTGTCACTCCCCACTGCCCTTCCCCCAGTTCCTGGCACCCCATAGGGAACCACCGTCGCTATGGCTTTGCCTCTTCCGGACATTTCACATGAATGGAATCACACATTATGTGGCCTTTTGTGTCTGGCTTCTTTCAGAATGTTTTCCAAGTTCACCCATGGTGAACTGTATCGTTCTGTTTTATGGCTGAATAATATTCCATCCTGTGGATAAACTACACTTTGCTTATCCAGTCATCTGTGGGCAGCACCTGGGTTGCTACCACCTTTGGGTGACCATGACCAGTGCTGCTGTGAACATACGTGTACGAGATACTGAGTCTGTGTTCGATCCCTTGGGGTGTGTGCCTGGTGGGCAACGGCTGGGTCACGTGGTAACTCCAGCCTGAACTTACCGAGGAGCCACCAAACTGTTTTCCAGTGTCTGTCCCTTGCTTTTAAGAAAGATGTTGGGAGTTCAGTCACCCACCTCTGGGGCACTCCCACCTCCCTCCAAAGACAGTGGCTCAGCTGATCCCACAGGCACAGACGTTTTAGGGGAGGGGAGCCCAGGATGGAACAGAACAGAAACTTGGTCTGTTAAGAGAGGCAGCAGATGGGCAGCCGAGAACACGTACTGGGGCTCTGCCAGTGCCGGGGTCAATTCCCTGCTCTGGAATGTTAATGTGACCTGACCTGGGCATCATGAGGACTGAGGTGATGTGTAGAAAGCGCCAGAGCAGGGCCTGGGCCACAGGCAGTGCTTCATCCTTGCTGTTATGACTTATGACTTTTTTTAAAGATCAAGGTGGCACTGAGAAGTCTATAAGCACATTCTGGTTTAATCGGCATTTTGACTCTACAAGGTGGTGTCAGTACCTGTCCTGCAGATGGGAAAGTGACTCACTAGGCTGCCTGGCCGGTCCCCGGCAGAGGGGGTGACACAGGCATGTCCGTGGAGGGTATGTAGGTGAGTCACCCAAGGCAGGAGGAAAGAACACTCTCCCCCGGTTCCCAGGCTGGAGGTGCAGAAGCCCATTCGTCCTTCCCTGGCACGTGGCTAGTCTCCTGTGGAAACTGCTGGGGATGACCTGGTCGGGGCACCTGGCCGCAGGCCCCAGCACGTCCCGCTCACAGGAGCATGTGACCGTGGGAGGAATGACAAAGTCAGGTTTATTGCTCTGGGTTAAACCAGTGGAGACAGGATGTGGGGAGGGGGAGGGGGACACAGGAAGTTGGTGAAGGCATCCTCCTGGCCTTGGCCTGCGCTTGGCCTGGCCTTGACACGCTGGGAAGCCAGCCCGTGCACTTCTGACCTGCTGATCACCTGCTCACGGGCCAGGCCCCCAGTAAAGTTTGAGGCGCAACCCAAGGCTCTGGGGAGCACGGCCTCTCCTCCCTGCACAGGTCTGAGCACAGACAGGGCTGCGGCGATGGCCTCTGCTGGGGTGCATCCTTAGGAAGGCGTCTTGGTGGAGGCGGGCGCTGCTGCCTTCTTTTTGGTGGGGGCCTTCAACAGCGCCAGCTTCTTGGGCAGGCTGGTGCTGGCTTTCATCAGCACATCATGTTCGATCTTCTTCCGGATCCCGACCTCCAGGTTCTGAGGGAGCAACCATGGCACAATCAGACTGGGACCTGAGGTGGGAGGGAGGGCCTGGTCTGCTGCCCTTTCTCCTGTGAGCTCACAAGGGGCTGGATCAGCAACTCCCCCCGAAACAACACCTGAGAGTCTGGTGGCTGGGGGTTAAGTCCTGCTTCTGCCCCATACCCTGGGAACATTGCACACCGAAAAACCCCTTCTCATCTCTGGATCTCAGCTTCTAAACCTCTGCCCATTTCCACTTTACAGCTGGGGAAACTGAGGCACATGTAGTGAGGAGGCACTTGCCCAGGATTCCCAAATCATGTGAGTGATGGGAGATTGGAACCCAGCACGCCCAGAGTCTCCAGCCTCAGCCTCCAGGCGGGCAGCCTCCCCTTGTCTCTGCTTTGCTAATGGTGAACTGGGGCTCTGAGAAATAGAGGTGCAGGCAAGTAAAGGCACAGGAATCAGAACCCAAGTGTTTGGGTCCAAAACTGGTAGTTTAATCATATTACCTAAACTGCTCCCTTGCCCTACCTGTGAGTTCCAATGACCATGACAACCATGACTGTCACCACACGCCTGGGCGCAAGGGAAACAACAGCAAAGACACAGAAAAACCTCTGCCCTCATGAAGCTGACATTCAGTGCGTGTGGACAACACAGCTGTCAGTGACAAATTCTGGTAAACTGTTTTTTTTTTTTTCCTTCGGCCACGCCCAGTGGCATGCGGGATCTTTGTTCCCCAACCAGGGATCGGAACTGGAACTGGCGCCCCCTGCAGTGGAAGCGCAGAGTCTTAACTACTGGACCGCCAGTGAAAGTCCCTCTGGTTAACTACTGAATGATAACAGATGACAAGTGCTGCTATGGAGAAAAGAATACAAGGGATGATGAGTGAGGGATGGGGTGGGGTTGCCATCAGGGATAGCTGCTCAGAAGCAACGCTTGCAGACTTGACTGGGAGGAAGGAAGCCGTGCAGATTTCTGGGAGAAGAATCCAGGTGGAGGAAACAGCTAGTGCAAAAGTTCTGAGGTGGGGCAAGGAGCAGTTATGGGGCCAGTGAGGCTGGAGGGAGAGAGGGAGGAGGTGAGGGCAGGGAAAAGACAGGAGTAGAGTGTGCCGGGTCCTGTGGGCTGTGGGGAGAACCTGGGCTCTTCCTGAGTGAGGTGGGAGCCACCGAGCGTTCTGAGCAGAGAATGGAAGTGCCCTGATTCAGGTGCTCACAGGTGCCCTCTGGCTGCTATGGGGAATGGCGGGGCCAAGAGATCTGGGAGGATGTGACTGCCCTGGTCCAGGTGGGAGATGATGGGATGGGACCAGGTTGGGGGGTCAGAGAGGTGGGAAGTGGGTGGAATCTAGATTAATCCTGAAGGCAAAAAGGACGAGATCCAACCTGTATGTGAGAGAAAGGGAGAATCCCGAGTATCTGGAAGGAGAGACTGTGGCAGGATCATGGTGGAGTTGGGGAGCACAGTGGGGGTAGGACCAGGACCCTGGTTCTAGACATACTGAGCTTGAGACGCTCACGAGACACTTTCCCCCTCCGGCTGAGACATGGAGGTAAGCAGGTTGCTGGGTTCCCAGTCTAAGAAAACTGAGGCTCTGGCGATCTAGTGGTTAAGATACCATCTTCCACTGCAGGGGGCACGGGGTTCAATCCCTGGTCGGGGAACTACCGAAAGCTGTGTAGCGCAGCCAAAACAAAAAACAAAAAACTGAGGCTCTAAACAATTTGCTCAAGATTATAGGGTGAGTTAGTGTGTGTTGTACAATTAGAATTCAGGTCTGCCTCCACCAGCTCTCTTTGTAACTTCTCTTTGCAACCTTAACAAAAATCTCTTTGCAACTTCTTTATAAGATCAACCCTATTCACCCGCACACGAAAAAGCTACACTTAAAAACAACCACAAAAACGTTTATTTCAGCCCTGTGCTGTTCTCAGGGATTTACAGGTGTCCTATGGCATTGAATCCTTACAACTCTAGAAGAAAAGTGCTATCACTACAACCATTTCTTCTTTTAAGAAGCTCAGGGTGAAGATATACTAGCTGTCGATGGAACTGCGCTTTGCTCCCAGCACTGTCTTCTTGCAAAGCTGGGGTTTTCCACCCCTTTCCCAGGCTGCCTTCCCTCTCGGGGTCTATTAACGAGGACAATTTCAGCGAAAGCTGCCGGTGTGTGCCGAACACATTTTGCGCGCCACTCGTGGGTTTAGGAATCTCACTGATTGGGAGGTAATGTTTCCGTACCCACTGCACAAGGGAGGAAACTGAAGCTCACAGCACTGGGAGTTCTCCATCCCGGGCCTCTCACACGCTCGAACTCACCTTCTTAAGCTTTTGCTGTTGCACGATGCGTGCCTTCTTGGGTGCGATAACGAGACCTGGGGAGAGATGCGATTTCGTGAGGCCGGAGAACCTCGGGCCCACCTCGCCCCCCAGTCCCCGGCCCGCTCCTCACCGCCCTTCCTCGGGCCCCGGTTCCGCTCCGAGGCTGTCGCCGCTGTCTTGCGCTTCGCTGGTTTCCTCGCCTGGAACTTGCGCTGCCCCTGCGCCATGATCAGTCATGCACCGGAAGAGGCGGGGCTGTGGGAGGTCGCAGACGAAAAACGCAGGGCACGATGGGATACAGTGGGGCCGGAGGGCGGAATGGCTCACGGGATACAACGTGGCAAAGAGTTAAAGTGACCACTACCCACGACGGTCGATGATAGCCAGCATTGCGCAAAAATTTCGAAGTAAAGGTTATAATGATAAGCTAACACTTACTGGGTGCTTATCTGCTTTATAAAACTTATGCTGTTTTGTGCTGTTTATACATAAACTTCAAGTCTAGGACTTACGGTCAGGCAAGTGAGGCACTCTGGTGCAAAATTTAAGGGGTGCCCCGAACTTCAGTTATCAAGATAAAGATATATTCAACATTCAAAAATAATATTTTAATACAAAGAAAAATCGTCCAAATACAGCCTGTGGACTGGCTACTTGATGTTGTAAATAAAGTTTTGTTGGCACGAGGGCTGGTATCAGGAGTGAAGGGAGTAGGGTCAGGATATGCAAGGTCAGGGTTTCGTTCTATTTAATATCTTTATATTTTGTTCACCATGGATTGTTTTTGCATTAATTTTGATTTTTCAAAAGTAATGCATGAAGCTATTCTTTATCTTGACTACTGAGCTTCTCAGGGCCTCCTCTAAAATTTTGCACCTGAGGTGTCACCCTAATTCCAGCCCTGAGAGCAACCAAAAAGGGAGGTACTAGTATTGTCTCCATTTTGTAAATGAGGAAAACAAAGCATGGAGAAGTGAAGTGATTTGGCCAAGATCACACAACAGAAAAAGCGGTGGAGGACTTCCG
This sequence comes from Lagenorhynchus albirostris, assembly GCF_949774975.1. Taxonomy (NCBI): domain Eukaryota; kingdom Metazoa; phylum Chordata; class Mammalia; order Artiodactyla; family Delphinidae; genus Lagenorhynchus; species Lagenorhynchus albirostris. The sequence continues at coordinate 162,374,794 of NC_083097.1, read as the reverse complement.
TGGCGGCGCAGTGGTTAATAATCTGCCTGCCCGTGCAGGGGACACGGGTTTGAGCCCTGGTCTGGGAAGATCCCACATGCCTCAGAGCAACTAAGCCCGTGCGCCACAACTACTGAGCCAGCGCACTAGAGCCCACGAGCCACAACTACTGAGCCCGTGTGCCACAACTACTGAAGCCCAAGCGCCTAGAGCCCATGCTCTGCAACAAGAGAAGCCACTGCAGCGAGAAGCCCGCACACTGCAACGAAGAGTAGCCCCTGCTCGCCACAACTAGAGAAAGCCCATACGCAGCAACGAAGACCCAACACAGCCAAAAATAAATAAATTAATTAAAAAAAGAAAAAGAAAAAGAAAAGGCGGTAGAACTGCGATATGAACTCAGGCAGCTTGACTTCAGCTGCTGGGATCTTAAGAGCCATGCAAAGGCCCTGTCTGCTTTCTCTGTTCTGGGAAGAATTGTGGTTGGGGGAACAAGGTCAGCTTTTGGGCAGGCCATTCAATAAGTTTATTATAAAAATAATGGGGGCAGGATATGGACAGCTAGGTTGGTTACTTCTGGGGTCCATCTAGGGTGACCGTGGCACCTAGGGCTTCCCGGAGCTCCTCAGGGGCAAAGACACCCAGCTCTGTGATGATGCCACCAGTGATGAGGTCGTGGGGGGTGACATCAAAGGCAGGATTCCAAACCCCAATTCCTTCAGGGGAGAGGGTGGAGGCAAGAAAGGCAGGTATTAGGCTCATTGAAAGTTCTCAAGCTATTGTCACCTGTCTCACTCACAGTGGTTTTTGGGATTGGGGAATCCTTGAGAATCTAGAGATCCTCACCCCAAAAGTGCATGAAGGCATGGGTTTTGATACCAGTAATGAATTTAGACCCCCTACATTCCTGGATTGTCACTGTCTAAGAAGAAGCCTTCAAAGTCTTATATACATCCACCCACTTGTGCCTGCTCCAGGAATTTCTTTAGGAAACTCCAAGAATCCACCCCAGGGCCTTTGCATGGGCTGTGCCCTCTGCCTGGATGCTTTCCCTCAGATACGCACATGACTTGATGTTTCACTGCCTTCAGGTTTTTTCTCAAATATCACCTTCTCAGTGAGAACTTCTCTGATAACCCTGTCTAATCCACCCCCTGCACAGACACTTCCCATATCCTTCTGTGCCTCATTTATTTCTCCTCAGCCTTTACCCCCTTCTAACATACACTGGAATTTTGTTATTTATCTTGTTTGTTGGCTGTCTCCCCACTGGAATGTCAGCTCTATGAGGGCAGGGACTTTTATGTTTTTTTTCACTCCTGTTGCCCTGGCCCTATCATGTCACCTGGCACTGGCCAGGTGCTCAAAAATATTTGCTGAATGAATAACAATCTCTTACACAAGAGGCTGCAAACTGTTTTCTCTGGTTCACAGTTTTTTAAGACCACTGAATTAGCTGCCAGCTTTCCAAGTGTGGGAGCTTTCAAACATATAACAAACGTAAGGCTTCTCTTGGAAAAATCAGAAGAAAGACCTGTTCTCCTGGGGTCTGCATTCCTGTGATCCGTGGCCAGAACAGAGTATCGGGGTCCCCAGACTGCACCTGGCCCGTGTTACCCAGCTTTCTTGGGGGCAGGGACACGGTGGGTTGTCAACTCTGCTTTCCATGGTCTTATGGGTTTTGATCAGTGCTAAATAATTAAGCCTCCAGGAAAGTAGGGGCACCAAAAAAATCACGAGAAAATATATTTTTTTTCAGAATGAATGTATCTATTTTTATTATCTACCTATCTATATTCTTTTCCATTATGGTTTATCACAGGATATTGAATACAGTTCCCCGTGCTAGACAGTAGCTCCTTGTTGGTTATCCATTTTAAATATAGCAGTGTGTACACGTCAGTCCCAAATTCCCTATCCCTAACTGGTCCTTTTTATAAAAGGTTTTTGATCATACTTGTTACTATTTAACGAGCACTAAGGGCCAGGCACTGTTCTCCACTTCACGTGGGTTAATTACACTGAACCGCCTCGGGTATATGAGGTAGGTCATGAAAACAGCTCATGGGGCTCTTAGGGATGAATTTTAGGCAACCAGGCTACACAGCCAGGCAGTGTGGGGAGGCTGAGAGATATCTGTCTCTTCATAAGCACTCGGCCAGGTGGTACTCTTATTTCTTATTCAGGTGAGAAAACAGAGGTGGAGAAGAGCAAGGCAATGCGCTCAAGGCTTCCCAACTCATTAGCTGTATCTTCTGACCTTGAATCTGACTTCCAAGATGTGTCTGCTCTAAAATATGGCTTGAAGGAGCATCTTATGCCCCAGAAGGCTGATGACACCCCAAATACCACCTGCTGCCTGTGAAGGGGTCAGGGTGCCTCAACAGAGGTGCCCAGGCCTATGGTGCCCCCCTCTGAGCGGATGGCTTACCGGGTGCCGCAATCCTGACCCCACTGACATGGGTCAGCTCCTGGCCAGGACGCTCCTCAATGATGATCTCCCGGCCCGTCTTCAGGTGGAGGTCACATGACGAGCTGGGGGCAGCCACATAGAAGGGGATGCCGTGGTGCTTGGCGGCGATGGCTAGCTGGTAGGTGCCCACCTTGTTGGCCGTGTCGCCATTGGCAACCACGCGGTCGGCTCCCACGACCACAGCTGGGGAATGAGATGCCGGGAGTCACCACCGGGCCCTGGATGCCTGGAGCCCTGCCCACTGGCACCCCCCACCTGCTGACCTGACACTCCATAGTGGGCCATGGCGGCTGCCGCCATGCTGTCGGCGATGAGGGTGGCGGGGATCTTCTCGTAGACGAACTCAAAGGCCGTCAGCCGGGCTCCCTGGTTGTAGGGCCGGGTCTCCGTGCAGAAGGCACACTCCAGACGGCCCAAGCTGTGCAGCGAGCGGATCACACCTGTGGGGCCCAGCCCACCAGGAGGATGAGATGCAAAGGGACAGATGGGCAGGGCAGCCCACTGGTTAGCAGCATGGTTCTCCAAACCATGCAGTCCCACTCCCGGGCCCTTGCAGTGGCTGTTCTCTCTGCCTGGTACAAATGTGTTTAGAGAATGCCTTCTCCGTGAGGTCTTCCGGGATTCCTCCATCTCACAGAGCAACCCTCACACTGCCAACCCCTACTCTTTCTCTTTAGCACTTACCACCTTCAAATGTATCATACGTATTTGTTCTGTTCCTGTGTCTGTTCCTCCTATTTTCCTGCTCCTGATGGCAGAGATTTGATCTACTTTCTCCACTGCTGGGTCCCTAACTCCTAGAACTGTGCTTGGCACACAGTAGGTGCTTAATAAATGTTGAGTGACTGAAAGAATGGATGCATGTATGAATGATGGGGTACACAGGAGATAAGCATTTATTAAGCATAGATATTTGTTGAGTGAATGAATGAATGTCTTGCCATCAGAGCCTCAGTCCCCAGGCCCAAGGGTGGCACCTAGGCAGGTAGGGAAACCTCCTGGAGAATTTAGGATCAGGTGGAATCCGCTGCCTTGAACTCCAGGACCCAGTCCCCCTGGTCCTGGTCACAGCTACCCTAATCTTTCTTTAGGGGGCTACACCCTACTCCTCAGTCCTCTTGGAGTCCACATCCCACCCACTTTCTTTTTTTTAATTTTAATTTAACTTTATTTTTATTTAAAAACTATTTAATTTTTTTTTTGGCTGCACTGCACGGCTTGTGGGATCTCACTTCCCCATCCAGAGACTGAACCTGGGCCACAGCAGTGAAAGTGTTGAGACCTAACCACTGGACTGCCAGGGAACTCCCCCCACCCATTTTCTAGGCACATGGCACAGGCCAGGCCTATCGAGTGACTGATCCTAGATGGACAGATGACTCCATCAGAGCCTCCGAGATACAAGGAGACTTTTCTAACACTGTCGGAATAGAGACCCTAGGCTCTTTTCCTTGTGATCTGAACCCTGGCCGACGAGTGGAGCATGAGGGTGATGCCACCATGGAGGAGGGGAGATCTTAGGGATACGGACAGATGGACCCTGATGCTATGATTTGGGCCTCTGGATCCAGTCATGCCTGAAGCCAACCCCCTGAGTGTTTCTGTACAAAAACTAATCAATTCACATTTTGGGGGGTGTATAAAGTGGTTTGGGTTTCTTTCTCTTGCATCCAAAAAGGGCCCTCCCCTATCCCTGCGGATGCCCACTCACCTAGGGCTGTACCATAGCCAGCAGTGGCCAGTGCACCGGTGTTGCAGTGGGTCAGCACTATCACCTTGCCGCCCTCGGGGGCTGCCCGCTCTAGGAGGTGGCGGGCTCCCAGGTCCCCGATGCTCCGATTGTCCCGGAGGTCTTTTGCCAGCATGTCCTCGGTCCAGCGGATCACTCTGGCGCCGACAAGGGACTCTGAGCACAAGTCACAAGGCTTCAGGGCCCACACCAGCCCCTCCTCCCTGCCCAACACCGCTCTCCTGGAGCTCTCCTGCTGAAAGCCTCTCACAGCTGTGGGTCTGGACCCTTCTGCCACAGCCACCTAACTGTAACTCCATTTGCTCTTGAGACACATTTACTAAGCACCTCCTGTGCGTCAGGGGCTGGGGGACACAGCAGTGAACAAGACAAAAATCTCTGCTCCTCTGGAGCTGACACTGAGGTGGGGGAAGCAGATGATGAACAGACAATAAAGTGAAGGAAAAGGCAGCGGAGTCAGGAGACAGAGGACAGGAATGAGCTGTATTATATGGGGGGTGGGCAAGGCACAAACCTGAAATTTGAAGGAGAGGAGATTAAGTAGATGGATACCTGGCTTGCAGAAATGGTGTGTGCAAAGGCCCTGAGGCAGAAGGGACCCTGGTGGGGGTTAAGGAACATGGAGAGTATCTGTGCAGCAGATGGGGAGGGAGAGAGTGGGAAGAGAGCAGGGAGAGGACGAGGGCTAGAAACAAAATTCTTCAAAAGCAAAAACTAGGTAAATGAGGTGGCACTTAAAAGGGCCTCCAAGGGCAGATAGGGCTGGGGACGTTCAGGGAGGTCAAAGTCAGGGCATTGAGTTCAAGGATCTCGGGGCCAGGCTGCCCGGTGGTGAGTCCCAGCCCTGCCTGTGTGGCACTGGACTAAGAGCACTTTGCCTCAGTTTCCCCATCTGTAACATGGGTCGTTGTGCAAAAAAAAAAAGAATGAATAGTCGCCGGTTAAAGCAGCGCTTGGCACAAGGCCCCTCTACCTCTCTCGGACCGCCTCCTCCGTGGCGCCCTCCCGCTCCGCTTCCTGGGCTGCGAGGTCGGCCAGGTCTCGGGCGGCGCGGGCCATGTTGACGGCGGTGGGCCGGGCGGTGACAAGGAAGCTCAGAGCGTCGCGCACGAAGGCCACGAGCGCGGCAAGTCCGGGTCCCCCGGCGCCCGCCTGCAGCTCCACGGCGAGGCTGAGGCAGCCCACGAGCGCAATGGCTGGGGCGCCGCGCACCTGGTGGGGAAATGGGGGCGTCAGGGACTGCAGGCATGGGAAGCTCCCCACCCCGGTCCCACCGAGCGACCCCACCTTCATAGCGCGGATGGCCTCCCAGGCCTGTTGCACCGAGCCCACCGCCTCATAGCGGCTCTGCTGGGGCAGCAGCAGCTGGTCGAGGATCTGTAGTGAGCCCCGCGAGTAGCGGATCGCCTCCAAAGTCATACTGTTGCAGCCGCGATCACCGCCTTTCCCGGGGCTCAGCTGGCCGCGCGCACCAGAGGCGGGGCCGGAAAGGGCGCAGGAGGCGAGGCCAGGGCCCCAGGGGTGGGACCTCTCCCGGAAGGAGGAGCGTGCGCACATCAACTTCGCTGGCTCCTGGGACCCGCCAACCAGGCGCCGGGTCCTACTTCACCTTCTCCGCCAAACCTGGGCAGTTAGCCGCACCCTCGGAACCAAAATGGTGCCACTATTTATAGGGCAACTATTGCATGCCAAGCCCTGTGTTTGGCGTCTGGCTATAGCAAGACTCCTAAGTGCCAGGTGGGTACCCTCAGGTGCCTGACTTCTTCAGCCAGAGCCAGTGCTGCCTGTGGCCTCACGTAGAGCAAGGCACCAGAAGGGGGTTCTGAGATCCAACAGACTCTTACTGCTGCCTTGAGACCTTCCCATCCCCGCGGGGAGTAAAGGCCTGCGGGCTGGGGGCCACCACTACCTCCGGACAGGGCACATTACAAGTTCAGCAGAATTCAGCCAGAACCTCAGCCCCGAGAGGTCCGTATGTCTGGTTTGTTCACCACTGCATCTCCAGTGGCTAGGATAGCGTCTGGTGCACTGCAAGTGCTCCGTTAATATTTGTGAAATGATCCTTCTCCAGGATTTAGGGGGAGGTGCTGGGCCATGAGTCACCTGGTGGATGCTCAGCTGTTTTTTTGCTCAGTTTACTAGTTTCCTTCGAAGGAAGCAACACGCTGGGGACTCTTTCATGACCCTTCCAGGGTGTCCCCATGGGTGGGGGATAATGAACAGCCCACACCTGTGTGCTCCATCCCCTTCTGCATCCGGCCTGGATCCTGAGCACCCCTGCTGTCCAGTCCCATTTTCATCCTTCATACCCAGCCTGTGCCACCTCCTCCAGGAAGTTGGCACCGATTACAGGCCAGCCTGGGCTACTACCTTTCAACTCTCATCAAGCTGGGCGGGGACCCAGGCTGTGGTCACAGCATCAGCATTGGCTGATGAGATGCTGGGCAAGCTTAGTTGGGTTGCGGGGGGAGGGGTGCAGGCATAGCTCCTGGGCCCATCTAGTAACCTGAGGCAGAGGCAAAGAAGCAGGGTTTTAATGCTGGGAGGTCGGGGGTCCCACAAGGCACAGACACTCTCTCCAGGACCAAATAAATAACAACTCCATTACTGTGAGGAGGTGAGGTCTGGGGAGGGTGGTCACTGAGCTCTCCAAGGGCTGGCGGGTTAAGGGGCTGCAGCCTGTGAGGGGCCTCCTCGGTGGGTCTTGGCCTCCTGAGTGAATCTGGCCCCCAGAATCACTCACTCTCCGAACCGGAGTAGTCAGCCACGAGGGAGGAGCTGAGGCTGCAGGGCTGGGGTGTGTCCTGGGGGTTGGCTGCCTCCTGGGAGGAGCCTGGCAGGGGCTGGGGCCTGTCCTGACAGCTCTCCTCCTGCCCCGGTGGCCTACTGTTCTTGCACGTCTTGGCTGTCTCCTGAGGACAGTCTCTGGGGGATGTGGGCCTGTCCTGGGCGGTCCCCTCTGGCACCCGTGGCTCCCCAGACTTGGGGGTCTCAGCTGTGTGCTGAGGGCTCTCTGGGACCTCCCGGGACCGCCGCCGCACAATGCCCAGGTGCCCCACGGTGATGGGGGAGCCCGTGGGAGCAGATCTGCGGTTCTGGGACAGCTTCTTCAGGACACTGCTGGCTTTGCTGCTGCTGGCGCCAGGTCCCGGGCTGGAGGGGAACCAGGAGCGGCTGATGATCTCTGTCCGCTTGAGTTTCTGCTTGTCCTCATATGCTGGGGATGGGGAGAGGGAGGGGGGAGGAGGAGGTCCAGAGCCGCCCTCTGCCCGAGCAGCCCCCCATCTCCCCCCACCCCGCCCCCCTCGCCCCCTGGCCCCCACGCACAGTCTAGGGTGTGGAACTTGAGCAGGGCGGCCAGCCTGCGGTCATCCTCTGTCTCCGGCACCAGCGGGATGTCCAGGCTTGCCTTGGCCTGCAGGGCCTGGTCCCTCTCTTCCTCCTCCTGCATGGCTTTTTTCTTTTCCTGTGTTGGGGAGAAGGGGTTGGGGAGGGATGGTGGGTGTCAAAGCCGTGCCTCTTTGCCCTCTGAGCTGGAGGGGAGAATCCCTCCAGTGTTCAGGGTCTCAGTTTCCTTCTCTTCAAGCTTATGCGGGGAAAAGGCCTCACACAGTGCTCGGGACACACAATTTGTTCAACAGCGGGAGACACAATCATTAGTATGTGTACCACTGGGTTCTTCACTCATTCATTCTTTCCACAGATATTTACAGAATGTCTTTCTGGTGCCAGGCCTTGTTCTAGACACTAGGGACACAGCAGTGAGCAGACAAAATCTTTTGCCCTGGTGGAGCTGACATTCTAGTGGGTGAGCAAGACAAAGTGGTGAGGAGAGAAAGAATGCTGGGAAGAGGGTAGGAAATAGGCAGCGGGTTCAACTTTAAATGTGGTGTGCATGGTAGAGGGGAGAGTTAGGGACAGTATCCTGAGAAAATCATGTTTGAGAAAAGGTGTCTGAGTGAGGGAGCCATGTGGGTATCTGGTGGAAAAGTGTTCCAAGGTGGAGGGAACAGCCTGTGCAAAGGCCCTGAGGCAGAAGTGTGCTTGCCAGTGAGGCGGCCAATGTGGCTAGAGCAGAATGAGCAAGGGAAAGGTGGAGATGGGGGTAAGGAGGGGAAGGGGCAGATCATTTGGGCCTGGTGGGCCAAGGGGAGGACTCTGGCCATTGGGAGCCACGGAGGGTTTTGAGCATAGCAGGGATGTAATCCCACTCAGGCGCTCACTGGCGCCCCCTGGTGGCTGTGAGGGGAACAGCCTGTGGGACACAGGGCATGAGCCCCTGGGGACCAGGGTGGAGGGACTGTGCTGGTCCAGGCAGGAGATGACGGAAGCTGTGGAAGTGGTCAGAGCCTGCCAGAATTTGCTGACAGATGGGGAGAGGGGAGTGGTGGTTATAACAAGAGGACCCAAGGCTGACTCTGGGCTTTACGGGCTGAGTGTCCGGAAGGACAGAGATGCTTCCATTACTGAGAAGGGGAGGATGCAGGCAGGGCAGGTTAGGGACTGATGGGGCTCCTTGGGATGTTACGTTTGAGGGTCCTTAGACCCCATTCGGGGATGCCCACAAGGCAGGGGACACCAGCTCTGGGCAGAGGCCTGGCCAGAGAGATACACTTTCAGTAACAAATAATTAGCAAGAAAACCCACAATTTTACTCCTAATAATAACAACCACAGGATGATCAGAAAAGGTGATGTGTTTGCAGGCTCCAGGGGTGTAAGCTGCCCCACAAAGCGAGGCAAGAGGCAAAAGTTCTCATGTTCCCAAAGGACGTTCCACTGCCCTGTCGGATGCCCGCGAGGGTAAAAAACCCATTTCTATTATACTCCTCTGACCCCAACCCCCACTCCCTGTGACTTAGCTCCACTGAGTATTTTTGGCACAATTGTAGTAGCCATTGTGTCACTGACAGCAACGCCCTAGGGTGTCCTCCAGCTACGACCCTGTGCCCCTGGGGTCGGGAGTCTGCGTTTGCACCTGCGCCCTCAGTGGCTCTACAAGCAGGTACAGGTGTCTGGCCCAAGCATTTACATGTTGAGATAGGCATTATACATTTTATAGGTAATTTCCTTTTTTATCTCTAGGGATTTGACTCTAGGGATGATTTTGGAAATTACGTGGGGGTGGGTTGTCAAACTATGGATTTTGTTTCAGGACAGCTGAGTGGGCCCATGAAATATGTTAGGAGCTGATCAGTGCCCTCGTGGGCCTCTGCCTGCCCCGGCCACGGGGGAGTGTCGGGACTCACTTGGGCCCCAGCTTGAGGATTTCTTCCCTTTGAGAGTCTGCTGTGAGGGCCAGAGTCCCCAGGGGAAGGGGCCACATGCTTAATAGTAGCTGCTGGGCTAGATGCCTCCCGTGGGTGCTGTGATGTGGGGATGTGGTGGCGAATGGGGAAACCGCGGGTGAAATGACCTGCCTATAGCTAGGATGTGGTAGGGAGTGGGCTGGACCCGGGTCTCAGCCTGCTTTTTGTTCTCCTTGCTGCACTGCTGGTGATGCCAGGCCACCCCCGCCTGCCCGGGGTCCTGACCCCGGGCCGGAGCCCTGCTCACCCGGAACCTTTTCCGCAGCATGCTGTTGAGGGCGAAGTCGTCCTTCCAGGCGCTCTGGGCCTCCTGGATGTGGCTCAGGGTGGGGAGGGCCTTCTTGAGCGTGCTCCGGTCGGCCTCACCGTGCTCCAGTCGGAACATGGCATCTGTCTCCAGCTTCTGCTTCTTCTCGTGCTCTGCGAGAGAGAGAGCGGGGCTGGGCCTTCAGGGCCCTGGCTCGGGGCTGGGCTCAGGGCTGGCAGTGGGCTCGGAGCCCACGCTGGGCGCTCACCTGTCGTCAGCACCTGCTCGTTGTCTGCCATGTCCCAGCGCTCCTCCTTGCGCTGGGCGCCGCTCACGATCACATAGTCGCAGTTGGCGGGGTCTGTCTGCATCTCGATGTAGTTGACGCAGAGGTGGCATTTCATTCGGAACCTGGCAGGGCGGAGGGTGATGGGTTAGAGTCAGGGCACTGTGGCCCGCTTCCTTCCATCCGTGCGCGTCATCAACTAGTGTTCACGGAGCACCTGCTACATGCTGGGCTCCATGTCCGGGGGACAGCCGTGGGTGAGACAGATATGGTTCCTTCACCCCGGCACTGACCTTCTGTCTGGAGTTTGTTCACTTGTTCATCCATCCATTCATTTGTTTGTTCGTTCATTCATTCAACAAACCCTCCTGAGGGGACGGAGCAGAGCCTGCGGGGCCTTGTGGGCCACGGGGAGGACTCAGGCTTTTACTCTGAAGAAGGTGGGAACCATGAAGGGTTCTAGGCAGGATGTGCCCTGACTGACAGACCATGATGGTTTCCAGGAGACCCCCAGGGAATAATCATCAGGCAGAGGGTAGAAACCTCCCTCTGACTCAGACTCCTTTGTAGCCCCCTCACCCTGCGGCCCACCAGGCTGCCTCTACCTGTAGATCGGGGTCGTGTAGTAATTGCCAACCTTCTTCTTTTCTGCATTGTAACGAACACCTAGGAGGAGAGGGAGAGAATGAGGCTAGGGCTCAGGCCACCCTCAGCGTCTTTTCCTGGGGTGGGGAGCAGATGGGGGTGGTATTTTACTCCCCTGCAGGGGAGACACCTCTGGAGGACACTGAAATTCAAGCACAAAAGAGCCATGTCTAGGCTGCGGGATGGGTGCTCAGGCCACAGAGGAGGGTGGGCTGGATGGAGCCAGAGGGCCTGGGTTCAAACCCTGGTGCCACCCCACCGGCTGTGCGACCTTAGGCCAGCTGCCCTGGCCGTCTGGCCTCAGGTTCCCCATCGATTGGATAGGGATGCCTATGACGCCTACCGCACAGGGCTGGTGTGAGAACTGCAGAGGCTATTAATACACACGGATCGCTTAACACTGGGCCAGGTGCTCAGCAAGCATGCAAGAAGGGTTGGCTTTTGGGAATTCCCTCCCTGTCGGTCCAGTGGTTAGGACTCCGTGCTTTCACTGCCGGGGCCCAGGTTCAATCCCTGGTCGGGGAACTAAAATCCCACAAACCGTGGGGTGCGGCCAAAAAAAAGGTTGGCTTTTATTATTTTTCTAGAGAATCCAGGTGTTTTGTTCCTTTTTCACTAATTAGATGGTATATTCTTGACTCTTATCTTGCTTACTGAGTGAAAAAAGCTTAAACTAGAAAAACAGAGCTTGGGGGGGTTGGTGGTGCGGCCTGGCCGGCTGTTCCTTTTCTGGGGGGCTGCTTCTGTTCACGGCCCTGAGGTTGACCCATGTGCGGTGTCAGGCTGCGCCCTGCTCTTTGTCACCTGAACGCCTGGAGGCCTTTGGGGCAGATGCCCCTTGCTGGGTCTGATCAGGGGGATGTGTTGGGGGGAGTCATCCCACTTCAGCAGTGGGGTGGCCTAGCCCCTCTTTCTTGCACTAGACCCTCCTGCCGAGAGCTGCCGGCTCCTGTTCACAGAGCGAGCTGCTGCCCTGGGCCAGGCGCCCTGGGAAGGGCGGAGTATCCCTGTACTATAGTGGAGGGAATGGAAGCCAGGAGGGTCGAGTCACCTGCCGCAGGCCTCAGGGCTGCTGAGCAGGGCCGCGGACCCATGTCTGTCCATCCATCTGCGCACCTGTGGGCACGATCGGGGTCTGAATGCTCACGGTAACAGTAAGGGTAGTGGCAGCAGCAGGTTGAGTTTACGAGCCCTCGCACATGCCACATGCTGTGCACTAAGCACTTTATTTTTTATTTATTTTTGGCGACGCTGTGCGGCTTCTGGGATCTTAGTTCCCCAACCAGGGATCGAACCCACGCCCCCTGCAGTGGAAAGTGCAGAGTCCTAACCACTGGACCGCCAGGGAATTCCTTGCACTAAGCACTTTATATGCCACACAGGCGGGCACTCATACCACCTGAATTTCACAGATGGGTAAATCGAGGCGCATGGTGGCTCAGTTGCCTGCCAAGGGTCACCAGCTAGAAAGTGGCAGAGATGGGATTTGAACCCAGAGCCTCCTAACCGCTCTGCCATGAGGCACCCACAGCCCACCAGGCACTTGAGCCCACTGTCCCCTACTCGACTCCCGATCGGGACCCCCACGGAGACGGTCTCTCACGGTGCCCAGCAGTTAAGGGGCTCGCTGGCCGTGGGGCTGAATGGTGGGGGTCAGGGTGGGGAGCAGGGGAGCGGGCGGAAGCTCACCCATGCCGATGTGGTTCTTGCAGCCGTCACACCAGATGTTATACGGCATCTCAAATCTACACAAACAGAGAACAGCTCATTTGTCCCCGTCCACGTGGGCTCTCCCAGGATCTCCAGGTCAGCGACTCTGGCTGCAGTCACATTGCAAAGGGCGTGCAAGTGGGAGGGTAAAGAACGGTGGTCATTCCTGCAACCAGGCCAGGCCCATCACGTGGCTCTCTGGCCAGCTGACCCAGTCTGGGCGAGCGTCTCTGCTGGGTGCTGCCCTGTCTTCCATATCCCACCACGTCAGCTACACAAGTTTCCAAGCAGAGGAGGAAGCGGGCTTCAGGGAGCACTGGTGTTTGATTCCAGTTTAGCTAAGCTGTTGTAGTGACACCGGATTTTTTTGTTTTTAATACATTTATTTATTTACTTTTAGCTGCATTGGGTCTTCGTTGCTGCGCGTGGGCTTTCTCTAGTTGCGGCGAGTGGGGGCCACTCTTCATTGTGGTGCGCGGGCTTCTCACTGCGGTGGCTCCTCTCGTTGCCAAGCACAGGCTCTAGAGCACAGGCTCAGTAGTTATGGCTCACGGGCTTAGCTGCTCTGCGGCATGTGGGATCTTCCCGGACCAGGGCTTGAACCCGGGTCCCCTGCATTGGCAGGTGGATTCTTAACCACTGCGCCACCAGGGAAGTCCCTGGGTTTCTTTTATCCAGTTCTGTTTGCAACGTGCAATTCTGGTAAATTTCCATTAACAGCAGTAATGGAGCTTCTCTTTTAAAACAGAACTATTAAGTAATGAATAATGAGGTGAATTTAAGACACTGTACAGATGAGATGAGGGCTTGGCAAACAGAAGGCAGGGTGGGTGGCTGGCTCTGGAGTGTGGAGGCATGGCGGGAGTTGGAGGTGACCTTCAGCTCTGTGACTCTTGGGGCCACTGCTGAGATTTGCATCTTGACTACTTTTCCACAGATGTTCCTGCCTCTGACGGTTTTGTCACTGGATGCTCTGCTCAGGCCCAGGGCGGACCCCAGAGGCTGAGGGCAGAGTTCATGAGGCAGAGAAGGAGGCAGAGACGGGCTCCTTCTGGGGCGACACAAGCTGGCTTCTGCTTCCGGCCACGGCTGACCCACAGGGTGCTGGCCAGAAATACGAGGAGAACCCCGGAATAGCCATCGTGCTGGCTTGACTGCAGCAATGGCTGTGATTCTTTATCCTCCCCATGTCCGTGCCCTTTGCAAGATCACTCTGCAGCCATTCCTGTCAAGAGGTGGAGTGTGTTGCCCACCCCCTCCCTGCATCATGCCTTGCTTTGGGGAATCAATGAGACAGAAGTGACAGGGTACCAGCTCAGGGTCTCTGCCTCAAGAAGCCTTGCATGCCTCTGCTGGCTCTCTTTTGGAACCCGGCTGCTGCTGTGTGAACAAGCCCAGATTAGCCGGCTGGAGGATGAGACTTGGAACACAGCCCAGTCATACCAACCAAAGCCATGCTGGACCAGCCAGTCCCCAGCCAGGCAACCCCTCAAACATGTGAGACAGCCCAGCCCAGGTCAGCCAAGACCAGCCAAGGGCAGCAGAGGCATCCAGCTGAGCTGCAGACTCGTGAACAACACGAGTGCTTAACATGTGCTTATCGTTTTGTTACGCAGCAATGGCTGACTGATACAGCAACTTTCTGCTTTATGGAATTAAGACCCTGCAGCACTGGGCAAAATCAGGGAGTGCTGAACGCTCCTTGAGGTTGACACCAGGTGGCACAAAGGGCAGGGGTCCTCAGGTGATGCCAGGGCCTTACCTGATGATGAGGATGCCCTGGGACAGCTTCCGAGCCCGCTCCCGAAGAGGGTGGCTGTTATGGTATCTGTTGAGTGAGCCATGCTGTGTGGAAAGGAAGAGGGAGCAGATTAGCACTGCTGAGCTGGGGGAGCTCAGGCCCTCTCTCTCAGGCCGCGAGAGGCCTCATTCTTATGTCCTGCTGGGAGTGTTAACAGCAAAATGGGAGGCACTTAGGCTTTGGTGAAGCAAGTGGGCTTGGAATCAGGAAAACAGGAGTCTGCATCTTACCTCTCCCATTTAGGAGCTAAAAGAGCTGTGTGACCCTGGGCAGTGACCTCACCTTTTGCCTTCCACAGCCCTATGAGTAAACTGGGGACGAGGATCATAATTACCTCCAGGTGTTGTGGGATCAGGTGAGATGACAAGACCAGCAAACCTCTGCTGGGTACTTTAAGTGTGTCATCTCACTTTAATCCCTCAACGTTTCTGGGAGGTCACGTTGTTTTGTTTCCCCTTTGGACCTATGGGGAGACTCTGGTGTAGAAAGACCGAGTCATGTGCAGGGGACCACATAGCTGGGACATGCTGATTCATTTACTAGCCCCTTACTGAGCGCCCACAGTGTGGGGACACAGATGCAAATGAGACAGATGAACATCCCTGCCCTTGAGGCGCGGACGTTCTAGAGGGGGAGATGGGGGGCTTCCCTGGGGGCGCAGTGGTTAGGAATCCACCTGCCAATGCGGGGCACACGGGTTCAGGCCCTGGTCTGGGAAGATCCCACATGCCGCAGAGCAACTATGCCCGTGCGCCACAACTACTGAGCCTGCGCTCTAGAGCCTGCGAGCCACAACTACTGAGGCCCACACGCCTAGAGTCCATGCTCCGCAACAAGAGAAGCCACCGCAAAGAGAGGCCCACACGCTGCAACAAAGAGTACCTCCCGCTCGCTGCAACTAGAGAAAGCCCGCGTGCAGCAACGGAAACCCAATGCAGCCAAAAATAAAGAAATAAAATAAATAAATAGAGGGGGAGATGGATAATATGCAAATAAATGGGTGACGCATCGAGGAGTTAAGAAGGCTACGGAGAGAAATAAAGCACTAGGTCATGCAATAGAGAATGAGAGGGTGGTCAGGGGGCCCTCTGTGAGGAGAGACCTAAAGGAAGGAAAGGAGTCTTGGGGTCAGAGGGAGGGAGAGGTTCCAGGCAGAGGGAACAATGAGGAGGCCAGACGAGCTGGAGCTGGGAGGGTGAGGGGATCTGACCCAGAGGCCGTGTGTGGGACCTCATCCTGGACTCCACTGGAAACACACCACACCTGACACTGGGCATGCTGGTGTTTACATGGGTCATTGACCAGGGTCACACTGACCACCTGGGAGGGAAGGCTGCCCCAAGACTCAGGTGACAAGCGCAAGGCAGGGAGACCTTGGGGGCCGCCCGGGCTTCTGCAGCTGTGGTTCTGACTCCAGGAGGGGATGAAGAGCGTGGGGCCCCTACCCGGCGGGGTCGCTATGCTATCGTGGACACGGAGAAGGAAGCCTGCCCCTTACCTTTGTAGGGTTGAAATCCGGAGGGTAGTACTTGTTTACGCCTTTCCTTTCACCCTGGAAAGCAGAAGAGAGACGTTGAGTCAGAGAGGGTCCTACAGGAGACCTACTTGTGCAGCCTTGAGGGGCAAGACCTGGACAAGGAAGACAGGGATATCCTGGAGGATGGCCCAGGGCTCCGTGTCCCATCGAGGACTGGTGACTTGGGGGAGAAAGCCCCACCGTTGGGAATTCCCCGGCGGTCCACTGGTTAGGACTCAGCGCTTTTACTGCCGTGGCCTGGGTTCAATCCCCGGTCAGGGAACTAAGATCCGGCAAGCTGAGCGGCTCAGCCAGAGAAAAACAAACAAACAAACAAAACCCACTGTTGTCGCTGTGGAAAATTCCGCCAAGGGTTAGGCTCTCCTAGAGCAATGGCTTTCACAGTTATTTTGGGACCGTGACTTAAGGTAAGACATATTTAACCCCAAATACACAAGCACAGGTTTCAGGAAAGAATGCTCACCCAGCTGTGAATCTCTCTTTTAAATGCTGACAGCCAACTGCTGAATTGACTTATTGACTTAACGATCCACTGAAGCAGTGGGTCTCAAACTTGGCTGCATGTTACAACTACCCGAGGAGTTTCTAAAATACTGATGCCTGGGACCCACGCCCAGAGGTTCTCCTGACAGAGGACCTGCTCTAGGGCATGGTGCCTGGACACAGGGCTTTTCCAAAGCAACCCCGGAAAACACGTGTGTATACACGTCCCTGTACATACAGGTCCATTCACAATAGCCAAATGGTGGAAACAACCCAAGTGTCCATCAGTGGATGAAAGGATAAACAAAACGTGGTCCATCCATATCATGGGATATTATTCAGCCATAAAAAGGAAGGAAGCTCTGATATATGCTGTAACGTGGGTAAACCCCAAAAAAATCATGCTAAGTGAAAGAAGCTGGATACAAAGGGACACATGGTACATGATTCCATTGATATGAAATGTCCAGAACGGACAAATCTACAGAGGCAGGAAGCAGACTGGTGGTTGCCAGGGGCTGGGGTGGGGGAACGGGAGTGACTGCTATTGGGTATAGGGTTTCCTTTTGGGGTGACGGAAATGTTCTGGAACTAGACAGAGGTGGTCATTGCAAAATATTGTGAATGTACTAAATGCCACTGAATCATACGTTTTAAAATGTTAGTTTTATGTTATGTGAATTCCACCTCAT
The DNA here is from genome assembly GCF_949774975.1 of Lagenorhynchus albirostris. Taxonomy (NCBI): domain Eukaryota; kingdom Metazoa; phylum Chordata; class Mammalia; order Artiodactyla; family Delphinidae; genus Lagenorhynchus; species Lagenorhynchus albirostris. The sequence goes on along the minus strand of NC_083097.1, from coordinate 162,357,883 downwards.
TAAGAAAAAAAAAACAGGAAAAAAAAGAAAAAATCTCCCTGGGTGATTTTAGTATACAGCAAAGTTTGAAAACCACTGCACCCGAAGACCATGATCCAGAGCTTGAAAATACCTGAGAGCCTGGGGTCAGGGGTGGGGAAGGAGACTTTTAGGGGAGGGAAAGGGCTATTCAGGGGACCCCTTCCCTTCACCTAAAGATCAGAAGAGAAACCCAATGAGCACAGCCTGTCTACTCACCATCTTGGAAGCTGCCTACTGGTCCTCAGCCGCCACTCAGCCAATCTGAAAAGACGACGAGACACTGCTTTGCCGACTCACTGCCCAGTGCCAGCCTCCTGGACAGCCTGGCAGACAGTCGCGGCTTCTCTGTGAAGATGCGGTGGGCTGTGCGTGGTGGTGGTGGCGGCTCAGATGATCCTGTCCGCAGGTGTAGGAGGCATCCAAGGAGCAGCGTTTGTCTGTCTGGAAAGGGAGTGTCCTGTCCACTCTCCATCCAACATATATTTCCCAGCTGACACTTCTCATCCCTCCATGGCCCCCATCATCGCTCACCTGGACGAGTACAGTCACCGCCTCCCTAGGCTCCTGGCTCTGCCCTTGACTCTCACGGTCTGTTCTCCTCGTAAGGGCTAGAAGGATCTGTGAAAATATAAATCTGAACTATCACTTTCCTGCTTAAACCCCTCCAGTGATTCCCATCGCTTTGAGAATCAAGTCAAACCCCTCCCCATGGCCTATGGGGCCCCTGCCTGCCTCTCCGAGCCCACCTTTTACCCCTCTCCCTCTCCCTCACTGTTTCAGTCACACTGGCTTCCTGGCTGCCTTCGAAAGCTAAGCAGGTGCAGGCCAACTGCCTTGAATGCTGCTAAACACCTACAATACACAGGATAACACCCACAAGTGTTGTCACAGGTCTCAGCTCAAACATCACCTCTGTCAGAGGCCTCATCTGATCACCTGATCTAAAGTCACTTCTTCCCTGGAGCTTCCACCACATCACCCTGTGTCTGTTTACTTGTTTACAGCCTGTCTCCTCCGCCAGGTGCCACTGTGCTACGTCTCCGGCACCCAGGACAGCTCCTGATAAATGCTGACTTCATCAACCTCTGATAACTGACTGAGGTTCCATAAGACTCAGTGTGGGTGACACAGAGACACTGGGAATTTGGGGTTAGCAGATGCAAACTATTACATATAGAATGGATAAACAACAAGGTCCTACTGTATAGCACAGAGAACTATATTCAATAGTCTAAGATAAACCATAATGGAAAAGAATATTAAAAAAAGAACATATATATATATGTTTAACTGAATCACTTTGCTGAACAGCAGTAATTAACACAACATTTTATGTTTTTTTTTTTGTGTGTGTGTGTGGTACACGGGCCTCTCACTGCTGTGGCCTCTCCCGTTGCGGAGCACAGGCTCTGGATGCGCAGGCTCAGTGGCCATGGCACACGGGCCCAGCCGCTCCACAGCATGTGGGATCTTCCCGGACCGGGGCACGAACCCGTGTCCCCTGCATCGGCAGGCGGACTCTCAACCACTGCGCCACCAGGGAAGCCCTAACACAACATTTTAAATCAACTGTATTTCAATTAAAAAAAAATAAAAAAAAAAGAGAGACACTATGAGGGACTAAAGCGTAGTCCAGAATGGGGACTGGCAGATTTTCTCGATTGAGGGCCAGAATTTCTGTCCCAACAGCTCAACTTGGCTCAACTCTGCTGTCACTGCTAGAAAGCAGCCATAGACAATATGTAAATGAACGGGTGTGGCTGCATTCCAACAAAACTTTATTTGTGGACCCTGAAATTTCAATTTCACATGATTGCCACATGTCACAAAATATTATTCTCCTTTTGATTTCTTCCCAACAATTTAAGAAGTTAAATCCTTTCTTTGCTGGTGGGCTGTACAAAATCACGCAGTGGTCTGCTTTTGGCCTGTGAGTGTAGTTTGCTGGCTCCTTGTGCTCGAGTCAGGATGTCTCTGTTTCTGCAAACTTAGCTGCGCGCTCTCTAATAGTTACTGTGTCCTACCTGCTGCACAGAGTCCAACATCATTGCCCCATTTACTCTATACTATGTTAGTATTATCTCCAGTTGACGAATGAGGATGTGGGAGCTTAAGTAACTTGCCAGGGGTCAGAAGCTGATAGGAAGGCAGAGCCAGGGTGCAAAGCCCCAGATATAAAGTGTTCCACCATCCCCCCAAACTCCTCTCCACCTCGGATCCTCCACCTGTAAAGTGTGCCCCTGGACCAGATTTTCTTAAAGTCACTTCCAAAGTAAAAATGCTTTTGCCAACAAAATAGCTAAGTGCCCACCCAAGCTTTGGGGGCACAGTTCCCTGGGCTGGAATCCCTGCTCCATTCCTCACTAGCTGGGTAACCTTGGCCAATGTCTGAGCCTCCCTGAGCTTATATTTCCTCACCTGTAAAGAGTGGATGACGGCAAGAGGACTTTCTGGAGTTGCTGTAAATGAAATAACATACAAACATGGGTAATGCTTGCACAGAGTAAGTACTCCACTTACAGGAGTTGGGGGTCTTACCGTGGTTTTATCACCCCAGTGAGTGGTACTGGTGGGGCTACAGGGTGGATGTATAGAAATCTCTGGTCCTTGGTGTTGAGAATAATGATAAACCCCACTGGCTCAGGGCATAATGCTTGGGCTTGGATCCCGACTCTGCTTTGCTTGCTAGCGGCTTGACTTTGGGCAAACTGCTTCTCTCTCTGAGCCTGTTATCTTATTTGTAATATGGGGTTTATACAAGTATCAACCTGATGAGGTTGCTGTCAAGACTCAGTGAGTTAAAGTATCTGGAAGAGCGCCTGATGCTGAGTTAAACGTTTGTAGTTCTGATTATTTCTCATGCCAAACCGTTTTACAAGCATCATTTAAAAAAATCTTCACCAAGACCCAAAGAAATACGGGCTTACTGTCCCATTTTCCAGATGAGGAAAACCTGAAGAGGTATAATATGGGCTAGGGTCAGGTCTGGGGTCGCAGCTAGGGCCCGGGGTTTTGTGTCGGGGGTCGCGGCTGGGGGGCGGGCAGCTCCGAGCATCGGGCCCACGTTCCCAGAGCCCCGCGGCCCCCGGCGCGTTCGACCCCATAGGGCGGCTCCGAGGCCGGGTGAAGCAGTGGACGGACCCCCAGCCGTACCGGGCCTAGCCGCCCCTCTGCCCGCCTGCACTTACCTGCCCTCCTCCTGACGTCACTCCGCGCCCGTCCCGGAAGTCCCTGCTGGGCGCGTAAGGGGGCGTGGCGCACTCCCCGCGTGACAGGGACGCCTGCGCGAGGCGGGGCGAGGCGGCAGCGCAGCGCTGACTGGCTGAATGTCGAACACGCCGCTCGCTCACAGCCGCCGGAGTGGACCAATCCGGGCCTGCCCTTCCCAACTGCGCGCACTACACAATGCCCCTCCCTCGGCCCCGCCCACTTTGCCTGACCCAATCCGAGGACCGCCTTTCTGATGATGCTCTGCAGAGAGCGGGATTTCGCCAGCTGAAGCGGTGGAAACGAACTCCAGCTCCTGGGCCAAATCAAACCAGCCCCTTGTGTTTGAATGGCTAGCGAGTTAACAAATGTTTTTAAATTTTTAAATGGTTGGGGGGGGAATCAAAAGAATAACATTTTATGACTTGTGAAAATCAAATGAAGTTCAAATTTTAGTGTCCGTGTATAAAATTTTATTGGAATCCATCTGCGCCCACTCATTTACCTGTCTGTAGCTGCTTTCCCACTACAGTGGCAGAATTGAATGGTTGTCACAGAGCGCCTATGGCTCATGGAACCTGAAAATGTACTGTCTGGCCGTTTACAGAAGTGGGTCAGCCCTTGTCTTAGAACCTTCAGATCAGCTTGATTTTGCCTTCTGCACAGGGCAATGGCTTTTGAATGTACTTTTGTGCCTTGTAGAGTTTAGCAAAATCTGTTTGTTTGTTTGTTCGCTCAACAGCTGTTTACTAGGTGCCTGCTATATGTCAGGCCGTGGGGATTATGGAGCAAAGGACACACCCTTTTCTCACTGATGAGGCTGGCATGTCAACTGGAAATTTATCGAAGACAGTGTGAAAAATGATGACACTGGTACTGCTACGATTGCTACTATTACTATACTATTTGGTGCCAGGCCCTGTTCTAAAGCTCTCATAAGTCAGATCTCGTGTAATCATAGTGCTGCCTATGGAGTGCTCACTACTCCACAGACATCATTCACCAGTGCTCACTATTCACATGAATCACCTCGGAATGCTGATTCCAGGAGATGGATACTCTATCATTTTCATTTTACAAATGAAGAGACAGGCCCAGAGAGATTAAGCAATTGGCCCAAGGTCACACAGCTAGTGAAAGGTGGAGGATTTGTCTTACATCTGCTGACACTAAACCTTGTTTCTTTAACCTCTGAGCTATACTGCTTTGGGTTGTATGCATTAAACATAAGGGCTGTGGGAACCAGGAGGAATCTTTAACGAGGGTCGGGTGTTTGGGAGCGGGCACAAGTGAGGGTGAGCAAGACCCCTGTGATGGGTGACACCGGAGCTGGATAAAGAGAAGCCAGGCAGAGGAAGGGGGGGCGGGCAGGGCAGAGGAATGCTCACAGATCCTGAGGAACAAGATGGAGCTGCACTCAAACCCCAGTAATCTTGCTTGCTACCTCTGAATTTTGGTTGAGTCCTTGTCTTGCACCTGAAAGAAGAGCTAGTGACTGAAAAGCCACAAAATACTCCCTTGTGAGTAATATTTTGGTGAGAAGTGTGAGAGCCCTGGGCTTTCAAGGAACGTGTAGAGCTTCACTCTTTTTTTAAAAGAATCCTTTATTTATTTTTAATTTATTTTTGGCTGTGTTGGGTCTTTGTGGCTGTGCATGGGCTTTCTCTAATTGCAGCGAGTGGAGGCTACTCTTCGTTGAGGTGCACGGGCTTCTCAGGGCAGTGGCTTCTCTTGTTGCGGAGCACAGGCTCTAGGCGCACGGGCTTCAGTAGTTGTGGTGCATGGGCTCAGTAGTCATGGCTCGTGAACTTAGTTGCTCCACAGAATATGGGATCTTCCCAGACGAGGGCTTGAACCCGTGTCCCCTACATTGGCAGGTGGATTCTTAACCACTGCACCACTAGGGAAGTCCCGAGCCTCACTCTTATTACTCAAACACAGCTCAGGTGATGGAAACAAACGTCAGCCTGGGATACGAAGAGACTGTCTATAAAGATGCCAAGCGCAAGGCAGTTCCCGTGGGACCAAGGGAACTGGCTCAGGGAGAGGAAGACAATTAGACAGGCCGGGCAGGGTGACAGAAAGGGACCTGGATTCTAGCTCTTGGGGACCCTGACCAAGTCACATCACTTCTGTCTGCTTACCTGTAAAGTGGGATATCTCAGCCCTGCCCATGGGAACAAATGCAGTAAATGCCTACCAATGCATTTGTAAAACAGTTTGAAGAGGAAGAGAGAAGCCAGTGGGCCGGGAAGGGCGTTCCAAGATCATGGCGTATCTTTGGGGGACAAGAGCAGAATGACCAAGGAGGAGGAGACCACTAAGCACCAGGAAGTTCTTTACATAAAACTGAAACCCACTTCCCTGCTATTGGCACCCACTATGTGGCCCTATTCCTAACTTTGGGGGCCACAGAGGACCGACCCCTCTTCCACGTGCCAGCCCTCCAGCTCCCTTCCACCTCTAAGAGTCTGTGGTTCAAGCCTACCTCTGTCTTCATGCCCCAATCACCAACCAGCTCAGAAAGCAGGCCCAATAGGTTAGACATTTTATATTTAATCTGTGACTGTGACCAAAACTATTTGGGGTGCCTGTCCAGCCCCCACCCCTACCTTTGTGTGAGAACATCCAACCTCCAGAGGGTGCTGCAGCATTTCTACTTATGGCCCATCTTTGGCCACAGCTGATTGGATCAGGGGTATAGATTTAACCCAAGTTGGGCCAATGGGATTTTCTCCTGGCAATTTACAACTGGGATCCAGACATGCACAGGAATCTGCTTGTGGCTTAATCTGAGGACATAGAACTTTGGGACTTAGTGGGAAGCCATCTTTAGCCACGTGCAGAGAAAAGCAGAGATGAAAACCATGTGGTGAGAAAGAGAGAGAGAAAGAAATCGAGATAAAGAGGGAAAGAGAGAGAAAGAGAAAGGAATAGAGAGGCAGAGAAAGAAATAGAAAAACTTTCCTTATCCCTGGAGACCTTTCAGTTCTTAAGTGGCTTGATATATCCCTGTATCCCTAAAATAAACTCTCCTCTTTGACTAAGCTAATCTGAACAAGTTTCTCTTTCTTGCAAGCAAAAGAACTTTAACAATGTCTGTGTCTAAGATGCAGTGTTGGTATGTGGAATTTACAAACTCCAGATCGTTCACCTCATTTTTTGTGAAAACTGACACCAAGACTAGGGGGCCTCAAACAATTCATTCTATAGATAGAACTGCAAAGTATGAAATAGCTATAGAATGATAAAAATGAAGTCCAAACCAAATTAATCATCTTTTACAAGTGAGCACTGAAGCTGGTCAATAATGCAAGCTCTCTGATTATGGAAAACAAGGTAACAGGATCTGAAATTCAGGGGGCTACAAAACCAGGACGATGGATCTTTGTGCAACCTACTGCTCTGGGTCTCTTAACATGAAGCTGTGCTTGCAGGTTACTTAACACATTTCCCAGGAGTATCAGAGTTCCAGATTTGGTGGTTGAGGGGGTCTGAGTCCAGAGAGAAAATGAAAGGCAGAATCAAGAACTCGACAAAAGGAAGCTTGACACATTTTCAAATCAACTGCAGACAAAACAGAAAACTCAATGACAGGCCTATATATCTGCCTCTGTCAGATCCTGATGAGATCAGGACAACACTTGGGTTTCTCGGACAAATCCTCTTCCCGGTGCAAGCTGGAAGACAGAGAGGACAGGGCCAGCTCCTACGTGGGCCACTCCTCCAGTGGCCAGGCTCTGAGCACACAGGGCACCCAGGGAACCTTGGTGTCCTTGTCATGATCCTGTAACTCCACAGGAAGGGGCAGGAGAGGACCTGCAAAACGAGCAAGTTCAGTGCCACACCTCCAATTGTTAGCTACGGCACCTGGCTTATTCTGCAGTTAAATTCTTTGGGGGAAACAAAAATATGGAAAAGGAACATCTGACAGGTAAACAAGGTCTTCCTGTATAGCACAGGGAACTATATATATTCAATATTGTGAGATAAACCATAATGGAAAAGAATCTAAAAAAGAATGTATATATGTGTATAACTGAATCACTTTGCTGTACAGCAGAAATGAACACAACACTGTAAATCAACTTTACTTCAATAAGAAAAAAAGAAAAGGAACATCTGATTAGAAATACGTTTCGTGTGTGAAAAGAGGAGTGTGGCGATGCAGAGGGCTTTGAGCCCACACAGGGTAGTGAGAGCTACTTAACTGGGCTGCTGTCTCTAAAGAGGAAGAAGACAGGATTGGATTAAATGAGAGAGGGAGCCTCCCTTCCCAGTGGTGGAAGGGCACCTTGAAGCCACGAGGCCCCATCATGCTTTGTGGCTCTGTAATCAGCAAGAGAGAACATGGAGCAGGTCTGGACCTTGAAGAGTTCAATGGCATCTGCAAACTACCTCCAAACAAGAAGAATGACATGCTTAACTCAGGCACTGCTTTTACTGTACCAGGTTCAAAGGACTTTTAAAGGAGGCCTGCGCCTTTATGGGTTTAGGAAAACTGGGTTCTCGGGAGCAGCGGGTTCTATTCTTGGCTCTGCTGCTTGGTATTTTAGTTGACCTGGTGTGCCATAGGAAGGGTTTGACAATCTCTTGGAGTCTACTGTTCTTGAAATTTAAGGAGAGAGCAAGGAAGCAGAGATGCAGAGACACTCATAGCATTTCTGGTTTTCTAAGTCTTTTAAGGAATAACTCAGTGCATTTTTGCTTGCGGCTGGGGGGAGGTACCAACAGAGTGCATGAGGAAGGCATTTGCTGCTCTCTTGGTGGCCCTGTTGCAGTGGTGCCTTATTTACCATTAATTGCCCACAAATGCAGTTTACTTCATAATGTCCTTCTGACAACCAAATCTGAAGGACACGGGGGCAATAAGCACAAGGGTGCTGTGATCAGTCACAGGTAGGTGGGCCAGAATTTGGGCTAACGCATGCTTTGGTCCTGGCTTGAAGCCTTAGAGTCTAAGGCAGCGTCGGCAAACTTTCTGTAAAGAGCCAGATAGTAAATATTTTACACTGGTGGGCCAGACAGCTCCGTAGCAACCGCTCAGCTCTGGGGTTGTTGAATGAAAGCAGCCACAGACAGTACGTAAAAGAACAGGTGTGCCTGTGTGCCAATACAACTGTATTTCTAAAACCAGGCAGAGGGGGACTTCCTGGTGGTACAGTGGTTAAGAATCCGCCTGCCGCTGCAGGGGACACGGGTTCGATCCCTGGTCCGGGAAGATCCCACATGCTGAGGAGCAACTAAGCCTGCGAGCCACAACTACTGAGCCCGCATGCTGCAACTATGGAAGCCTGTGCGCTAGAGCCCGTGCTCCACAACAAGAGAAGCCACCGCAATGAGAAGCCTGCACACCACAATGAAGAGTAGCCACCTCTCGCTACAACTAGAGAAAGCCCGTGCAGCAACGAAGACCCAACGCAGTCAAAAATAAAAAAGAATAAAAAATAAAATCAGGCAGAGGGCAGATGGTTTGCTTAGCCATGGTCCAAGGGATCAAAAAGGTGAAATCTTTATCTTCAGTGCACCTACAAGTCAGATCTACAAGTCTTTTTGATAAAAGCAGCTGCAAAGCTGCTGTGGATAGGATGCAGGGAGGTCCTGTGTTTGGACCATGATCGTTTGCTTACTGGTTGTTACAAAGATTTTAACTTCAAATCTAGGGATTTGAATTCGGGCCCCATCACTTCCTAATTCTGTGACCTGGGCAAAGTTGCTAACTACCGTATGGCTCAATTTCATCACCCCAAGATGGGGAGAATGATCGTTAAAATTCAGAGTTGTGGAAGAGGTTTCATGGGAGAACATTGGGAAGGCACTTAGCATGATGCCTGGTACTTTAGTCTAAATTCCACCAATGTTGACTCTGTAGTCTTTGGCTTAGAAAATAGGTTTTCCCCTTTCCACTGAATACATGAATTGATGTGTATCAAAATGGACATGAGACAACCAGTACTTGTAACTTTTGGTCTTTTGCATCTAGGACATCTATGTTGAGTCACTCCATCAGTTCATGATGATAAACATTGTCTGTAGGAGAAATGGCCCTAAAGAAAAGAAGTGTGTCCTTAAAATAAATTAAAATCTTAAAAAAGAATGTTTGGGAGTTAGGCTTGATGTAACTGCTCTATACAGACAATTGAAATATGGAAGAAATGGAATGGACCCCCTTACCCATACCACCCCCTTGGCCAAATGGAGACATTTATTTATTTATTATTTATTTATTTATTTATTTATGGCTGTGCCACGCGGCTGCGAGATCTTAGTTCCTCAGCCAGGGCTCGAACCCGTGCCCCGTGCAGTGGAAGAGCAGAGTCCTAACCACTGGACCGCCAGGGAATTCCCAACAGAGACTTTTACTACAGATGGTTCTCCTCCTTAAGGAGTGTGTTGTCCAAAAGAAATGAGTACTATTGACAATTTTAAGAGGAAGTCTCTCCTTTTGTTGCTTCTGAGATGGAGCTAATAAAAGCATGGAGACGCTAAGAGAAATTCAGAACTCGGAGCCTTGGGACTTCCCTGGTGGTCCAGTGGGTAAGACTCCGTGCTCCCAATGCAGGGGGCCTGGGTTCGATCCCTGGTCAGGGAACTAGATCCCGCATGCATGCAGCAACTAAGAAATCTGTATGCTGCAACTAAGAAGCCCGCATGCTGCAACAACAACAAAAAGATCCCGCCTACCGCAAAGAAGATCCTGTGTGTTGCAACTAACACCTGGCGCAGCCAAAATAAATAAAAACAAAAACCTTAAAAAAAAAAGGTGAGTCAGGCATCCACCGTCTGACTCACCTGCATTAAGGTGATGTTTTCAAACAGCGAACCAGAAGCATATGGAACAAGCTTTTGGGATAAGACCAGGATGCAACACAGCAGGGGCGGGGCACAGGAATCAGGCTTAGGGACCACAGAACTGCCCCCCATCCCCCACACCATGAGCCCCAGGTAATAAGTTCCTTCACCTCTTGCGACCAGGAGCACAGGTGAATGCCGCCCTCCGAAAGGGTGCTGATGACACAGAGCCGACCCAGATGAGGGAGGAGATGCTTTGTCAGATGAGAGAACTGGTGAGGGTAACAGAAAACAGGGAGGAGGGAAAAAAAGGGAAACGTTGTCTAGTACACCAAAACTTCCTAGAAGGCTGAAACATAACCTTAAATCTCAAGCAAAATATTTAGATTGACTTTATTGATGACTTGCCCAAATATGCCTTGTCAGTCATTCATTTGACACATTTATTCAGCGTTACTAGGCGTCTAGCTCTGGTCTAAGCACGGGAGATGCAGTGATAAACAAGACGGGCAACCTTTGCCCTTTTTTTTTTTTGGGCTGCACCGCGCGGCTTGCAGGATCTTAGTTCCCCTACCAGGGACTGAACCCGGGCCCTCAGCAGCGATCTTTGCCCTCGTGAGCTTACATTCTGGTGGGCTCAGGTTGCATCATCCTGGGCAGACCATTTTCTATGAGCAGGATCCTGATTCCTTCAAGTTTCTGCTCTTTGAAGTTAGGTCATAGAATCTTCTGACCCATTACTCCAATATGGCAACTGCAGAGTACATGGAAAGGCAGGTGGATGCTGAAGAGAATTAATTAAAGGGATGATCTATGGCTTTTTGTACGAAGACCAGCCAGGTCAGAATAACTTACGTAGATTCTTGGGACATTCCTATAATTTAAGCATCATATCATGGGGCATTTTATTGTGTTTTTTTTTGTTTGTTTGTTTTGCGGTACGCGGGCCTCTCACTGCTGTGGCCTCTCCTGCCGCGGAGCACAGGCTCCAGACGCGCAGGCCCAGCGACCATGGCCCACGGGCCCAGCCGCCCCACGGCATGCGGGATCCTCCCGGACTGGGGCACGAACCCACGTCCCCTGCATCGGCAGGCGGACGCCCAACCACTACGCCACCAGGGAAGCCCTCATGGGCCATTTTAAAAGGCCAGTTTTAATTTAATTTAATTTTTCCTCACGCAAACATCAGGATGTCTTGTGCTTAAACAAGCCCCTGCCACTGCTGTGTTAAACACCACCATAATTTACTTGTTAGAATCAGGAATAATAATGAGTTTGTTTGAGTGGTAACAAAAGCCTGGACGAACTGACTCTTTTCTAATCTCTTTTTGTTTTTTTGGCGGTACGTGGGCCTCTTACTGTTGTGGCCTCTCCCGTTGCGGAGCACAGGCTCCGGACGCGCAGGCTCAGCGGCCATGGCTCACGGGCCTAGCCGCTCCGTGGCATGTGGTATCCTCCAGGACCGGGGCACGAACCCGTATCCCCTAGCATCGGCAGGTGGACTCCCAACCACTACGCCACCAGGGAAGCCCCCAAACTGACTCTTTAACATGTGTTTAAGGGACCAGGCCAGGAGGCTGAGAGAAGTAACAAAAGACATTTGGGAGTGAAGGGGGCACTTGGAGGGAGGCTGGGTGGCTTAAATGACTTCAAGGTTGGGGGAGGTATCTTGTCAGAATCTGAGCGTTTCCATGTCTTTAGAAATCATCTCACTGTCTTCATTTGACAGACGGGAAAATCGGTCCAGAGAGCTTAAGTGAAAAGGCCACAGTTTGTAATGGCAGAACTTGGTACAGAACCCAGGTCTCCTGATTTTTGCCCAACGCTTATTCCACAGTTGACCTGTCCATTACAATCATCCATTGTACTTCATATAATGCAATTGGGATAACCAGTTTCCAGAAAATTGGGCTATTTTTAGGGTCTCCAGAGAGAGCGAGAATTAATATATACTTCAGGGCATAGAACATGGTTCATGAATTCAAAATTTACTTAGTGAAAAAGGAATAAATTTATCTGTCTTTTAATTTTTGGCCCTGGTCAGTGGTTCTCAGCTGGGGAGAGTTGTCCCCCAGGGGACATTTGGTCGTGACAACTTGGGGGGGGTCATGTTCACGGGATCTTGCGGGTAGAGGCTGGCTATACTGCTAGATAGAAACATCTTACAGTGCACAGGACAGTCCCCGCTACCACAGAGAATGATCCGGTCCCAAATGTCAGTCGTGCTGATGTAGAGAAACCCTGCGCTAGAGGCACAGGAACCAAAACGGGAGCTCAGATTGGAATCTGGACCCTGGTGGAGATGCTAAGCGGGCTGAAGAATTTGCCAGCAAAGGTATTGTTTCCAAAGGTAAGCATCTTTGGGCTCTTAAATCCATCACTTTCCCCATCCCGTTTATAATCCGGATGGTATTCGGGGCATTTGGGGCTGCTATCTCTTGCCCTCACTCCTACTTCCCACCTCCAACATTTAAACACAACCTGCTCACTCCTGCCACGGCACAAGGCTCATCGCACCCCTAGATCCTCCAACGGGGGTTACCCCAGGGTGGGCAGCTTCCCCTCCTCGTTCTGCGAGGCACTAGCTGAGCCCCTTGAGTGGGTCTCACTTCATTTTTCTGGCTTCAGTTTCCTTCCCTGTAAAAAGAGTATATGCCCACCTCCTCGGTTTGTTGAAGGGCATCCCTTCACGCTACTACTCCCACCACGAAGGCCCCTGAGCGCTCACCACGGAGCCCGCCCTGTTTCCAGTTTTATGAATCTTCTTCGGTCTCTGAGGTAGGAACTGTGAATCCCCACTCTAAAGATGGGGAAACTGAGTCTAGCCAGGGACCTGGAGTGCGGTCTCACAGCTGTGAAGGAAGGTGCCGGTCTGGAAGGCGGGTGTCTTCTCCCTGTGACCCCGCTTCCCCGCCAGGCGAGGCTCTCACAGATGAGCAGGACCCAAGCCAGGGTCTGAGGAGCCCAAGGTAGGTGCGGCCTCCGCAGCGCAACACCAGTCCTCAGGCGCATGCGCGAGCGCCAGTGCGCCGGGGCCTTTGGGAGGCTGGCCAAGTGTCCCAGGCTCTGCTCTGACGCCCGCTCGGTTGTCAGGGCAACCGGGGCGTGGCGGGCCGAGAACTTGAAGGCCTAGGCTTCCTTTGTTCGTTCACAGCCTTTACCTCAACTTGGTGACGCTTCTCCGAGTTGTTCTTTGTTGTCCCTTCGTTCATTTACTTTCCGATTGGACAGAAGCTGATTTTCTATCCCCATGACCATGAAATGACAACCACGGGCGGGCGGATCCCGGCCCAGATCGGGTGCTGGTGGGGACCACTTTGAAGATCTCCCTGTGTCCATCCGGTTCCCACCCACGTGCCATTTTTTTCTTAACTCTTTTGCTTTCGTGTACTCTATAATTTATTACCGATATCTATAATTCATCTGACTTCTCCGGCCAGATCCTGCGAAGGCCAAATCACGAATCTGAATTTTGTGGAGATGACTCATTGGTGACTAATTCCATTAGGAAAGCATTCTCTGCAAAGGAATTCGCAGCAGGATTTCTTTAAATAGAAAACTTCCTCAGTGCACTCAAAACGATTCACTTTATATAAAATTCATTTAAATACAAGATCCCACCACCCCCTTTTTCTGCATATAGATATAAACTGCTGTGTATGGCTGTTCATGTTGTGCCTGACTGAGAGGCTGGAAAGGGGCTGAAATCCAGCCTAGGCTGTGTTCCTGAAGTTGAAGGACAGTGCATCTTATTCTAATTCTGTTAGAATGGATGCCTTTTTCATGGAAACTTTGCATGAAGTTTGCATCCGCGCCAGCTACCTTCCTGCACATAATAATTTTACCGTAATTAGTTGCATGGCTTTTAGCTTTATGGAATGTTTATAGCAAGCTTTTATAGTATGTCATTCCATTTCATTCATGCCACAGACTTTGTGTGGACTCAAGTCTTTGATTAAAATTAAACAGGGGCAAATAAGGTCATGTAGGATTGGGTATTGTAAGGTCGGATCTTAACAAACGGCACCGTGAAACAGAGGAAAGCTTCAAGTGAGCTTTATTAGGGAGCGCTCCCGGGCGAGGTTCACTGGTCCGAGAGAAAGGGGCCAGAGAAGTCGCACCCGGGCGAGGGTTGGGCAAGATTTTATAGGGGAAGAAGGGAAAGGGCTGTGGCGAATCTGGGAGGGTGCAGGGTATTCCTTATTTGGTGGTCTTTTCGGGTATCGTGGCAATATCTGGTGCCGGTTGCATCAGTCTTGGGACCGTTAGTCCCGCCCCTCGAAAGGCGGGAAGGCTGGGCCGGGTGGAAAGTGTCCAGGTCAGTTCCTGGAACTGGGTGGTCCGGAAAGTCTCCAGGTCAGTTTCTGGAGCTGGGTGGTCCGGAGAGTTTCGGTCTGATGCAACCTGTGAATCTGATTGCGCTCCCCTGCCTCGGGCCAGTTGGCCTTACAGGTATTAATTCTTTTCTGCGCTCCATCATGTCATCCAGGAACCCAGATTCCTTCCATCTTGTTGCTTCTCCAGCTCCTAGGGTCTGTCCTCAGATACACAGTAGGAGCTGGCTTGCCTCTATATCCGAGTTCCCAGCAGAAGGGGGAGGAGGAAGTCTAAGGCGAGTAGTTTTGTGTTTAAGGAGATGACCTCCAAATTGCTCTGATGTTTGCTTGAATCCCATTGGGATTCAACGTAGTCACACGGCCACACCTGGCAGCAAGGGTTCCTGGGAAATGTAGTTTCTAGCTGGGGGCCATATATACCCCTACAATTCAGGAGGTTGTATTACTTAACGGAATAAAGAGAGAGTGGATGCTGGGGATTTTTTTTTTTTTTTTTAAGTTGTGAACCTCTTGACGGTAAGGACTGGCTCATCAAATTTTTTGAATAAATAAGCAGACACATGGTAAATGTTTTGTTTTTGGTTGATGAAGAAGGGTCCTGTTATATTTGATAAGCAGCATTGCATAGTAGAGAAGCAGGGATTCCAATCCTCCCTGTGCCTCTTACTGACTGTATGACCTTGACCAAATTATATCATTTCCTAGCCTCAGTTATTCTAAGTGTATAAAGTATCCTTTATAATAAACCAGTAATAGTAACTAAACTGTTTTCCTTGAGTTATGTGAGCTGATCTAGCAAATTATTGAACCCAGGGAGGGGATCATGCGAGCCCCTGATGTATAGATGGTTGGTCATAAGTGCAGGAGGCCCAGGATTTGTGATTGGCATATGAGGTGGAACTGAGCCCTTAACTTTTGGCATCTGGCATGAACTCTGAGTAGTTAGTGTCAGAACTGAATTGAATTGTTGGACACCCAGCTGGTGTCCAGAGAGTTGGAAAATAGGTTATTGGTGTGGAAAAAATACACTTGGTGTCAAAAGTGTAGGTAAAAACATCTCAGCAGTTACCTTATTTGGAAATACGGTCTCTGTAGATACAATCATGTTAAGAAGAGGTCATTAAGGGGGCTCTATTCCAATATGACTGGTGTCCTTATAAGAAGAGAGCACTGCAGAGAGAAACAGAAGAAGGCCACATGAAGACAGAGGCAGAGATTGAAATGTTGTTATCACAGGCCAAGGAAGCATGGCCATGCCAACACCTTGATTTTGGACTCTTGGCCACCAGAACTATGAGAGAATAAATGGTGTCTTAAGCGACCCAGTTTGTGGCAGTTTCTTAGAGCAGCCCTAGGAAACTAATACAATAGCAGAGCAAGGGAATGAAAGTACCTGGGTCCCGAGTGATCAAACAGAGAGCAGCTGCTATGCACAACAGGACCACTTACCTGAGGACAGTTACCTGAATAAGGTTCATACTTCTGCATTCTTTATACTGGTACGTTTTTGGGTGTCTGTTATAGCAACTTAGTTCTTTTTTACCCTGTTAATGATCTTGACAACATGGAACACTGAAGTTTCTTTCTTCCAGAAGCTGCTCTTTCACTTTCCTCCTCCTTCCTTTTTTTCTCATTCCATCTGTTTTAGAAAGCTAACTTTTTCCTCTCTTGGAATATCCCTTGTTTACTACTCTAGTTTTGTGACTGACTGCTTTTGAGTGTTGCTTTCGAGGGAGAATTGTAGAAGTTGTGAGAGATGTATGTGACAAACTTGGCATTCTGTAACACCAACCAGATTACCAGTTTTTTTTTTTTTTTTGGAAGGTTTTGGAGAAAACAGCATGAATCAACCAAATTATTTGTAAGTAAAATTAGAGTAGTTTCAAGCTGTCACTTTTCTCTGCCCTACACACATTATTTGAATAAGTTGGCAGGAGAATGGTGTTTGAGTTTGTGTTAGGGAATCATGGGGATACAAACCTGGGTTTAAATTAGTGAAATTTAAAGGGGAAAATACTTTAATTCTTAGAGACAGTATAGTGTAGTCATCAAGAGGGCAGACTCTGGTGCTGGGCTGTCTGGTTGAAGCCTTATCTCAACCATTTCCTGACTGTTAGACCTTGGGAGAACACCTTAATTTCTGTGCCTCATTTTCCTCATCTGTTAAATGGGGATTGTCCTAGTTTGGGTCCCCTTGAGACAAGGACTTGGGATCAGGTTGTATATTTGGAAGGCATCAAAGAAAAATTGCACTGGACAGTGTTAAACAAGCAAGGAAGATTTCATTCAAGACTATGGAAATAGGGGAGAGAGACTGACCTCAACTCCTAATACAGCAGAGGCAGCTGGGAGGTTATAACCAATGGGTAGGGTGGGGGAATCAGTGGATGGACAGTTACTAAGAGGAACTTGGTTATGTGTCAAGTGTGGGGAGATTCTTGCTCAACTGGGCTCAGAAGGACAAGAGCAAGGGCTGGCCAGAGAGAGCTCAGAGCAGCCCAACTAAAGTTTGGCCAGAGAGAGGGGTCCTTGTCAGAAGTGACCCCAGGGAGCATGAGTGAGGAGAATATGACCAACGAGGGGGAAAAGCCAAGATAAGGTGTGTTATTGCGGTCACTGCTGTGGGCCACAGGGTAAAGATTCCTCCTAACAATGTCTGTTTGAAAGCTGAAGGCAGGAACACTTATCCACTGGATCAGGTTCTCCATCGGTTGAAGGTCAAAACCTGAAGCCTGTCTTTTTAAACTTTTTATTTTGAAATGATTTTATTTTGTTTAATTTTTAAAAATTTATTTATTTTTATTTTTGGCTGCGTTGGGTCTTTGTTGCTGTGTGAGGGCTTTCTCTAGTTGGGGCGGATGGGGGCTACTCTTCGTTGCGGTGCGCGGGCTTCTCATTGCAGTGGCTTGTCTTGCTGCGGAGCACGGGCTCTAGGCACGCGGTCTTCAAGTAGTTGTGGCACGTGGGCTCGGTAGTTGTGGCGCACGGGCCTAGTTGCTGCGCGGCATGTGGGATCTTCCTGGACCAGGGCTGAAACCCGTGTCCCCT
This sequence comes from Lagenorhynchus albirostris, assembly GCF_949774975.1. Lineage (NCBI taxonomy): Eukaryota > Metazoa > Chordata > Mammalia > Artiodactyla > Delphinidae > Lagenorhynchus > Lagenorhynchus albirostris. The sequence goes on along the minus strand of NC_083097.1, from coordinate 162,340,478 downwards.
GCATTGGCAGGTGGATTCTTAACCACTACGCCACCAGGGAAGCCCTGAAATGAGTTTTGATTTACAGGAAAGTTACCAGGAGAGTACAGAGAGTTCTTATATACTTAACTCTGCTTCCCTGAAGGTTAACATCTTATATAACCAGAGATTTATCAAAAGTAAGAAATCAACATTAGTAGAATACTGTTAAATCAGCTACAGCCTTTCTTAGGAATTCACCAGGTTTTCCAGTAGTGAAAGCTTTATCTGGACCAGGAACCCATCCAGGACAGCACACTTCATTTAGTGTCACATCTCCTTTGTCTCTTCCAGTCTGTGACAGTTCCTCAGTCTTTCCTTATCTTTCATGATCTTAACATTTTTGAAGCATTCTGGCCACATATTTTGTAGAATATCCCTCCTGATGTTTCCTCAGAATGAGGTTATGCATTTATTTTATTTTATTTTACAAGTGCTTGTAGAAATAGGATTATAGTTCTACACCCAGAAAATCAGTTAAAAACGTTATGGTAAAAAAAAAAAAAACGTTATGGTAGAGAATGGCCATCACCAAAAATATCTACAAATAATAAATGCTGGAGAGGATGTGGAGAAAAGGGAGCCCTCTTGCACTGCTGGTGAGGATGTAAATTGGTGCAGCCACTATGGAGAAGAGTATGGACGTTCCTTAAAAAACGAAAACTAGGGGCTTCCGTGGTGGGCCAGTGGTTAAGACTCCACACTTCCACGCAGGAGGCACGAGTGCGATCCCTGGTTGGGGAACTAAGATCCTGTGGGCAGCCAAAAACCAAAAAAACAACCCCCGCCCCTAACCCTAGAGTTACCATATGATCCAGCAATCCCGCTCTTGGGCATATACCCAGAAAAGGTGAAAACTCTAATTTGAAAAGACACATGCACCCCAATGTTCATAGTAGCATTATTTACAATAGCCAAGACATGGAAGCAACCTAAATGTCCATCAACAGAAGAATGGATAAAGAATATGTGGTATACATATACAGTGGACTATTTCTCAGTCATTTAAAAATAATGAAATAATGCCATTTGCAGCAACGTGGGTGGAACTAGAGATTATCATACTAAGTGAGGTAAGTCAGACAGAGAAAGACAAATGTCATATAACATCACTTATATATGAAATCTAAAAAAATGATACAAATGAACTTAATTATAAAACAGAAATAGACTCACAGGCAAAGAAAACAAACTTAAGTTACCAAAGGGGAAGGCTGGGGGAGGGAGGGATAAATTAAGAGTTTTGGATTAACATATACACGCTACTATATGTAAAAGAGATGAACAACAAGGACCTACTGTATAGTGCAGGGAACTATATTCAATATCTTGTAATAACCTATAATGGAAAAGAATCTGAAAAAGAATATATAAATATAAATATATATACCTATATATATTTATATCTGAATAGCTTTGCTGTACACCTGAAACTAATACAACATTGTAAATCAACTACACTTCAATTACAAAAAACACTGTGGTAAATAGGTATAGCATAAAATTTGCCATTTTAACCATTTTAAGTGCTCAGTTTAGTGGCATTAAATACACGCACATTGGGAGTTCCCTGGTCATCTAGTGGTTCGGATTTGCTGCTTTCACTGCTGTGGCCCGCGTTCAATCCCTGATCGGGGAACTGAGATCCTGCAAGACTTCAGCACGGCTGAAAAACAACAAACAAACAAACAAACAAAAACCCCTCTGAAAACAACAACAAAAAACCCCACTCACATTGTTGCGCAGGCGTCCTCACCATCCATCTCCAGAGCTCTTTTCATCAGCAAACTGAAACTCTGTCCCCGGTAAATACTAACTGCCCATTCCCCTCTTCTACAACCTCTGGCAACCATCATCTACTTTTTGTCTCTATGGATTTGACTGTTCTAGGTATGAGGTTACGCATTGCTGGCAGGAATTCATAGAAGTGATGTTGTATTGTCTTTGTTTTAAGTCTGTTTGGACTGCAGTAACAAAACACCATAGATGGGGTGGCTTAAGCAACAAACAGTTATTTCTTACAGTTCTGGAGGCTGGGAAGACCAAGAACAAGGGATGGGCAGATTTGCCATCTGGTGAGGGCTTCCTGCTTCAGAGACAGCATCTTCTTGCTATGTCTCCACATAGCACAAGGGTTGAGGGAATGATCTGGGGTCTGTTTTATAAGGGCACTAATTCCATTCATGAAGGCTCCATCCTCATGACCTAATCACCTCCCGAAGGCCCCACCTCTTTTTTTTAAAAAAAACCACATTTATTTATTTATTTATTTTTGGCTGCGTTGGGTCTTCGTTGCTGCGTGTGGGCTTTCTCTAGGTGCAGCCAGCGGGGGCTACTCTTCGTTGCGGTGCACGGGCTTCTCATTGTGGAGCACAGACTCTAGGCGCATGGGCTTCAGTAGTGTCACGCCGGCTGAGTAGTTGTGGCTCGTGGGCTCTAGAGCACAGTCTCAGTAGTTGTGGCGCATGGGCTTAGTTGCTTTGCAGCACGTGGGATCTTCCCAGACCAGGGCTCGAACCCGTGTGCCCTGAATCGGCAGGCGGATTCTTAACCACTGAGCCACCAGGGAAGCCCAAAGCTCCACCTCTTAATACCATTACATGGGCACTTAGACTCTTAACATATGAAATTTGGAAGGACACAGACTTTAAGTTTATGGCGGTCCTTTTGATTATATCCTGTTAGGGAACATGTGATGTGGTATGTTGATGTTAACCGTGACAAGCTGCACCCCAGGGGTCTTCAACCCCACACTTTCCTCCAGCCTGCAGGGTTGGAGAAGTCTGGATCAAGTGAAAAGATGTGTGGCATAGTCTTGAGATGGGACACAGTCAGCAAGAGGTCACGTGAAGCTGGCAGGAACTGTCCCTTGAGGCTGAAAGCAGAAGGGGCTGAAAGAAAGGGACATGTAGCACTAGAGGGTCTACTGCAGAAAGGATGACAAAACAGCCCATCAGCTCCCAAGAGTATGCTCAAGAGTAAATAGATTAATATGGTACTTGGTACGTAGCAAGCTCAACAAGGGTGTTAGCTGGGCTTCCCTGGTGGCGCAGTGGTTGGGAGTCCGCCTGCCGATGCCGGGGACGCGGGTTCGTGCCGCGGAGCGGCTGGGCCCGTGAGCCGTGGCCGCTGAGCCTGCGCGTCCGGAGCCTGTGCTCTGCGGCGGGAGAGGCCGCGACGGGTGAGAGGCCCGTACAGCCAAAAAAAACAAAAAACAAACAAGGGTGTTAGCTACTACTACAAGATGCCAACTCTGGGGCAGTCTCTGTCCGAGACTGTCCAACTGTGGACCCCACCAGCTTACCCGGTGGCAGCACCTTCATTTCTTGGCATTTCCTAAGACCAAGAAGCTAAGCGGTCCCAGTAGCACTGAGACCAAACATTCTGTGTCTCTCCAGAAATATTTCAGAAACCAACAAAAGTAACATGACTGAAGCTGGAGGACTTAGGTAACTTCAGCTTCTGCTCCTGCCTTGTAGTGAGTCTATTCTCTATACAGCAGCCAGAGGGAGCCTTTGTTTTTCCTTTTAGCAAAGTTTTCACATTTGTATATCACTTATTTTTTTGCTTTAAAAAATTGAAGCGAAGTTCACAAAACATAAAGTTAACCATTTCGATATGAAGAATTCAGTGGCGTTTAGTACATTCACAGGGTTGTGCAACTGTAGGCAGATAAGGTAGGGGTCCCCAGAGAAAGAGAACCACACATGGTTTTCTTTTCTTTTCTTTTCTTTCTTGGTGGCGCCTCCCGGTGTGTGGGATCTTAGTTCCCCAACCAGGGATCGAACCTGCGCCCACTGCATTGGAAATGCGGAGTCTTAACTACTGGACCTCCTGGAAAGTCCCAGGCATGGCTTTTTTTTTTTTTTAAATATTTATTTATTTGGCTGCGCCAGTTCTTAATTGCGGCTTGTGGGATCTTTAGTTGTGGCATGTGGGATCCAGTTCCTTGCCAGGGATCAAACCCGGGCCCCCTGCATTGGGAGTGCAGAGTCTTAACCACTGGACCACCAGGGAAGTGCCCAGGACTGGCTTTCTTGACATAAGTGAAGCCATTTCCGGCCTAAGCCATTTTGTGATCTAAACCTGGATGCAGTGCTTGCCCTTGAACACGTCTCAGTAATCAGTGATCTTCAGAGAAGTGAGGGAATGCAGGAACACAGGAAAAGCAGTCAAGAAACAATAGTTCGGTGATAGGACAGAGTCCTAGTTCCTCCTCGAGGGTATACATAAAAACCTGAGGGCTTCCCTGGTGGCGCAGTGGTTGAGAGTCTGTCTGCCGATGCAGGGGACACGGGTTCGTGCCCCCATCCAGGAAGATCCCACATGCAGCGGAGCGGCTGGGCCCGTGAGCCGTGGCCGCTGAGCCTGCGCGTCCGGAGCCTGTGCTCTGCAACGGGAGAGGCCACAACAGTGAGAGGCCCGCGTACCGCAAAAACCCCACAAAAACCTGATACGTGTCTTTGAGTTCTGCAGGAACTAAGGCTCCCACCCAGGTGGAGGATGGCATGATGATGTTGACCCTCGCGACTCAGGCAACTAAAGCTTGGACTCTGTCGACCTTTGCTCCAATTCTATGCTGAGCTCTCCTCTGCTCAAGCCCCTTCATGAATATACACGTACCCTTAGCTTAAAACCTCCCCAATATTGCTGTTTGGGGAGACACTGCTTTGGGAAATATCCCCAGTGTTCCCCTTACTTGCTGCAGGTAATAAATCCTTCCTTCTTCCCATCTTTGGCTTTGTTGTGCCTTTTGACTCAATATCCTACCAAGAGGCAAACTCAGTTTTTGGGTAACACAACCATCACCTCTATCGAATTCCAGAATATTTTCATCACTCTAAAGGAAATTCTGTACTCAGTAATCGTGAATTGAATGTAATAGCCAGAACCCCCATAGTATTGGGGTTACTTGGAAGGTTTTTTATGCCTTGTGTGGGGCTGCACCCTTTGTCATGCCCTTATATTACTCAACTTTGCTTTTTCCCCCACTTCTCATTTAGGTGCAAGCTGAGTAAACAATCAATTAAATCACTCACTGATTTGTTTGTGGACAATCATTTATTTTGTGTCAGGTGCTGGACCAGATGGTGAAGCTACAGGGATGGAAAAACTTGCCCTTGCCTCAAGGTAGGTACACTTGAGAGAGGAGGTGAAGCAATTCGGGCATGGTAAGTATCAGAGGCCAGCAAACTATGGCCCCAGGGCCAAATCTGGCCCTCCACCTGTGTTTGTAAGTAAAGTTTTATTGGAACACAGACATGCCCATTTGTTTACCTATTGTCTATGGTTACTTTCATGCTACAAGGGCAGAGCTGAGTCATTTCGAAAGAGACCGTTTGACCAGAAAAGCTGAAAATATTTACTTCCTGGTCCTTTAAGAAAAAAAGGCTCATCAACCCTTGGTATATATAATTATGGCAAATTTAAAGTGTGGACAGAGAGTCTTGGAAACTGAAGAAGAGCAGCTAGCTGGGGGTGGGAACAGTTGCAGTGGTAGGAAAGGCTTGCTGGTGCTAAAACTTAGATCCATAAATGGATAAATCTTAAGCATACAGCTCGATGAATTTTTACATTTGTATACACCCAAGTCACCACTACTAGCTTCCAGAGGTAGGACATTTCCAGCTTCTCGGAGGCTCTCAAAATCATTGGTGTAAAGGACACTGTGTCGTAAGTCGCTTCATCCAGCTTTTCGTTTGCACTCTCTCCTGCTATGTCCTTCCAACTTGTTCGCCTCACTGCTGCCTGGAACTCCGCTGGCGGATGCTTCGGATCGCATGTGTCTGAAAGGCTTGGAGTCCCTGTGGTTCTCACCAGTTGGTCTTCGAACTGCATTACCCATTCTGGCGCATGACACCCACAGGAGGGTACAGGAAATCTGTCGCCGTACCCAGATATTAGACGTTGTCTCCGAAAGAGTTCTTTTATTTACCCTTTCCGTCTAATTTGCTCCACGAATGTGACTTTATTCACAAATCCTACCTGGATTTTGATTATTTATTTTTTTCTAACATTTGGAAAGAATGTCAGCCTTACAAAATAAGTTGCCAAAATAGCAGAAGAAATTCATTCCTAGGTATACACCCCAAGGAACTGGAAAGAGGTACTTTGGAAGCAAAAACTTGTACACAAATGTTCATAGCAGCATTATTCATAACTGCCGAAAGGAGGGAACTACCCAAATATCTATCAATGGGTAAATAGATGAACGTTGTGTATCCACACAATAGAAAATTATTCAGCCATAAAAAGGAATGAAACACTGTCTTGTGGGGGGAATGCTTTGAGATTCTGCAAATATCCTATTCCTCAGCAAACTTTTGACCACTAATTTTAGTATCTAATGATGGTTCTTGCCTGAAACAATTATTATCGCCTCCCTGGATTAAAAAAATTGTGGCAAAATAGGCATAACACAAACTATATCATTTAAGCCGTTTTTAGTATACAGTTCAGTGACATTAAGTACACTCCATCCCCATCACCACCATCACGTGCAACTGTCACCGCTATCTATCTCCAGAACGCTTTCATCCTCCCAAACTGAAGCCCTGTACTCATGAAACAGTAACTTTCTATTTCCCCTCCCCTCAGCCCCTGGCGGCCACCACTTTATTTTCTGTCTCTATGAACTTGACTATTCTAGGGACCTCATATAAGTGGAATCAGGCAACATTTGTTCTTTTGTGTCTGTCTTATTTTGCTTAGCATAATGTACCTGGAGTTTTAAGATGAGAAATTGTATTTTTCTTCCCGCTCTTAGAATGAGCACAGGTGTTATGGGTTGGTCCCTAGGTATGAACTCACATCAGGAGGGTTTTCCAAGTTTTTTCATGTCTTCTTAGCAACTCTGCTCTTCTGAATATCTCCAATACCTTTACCCACAAGTTGGAAGAAGAGAAATAAGACAGGTAGAGATAGAGGGAAACATTTATTTACTTTCTCTATAACTTTTTTTTTTTTTTTTCGGTACGCGGGCCTCTCACTGTCGTGGTCTCTCCCGCTGCGGAGCACAGGCTCCGGACGCGCAGGCTCAGCGGCCATGGCCCACGGGCCCAGCCGCTCCGCGGCATGTGGGATCCTCCCGGACCGGGGCACAAACCCGCGTCCCCTGCATCGGCAGGCGGACTCTCAACCACTGCGCCACCAGGGAAGCCCCTTTCTCTATAACTTTTAATTAACTATTTTCGGAATAGAACCAAATACTTCTCCTTTTGCCCTGGGATGAGTTAGTGATTTGAAATGGCTTTCTTTTCCCCAAATCCCAATTCTTTTTTTCGTCTCACTGTGACTATAATTTGTGGTCTGTCTGTAGCATTTGACATCATGACCACTCTTTGTCTTTAAACGTGTTCTCTGTCATTGTGTCTTAGTTTTGTTTTTCTGATAGTTTATTTGGAAAGTGGCTTCAGGAAGTAGTAGCAGAGAAGCTGGGAGAGGGAGACAAGTAAGACGGGAACCCCAATAAAGGTTGCATTGTTGAGCTGGTTATCACTGCGGGCACATGGTGAAGAATACACCTCAATATGGGCCCTGTGTAGGAGGGAGTTTGGGACATTCACCCACCGACTCCCTTTCTCCATGGGCTCAGAGTTTTCTCCTGTGGGCTTGATCTCCCCTGTACTCCTGGGCTGCACCTGCATTCAGAGGAGCCTTCTGTAGCTTAAGAAAATCTCTGAGGCAGCAAAAGGAGTTATCATGGAGTGTACTTGAGGTGGGAGGCATTGTGGATGCACAGAACTTATGCCGCTTCTGTGTTGAAATCAGAGGTGGGCTAAGGGCATGGGACATGGGGCAAAAAAGTGTCTGCCTTGGGTTTTCAATTTACTATCTGTGCAGGGTTGAGTAGTGTCCCCTCAAAAGTCATGTCCACCTGGAACCTCAGAATGTGACTTTATTTGGAAATAAAGTCTTTGCAATGTAATTAGTTAAGTCGAGGTCATCCTGTATTAGGATAGGCTTCGTATTAGGGTTCTCCAGTGAAACAGAACCAATAGAACTTCTGTCTGTCATCTATCTATGTATCTGTGTGTCTATCCGTGTATCTGTTTCCATTTATTTCAGTCTTTATAAAATTCTCTTAATGGAAAAAATTTCAATTCCCTGGAAGACTATAAAAGGCACCTGGAACAGTTCTTTGCTCAAAAAGATAAAAAGTTTTGGGAAGATGGAATTTTGAAGTTGTCTGAAAAATGGCAGAAGGTAGTGGAACAAAATGGTGAATACATTGTTCAATAAAGTTCTTGGTGACTTATTTTTACTTAAAAACCAAAGGAAATTTTTGGCCAACCCAATTATTTATCTATGTATCTATCTGTGTATCTAGTTATCTAACTATGTAGCTATCTATATATCTATTTCTCTATCTACCTCCATCTCCATTTCTTTCTCTATATAGCTACATACATCTATATCTATATCTATTTGAAGAGCTTTCCTCCCCTCCCCCTCCCTCCCTCCCCTCCCCCCAACCCTCTCCTCCCCTCCTCTTCCCTCCTCCCCCTCCCCCCTCCCACAGGTACATCCAGAAATAAGATTAAACCTTATAAATTTTTAAAAAAAATTAAAAAATAAAATAAATTTATTTATGGCTGCGTTGGGTCTTTGTTGCTGCGCGTGGGCTTTCTCTAGTTGTGGCGAGTGGGAGTTACTCTTCGTTGTGGTCTGTGGGCTTCTCATTGTTGTGGCTTCTCTTGTTGTGGAGCACAGGCTCTAGGCACACGGGCTTCAGTAGTTGTGGCACGTGGACTCAGTAGTCGTGGCTCATGGGCTTAGTTGCTCTGTGGCTTGTGGGATCTTCCTGGACCAGGGCTCAAACCTGTGTCCCCTGGACTGGCAGATGGATTCTTAACCAATGTGCCACCACGGAAGTCCCTCTATTTTATATATAGTAGTGTGTATCTGTTAATCCCAAATTCCCAATTTATCCCCTCCCCTGACCTTTCCACTTTGGTAACCATTAGTTTGTTTTCTATGTCTGTGTTTACTTCTGTTTTTGTTTGTTTGTTTTTGTTTTTTGCTTTTTGTTTTTTTGGCTGTGTTGGGTCTTCATTGCTGGGCGCAGGCTTTCTCTCTAGTTGCAGCAATCAGGGGCTACTCTTCGTTGCCGTGCGTGGGCTTCTCATTGTGGTGGCTTCTCTTGTTGCAGAGCATGGGCTCTAAGCATGCGGGCTTCAGTCGTTGCAGCATGCGGGCTCAGTAGTTGTGGTGTGTGGGCTCTAGGGCACGTGGGCTTCAGTAGTTGTGGCACACAGGCTTAGTTGCTCTGCGGCATGTGGGATCTTCCCAGACCAGGGATCAAACACGTGTCCCCTGCATTGGCTGGCTCACGGGCCCAGCCGCTCCGCGGCATGTGGGATCTTCCCGGACCGGGGCACGAACCCGTGTCCCCTGCATCGGCAGGCGGACTCCCAACCACTGCGCCACCAGGGAAGCCTGGCAATCAGATTCTTAACCACTGTGCCACGAGGGAAGTCCCGAATACTGTCTTGTTGTTGTTGTTGTTTTCTTTTGACCATGCTGCACTTCTGTTTTGTAAATAAGTTCATTTGTATCATTTCTTTAAGATTCCATATATAAGTGATATCATATGATATTTGTCTTTCTCTTTCTGACTTATTTCACTTAGTATGATAATCTCTAGTTCCATCTACGTTGCTGCAAATGGCATTATTTCCTTCTTTTTTATGGCTGAGTAATATTCTATTGTGTGTGTATGTATATACATGTATGTGATATATATATATATCACATTTTCTGTATCCATTCATCTCTTAGCAAGGCCTTTCTTTTTCTTTTTTTTTTTTTTTTGTGGTACGCGGGCCTCTCACTGTTGTGGCCTCTCCCGCTGCGGAGCACAGGCTCCGGATGCGCAGGCTCAGCGACCATGGCTCACGGGCCCAGCCGCTCCGCGGCATGTGGGATCTTCCCGGACCGGGGCACGAACACACGTCTCCTGCATTGGCAGGTGGACCCCCAACCACTGCGCCACCAGGGAAGCCCTGCAAGCCCTTTCTTGATTGGGTCTGGATTAACTCTTCAACGTCACTTCCTGCTGCCACTCATGCCTACCCTAAGGGCAAGCCACAGCGAAATCTGTGCTGTGTTCTTCATGGCTGGGGGCCTTTACACAACTTTTTCATCAGTCTTGACTGTCTCTTAGCCATCTATATAATTCCTTTTGTACTCGATGCTCAGTTCAAGCATCACTTCTTTCCAGAAGTTTTTTTCTTATCCTTTGAGTTAGGCCCCTCCCACCTCTGTGAATTAATAGTACTTATCACAATGTGGTAATAATTAGCTTTCTCCTCTAAGGGCAGTATAACAAAGTGGCTAAGAACCTAGACTCCAGAGTCAGTCTGCCTGAATTGGAATCCTGCTTTTGTTTCTTATTAGCTATTTACATAAACTCTGTGACTCTGCTTACATACATCTAAAAAAGGAGAAAATAATAGTATCTTCCTCCTATTACACTTATAAGGTTTTAGTAAATTTATATAAATATATAAATATGTTTAGATATAATATAAATATATGAATATATTATTTATAAGGTATTTATTTAAAAATATTTATTTATTTAATTAATTTATTTGGCTGGGCTGGGTCTGGGTTGCGGCACATGGGATCTTCATTGCAGCATGTGGGATCTTTAGTTGCGGCCTGCAGGATCTTTTAGTTGTGGCATGTAGGATCTTTAGTTGTAGCATGCGGGATCTTTTAGTTGCAGCATGGGGGATCTTTTAGTTGCAACATGTGGGATCTTTAGTTGCGGCATGTGAACTCTTAGTTGCAACATGTGGGATCTATTTCTCTGACCAGGGATCAAACCCAGGCCCCCTGCATTGAGAGCAAAGAGTCTTAGCCACTGGACCGCCAGGGAAGTCCCTATAAGATATTTAGTATACACTGTGGATGCTAGTTATTGTAGTAGTCACCTATTGCTGCATAAGAAAAGAACCCCCCAATACTCAGTATCTTGAAATGACAATGTTTTAAACGTTCTTCTTTTGAAATATAGGCATTCAAAGCTAATTTCTCTCTAATCATTTCTTTAGCAGCATCCCACAACTTTTTACATGATACATTTTCATTATCATCCAGTTAAAAATATTTTCTAATTTCCACTGTGAGTTTTTCCTTTGATCTATAGGTTATTTAGAGCTATGTGGTTACATGTCCAAACACTTGGGACTTTTCTAGTTATCTTTCTGTTGTTGATTTCCAGTTTAATTCCACTGTGGTCATACTCTGTATGATTTCAGTCTTTCAAAATGTATTGAGACTTGCTTTCCAGCCTAGCATATGGGCTACTCTGGTGAATGTTCCAAAAGCAACTATCTTTTAATCTTGCCTCCACGTCTGAGGGTTGACTGGGACTTGGCTGAGACATGTGAGGATCAGCCGGCCCGCCTGGATTCATGCACGAGCTTCTCTGCAGATTGCATCCAGGTCCACTTCTACTCTGTATGTGCTTATTCTGGGGCCTCAGCCAAAGAAGTAGCTGTTCCCTGGGGGAAGCTCTCTGCCTGGTAACGACAGAGACAAGAGGGCAAGTGGAAACACATGAGGTCTTTTGAGGTCTAGGCTTGGGAAGGACATAGTGATTCTTCCACTGCATTCCATTGACCAAAGCGGGGCATATGACCCAGTATCGACGTGTATTAACTATGTCTTCTTTTTTTTTTTTTCTGTATTCTGATGCTTTGACATCTGGGGTCTTGCTGACCCTGCAGATACTGCCCCTCCTAAGGTTAGTCATTTCCTAGAGATAATAAACAACTTGCCTATGAAGGTACCTTTCATGTGCAAACCGGGCAATCCTGAGTTCACACTCCAACCACCTCTTTTATGGGGCTCTTGCACTCAGGGCCACTATCCACCTGACCTAATCAACTCAAGTCCAGGTATTGGACAACTAGGGGCAGCATCTATGCCCAGAGACTGCTGAAAGTACTCAAACTAGCCAATCCCAAGTCTGTGTACCCAGCCTTACCTGTTTCCTCCTAAGGGAAACACAATAAAGTCTCCTACCCACACTTCCCCCTTCCCTCTTCCTCTGGCTGACCCTGGTGCATCCGTGTGTGGCCTCACATGGCTTGTCATGAACCCCTCCTTATGGGAACTTGGAGTAATAAACTATCTTTTCAATGGAAATCATCTCCTGATCTATTGGTCTTACTCTAAGTCAAGCTTTCTAAAATACATTTTTATTTTATTGTTTTATTTTATTTATTTTGCCTTGCTGGGCAGCTTGCGGGATCTTAGTTCCCCGACCAGGGATCAAACCTCGGACCATGACAGTGAAAGCACGGGGTCCTAACCACTGAACGGCCAGGGAATTCCCCCTAAAATGCACTATTTTAAAACACAAGGGGCAGGGATTCTACCTCTCGTGAGAATGACAGTAAAGTCCCATGGTGCAGGGTATGGTTTGGGGAGGGGTACAGAAATGGGACCAGTAATTCAATCTACCACACTCGTTACTACTTCTCTTTGTTACTATTTACTCTTGTTACTACTTCTCTTGTACTCCTCACTGTACTACAAACTTCCAAGGGTAGGAACTGGCAGAATCCTCTGTGTTTTCCGAAGCTTAGCATAGCACCTAGAACGTAAGCACTCCATGAATGTATATCAAACAAATCAATTAATAATAGGAAGCCCAACTATTCTGGCACCCTGATAGACTTGGATAAGGTGGTGTTGCTTCCCAGACAGCAGAGAAACCGTCCTGGTTCCACAGCTGGGCACTTTGACCCAGATTTGGAAAGAGAAGAAAAGGGTATGTTTTCATGCATCGCTTCCGCACTCTCTCATTTTCTCAAAATCTCTGCTTGACATTCCATCACTGTGGGATGTCGAGGTCCCCACGCGGCATTTGTCTGACATGCTGTGAAAGGGCGTTTTGAACATCTTTATTTCGGGATTTTGACAGCATCGCCTTCACACCCATCAACTCCTTCCACTCAATCTGTTCCCACAAGGGCAGAGACGTTTCTACTTATCTTTGTGTTGACCGGGAGTTGCAGATGCCTATTTTGTCTTGCAGATATTCTGTCTTTTTTTTCTCACCAGCTTCAAAATATTCTAACAACCCACATTCCAAGATTCGCATCTATCCTAAGGTTCCCTGGCCCTGAAATGGTTTATGCAAATCTTGAAAGCATTCCTACTTTCAGAGGAGAAAAATGGCTCTTTAATCTGGACAACACAATTTGCTTGTGGGTAGAGATTGGAAAATGTAGATCATCGATGGTGAATGTGTATTGATAACCAAGTATTTTCTGAAAATCTCCAATATTCTTCCTCTATATCCTTTATTAAACTCTAACTTGGGGGGCATTTTGATACCCAGATTCCATACTTGAATTAATTAAAATTTTGGCAATAGACTAGGTAACTTGTTCTTCTAACATTTTATTTTGAAAATGTTCAAACCTATAGAAAAATGACAAGAACAGTACAATGAACATCCACAAACACTTCACCTAGACTCTCCAATTATTAACATTTTCCATGTTATTTTCATCTCCCTATGTCTCTGTCTGTCTTTATATGTATATACATTTACACATGTATTATTTTTCACAGTTTCATTGACATATAACATTGTAAGTTTCAGGTGTACAACATGATGATTTGATATATGTATATATATATATTTTTTATTCTTTTGAAGTATAGTTGATTTACAATGTTGTGTTAGTTTCAGGTATACAGCATAGTGATTCAGTTATACATATATACATATTTATGTATACACACATATATGTGTATTTTTCAGATTCTTTTCCCTTATGGGTTGTTACAAAATATTGAGTATAGTTCCCTGTGTTAGACAGTAGGTCCTTGTTTATTGACATATGTATGTATCGTGAAATGATTACCATAGTAAGTTTAGTTAACATTTATCATTGCACATAGTTCAAAAATCTTTTTATTGTGAAGACAACTTTTCAGATCTGCTCCCTAAGATTTTTTTTTTTACTTAAAATTAAAAAAAAATTAGCTTTAACTTCTTCGCATCTCATTTTCTCTATTTGTAATATGTAGTGAGGAGAGGTGGGACAGCTGCTACCTCACAAGATTATTGTAAGGATTGAACAAAATAACCCACAGAAAAGGCTTTGTCTAGTGTCTGGCATACAGTGTGTGCTCAGCAAATATTATAATCATTCCCCATACCCCATCACAGTGCCTTGCAAGTAGTAAATCCCTCAATTGTTAAATGACAAATAAAATCAAGAATTTCAATAGAATATTTTAATCTATGTTAACACTGATAGTGGTCCCAGGTTATCAGTAGGACAGACCATTACCAGGGACATAAGCTCTTTTTTTTTTTTTTGCGGTACGCGGGCCTCTCACTGTTGTGGCCTCTCCCATTGCGGAGCACAGGCTCCGGACGCGCAGGCTCAGCGGCCATGGCTCACGGGCCCAGCCGCTCCGCGGCATGTGGGATCTTCCCGGACCGGGGCACGAACCCGCGTCCCCTGCATCGGCAGGCGGACTCTCAACCACTGCACCACCAGGCAAGCCCCATAAGCTCTTTTTTTTAAAATTAATTTTTATTGGAGTATGGTTGCTTTACAATGTTGTGCCAGTTTCTTGCTGTACAGTAAAGTGATCAGTCATATGTATACATATATCCACTCTACTCCCTTAGATTTTATTTTCAAATATATAATACAGTATTGTTAACTTTTGTCACCACGCTGTACATGACCCTGATTCTTTTCAACAGCACAGGTTGAGTACTTTGTAGAATGCCCCTCAGTTTGGCTTTATCTGATGTTTCCTCCTGATTAATGCCAGTGCGAATTAATGATTAGTGCGAAAGTTGTGTAAGTGGTGGTGTGCTCACCTCTGGGTATGGCTGGGGACTTTTTGGCTCTAGTGTGCACTTGGATTTTGTCTCACATGGATAAAAAGAAAATGGTGCTAGCTTAACAATGAACCCGAAGAGCACTATCTGGGAAGTTTATTGGATTGTGGGTTTGGTAATCTGCGAGGGACATTTAACCCAGTGATTCTTGACCTGGGGTGCCTTTTCTCCTTGGAGAGTTTGATAAAGCTGGAGACATTTTTAATTGTCGTGAATGGGGTCAGAGGGGGCTACTGCCATCTAGTGGGTGGAGGCCAGGGATGCTTGTGAACTTCCTATAATGCGCAGGACGGCCCCCACTGCAAAGAAGGATCTGGACCCAACTGTGCAGAGGTTGAGAAACCCCGGTCTCTGTTTATATGAAACCTACAGAACTGTCATGCCCCCAGAAAGTCCCAGGTGTTGGTACTATTCCATGAGATTCAGGTTTAGTAAAAATACAGCCACTGGCCGATGAACTCACAAGTGTAGGTAGTGTTCTACATGAGGGGCAAGTTTTTCGCTAACACCACAAGGGTCTCTGGCCCAATGAATGGAGTTTGATAGTAATACTTGCTACAAATGTATGATTTTGATGTACGAAAGCTTTAAGGAGAGATGAAAACATTTTAAAGATGACCTGTGTTTTCTTCTGCTTTTCTCCATGATTTCTTAATCTTGGACCTCTCAGGAATTATTTGGCCTTTCTGTTTTCAGACTAACTTGGTGTATCCTGCTGTACGATCCTAAAAAGGGAGCTCACTCAGTGGGTCTGATGTGGTGGATGCTTGCCCAGGAAGTTCTGCGCATGCGTGGCACCATCTCCTGTGAACATCCATGGGAGGTCATGTGTGATCTCTACTTCTACAGAGATCCTGAAGAGACTGAAAAGGAAGAGCAGGCGGCAGCTGAGAAAGCTGTGACCAAGGAGGACTTTCAGGGTGAATGGACTGCTCCAGCTCCTGAGTTCACTGCTACTCAGCCTGAGGTGGCGGATTGGTCCGAAGGTGTGCAGGTGCCCTGTGTGCCTATTCAGCAGTTCCCCACTGAAGACTGGAGTGCTCAGCCTGCCGCCGAAGACTGGTCTGCAGCTCCCACTGCTCAGGCCACTGAATGGGTAGGAACAACCACTGAGTGGTCTTAAGCTGCTCTTCCACAAACTCTTAAAATGGAAGTAGGTTGACGGAAAATAAACAGTTTCTAAAAAAAAAAAAAAACAAAAAATACAGAAGGTTGGAGCATGGGGGCTGTATGCCTGTGGGTGGAGAGAATTCTAGAGGACCGAGGATGGGATTTGAACTCAAACAGGAAACAATAGGGAGGAAGAAGAAAATCAAAACCTATTAAAAAGTCAACACTGAGATATTCCAAAATTTCCATAAGTCAGATATTGTAAAGCAAGTCATTCATTCGTTCATTTATCCGTTCCTTCAATAATATGTACTGTGTACCTACTATGGGCCAGGTACTTTCTAGATGTCTGAGCTACAGGAGTGAATAAACAAAGCTCCCATCCTCAAGGGGTTTCAATTTGAGTGGAGGGTGGTGGATAATAAACACGAGACATAGAGACTTCCCTGGTGGTCCAGTGGTTAAGACTCCATGCCCCCAGTGCAGGGGAACTAGATTGGTCAGGGAACTAGATCCCACATGTCACAACTAAGACCTGGTACAGCCAAAGTAAATAAATAAATATTAAAACCTCCCGAGACATAAAGTATGTTAAAAGGTGGTAAAACGTGGTCCAAAAGGATACATGCACCCCAATATTCATTGCAGCACTGTTTACAATAGTCAAGACATGGAAGCAACCTAAATGTCCATCGACAGAGGAATGGATAAAGAAGATGTGGTACCTATATACAATGGAATATTACTCAGCTATTAAAAAGAATGAAATAATGCCATTTGCAGCAACATGGATGGAACTAGAGATTATCATACTAAGTGAAATTAGTCAGACAGAGAAAGTGAAATATCATATGATATTGCTTATATATGGAATCTAAAAAAAAATGAACTTATTTACAAAACAGAAACAGACTCACAGACTTAGAGAATGAACTTATGGTTATGGCGGTGGGGGAGGGGAGGGGTGGGGTGAGGGGAGGGATAGTTAGGGAGTATGGGATTGACATGTACACACTGCTATTTTTAAAATGGATAACCAGGGACTTCCCTGGTGGCTCAGTGGTTAAGAATCTGCCTGCCAATGCAGGGGACACGGGTTTGATTCCTGGTCTGGGGAGATCCCACATGCTGCGGAGTAACTAAGCCCATGCACCACAGCTACTGAGTCTGCGAGCCACAACTACTGAGCCCATGTGCCACAACTACTGAAGCCCACGCCTAGAGCCCGTGCTCTGCAACAAGAGAAGCCACCGCAGTGAGAAGACTGTGCACCACAATGACGACCCAATGTAGCCAAAAATAAAGTAAAAAAATAAAAAATAAATAAAATGGATAACCAACAAGGACCTACTGTATAGTACAGGGAACTCTGCTCAATATTATATAACAACCTAAATGGGAAAAGAATTTGAAAAAGAACAGATACATGTATATGTATGACTGAATCATTTTGCTGTACACCTGAAACACAACATTGTTAATCAACTATATTCCAATATAAAATAAAAAGTTATTTCCTAAAAGAAAAAGTTGCTAAATACTATGGAAGAAAGAATATAGAACAGGGTAAGTGGATCGGGGGGTGCTGGGGAGTGAGTTGCAGTTTCAGGGGGTTAGAAGTAGGTTAGAAATGTGAGAACTGAGTAAACTTGTTGCAGGTGAATGAGGAAGCTGGGAGGAAGGAACTTTCTAGGCAGTGGGAACAGCAAGTTCAAAGGCCCTGAGGTAGGACCATGCCTAGTATGTTTGAGCAACAGCAAAGAAGTCAGTGTGGTTGGAGGGAGTAGGTGAGGGGGAGAGTGGGAGGAGGCGAGGGCAGGGAGTTGTTGGCGGCAGACTGTGCGGGGCTTTGAGGGATGTGGGAAGGACTTTGGCTTTTATCCCAATGAAGTGGGAGCTGTGCAAAGTTCTGAGCGGGGGAGGCCAGTGACTGGACTCCGGTGCTCACTGGCGTCCTCTGGCTGCTGCAGGGGGAAGAGACCATCAGGGGTGAGGGCAGGAACCAGGAGACCTGGGCAGAAACAACAGCACTGGTCCATGTGGGAAATGATGGAGGCTTAGACCAGGGTGTTAACAATTTGTGTTATTTTAGATCATCCATTTTCACCTTTTGCATTTTTGTATGATAAATTCATTATTACGGGTTACAAATTTATTGGAATGGTCTGGGCAAAAGAAATTACATACGGCAAAGGAGCTCAGGTGGTTAAAAAAGTTGGATATTGCTAAATTTAATATATGTACAACTCTAAGACCGTGCCTGAGCTGTTATGATGTTTCTTCCGCAGAAGTTTGTTTCCTCCTTATCCTGCTTCGGGCATTCAGGCATTTACATGAAATGTCTGCATGCCAACCTCTCATATTCCAATCTGATGAACGTGACCTTTCAAACTGAGGACATGACACAACTGCAGAGAGAAGAAAACTGCAAGTAAATTTGGATATCATCAGTTATGTGCCTGGAAAACTGTTCCTGTACTGAGGACAGACCAAACATAAGCAAATAAGCCATTTGTTAATTTCAGTGAGTTTCTTGGCAGAAAGAGGCCTGAGGATGTTGCCAACATCTCTGCCAAGTTTAAATTTAGGATAGCAGGTTCCCCAGGAGTGGAGAAGCTTTAGAATTCTTGCTCCCATGCTCACTATAACCTTTTTGTGATCTTCAGGGGTTGCGACACGGAGGGTAATTATTTCCAAATTTCCTCTCTTCTCCCCTTCCCCAGATTTTTTTCAGACTGAAATTAAAATCAAGGAAAGTTTTTAAAATGAGAGAATGGATTGCAGAGACTTTCCCATACAGCCTTCCAAATGGGGAAACTGAGGCCCAGATGGGTGAACTGATTTATGTGCCTCACTCCTAGGAGAGGCTCTTGGCTATATCCCCTTTAAAGAGACCCCATGGCATCCACAATGTGATAAGTGATTTCTCCTCTCTCATGAAAAGGGGATCAGCAAACTGCTGCCTATAGGTCTTAGTTCTTCACTAAGTTCTGTGAATTCTTCTCGGAAAATGAATTATGCAAATTGTAGCTGGGGAAAATGACATGTAACGTCTGCAAAATTTCCCTGAGAGTTCTCCCTTTGTCCACAAAGTAGGCTCACTAGTCAGTGTAAGGCTGCGTTCAGCGGTGATAACAAACAAACTGGAAACTTTAGTGGCTGTGCCCAGCACAAGTCTGTTTCTCATTCCTGTGAAGCTGGTTAGCAGGGCTTGCATCCAAGCAGTGACTCAGGGATCCAACCTTCCTCCATTTTGCACCAGCACCATCTCTCACAGTCTTCCAAAGCTACCTTGGGAGGGGAAAAGAAGGATAGAGGGGGCACACCAGCTGTTAACTGCCTCCATCTGGTAGTGATAATCCGTTGGCTAGAATGAGTCACATGGGTCTGTTCTAACTGCAAGAGGGTCTGGGAAATGGAGGAGAACATATGGGTGAACACCAAACACTGTTTATTCTTTCTATTAGAGAAAAGAGAGAGACGTGACTTTCAGTACCTTAGATATGGCAAGAGAAGTGTTTGGATACTACCAGGGTAATAAAAGGGGTCAAAACCTTTTCCCCTTTTGTAGCAGACATGTAGACATGCCACTGATCTTTATTTATTTATTTAATTTATTTACTTTTGGCTGCGTTGGGTCTTCATTGCTGCATGCAGGCTTTCTTTAGCTGCGGTGAGCGGGGGTTACCCTTCGTTGCGGTGTGCAGGCTTCTCATTGTGGTGGCTTCTCTTGTTGTGGAGCACGGGCTCTAGGCACATGGGCTTCAGTAGTTGTGGCATGTGGGCTCAATAGCTGTGGCTCATGGGCTCTAGAGAGCAGGCTCAGTAGTTGTGGCACATGGGCTTAGTTGCTCCGCGGCATGTGGGATCTTCCTGGACCAGGGCTTGAACCCATGTCCCCTGCATTGGCAGGTGGATTCTTAACCACTGCACCACCAGGGAAGACCTGATCTTTTAATTTAATTTAATTTTAAAAATTGCAGTATAGTTGATGTACAATATTATATAAGGTTCAGGTGTACAACATAGTGATTCACAACTTTTAAAGGTTGTATTCCATTTATAATTATAAAATATTGGCTAGATTCTCTGTGTTGTATTTTATATCTTTGTAACTTATTTATTTTATACATAGTAGTTTGTATCTCTTAATTCCCTACCCCTGTCTTCCCTCTCTCCACTTCCCTCTCTCCACTGGTAACCATTAGTTTTTTCTCTATATCTGTGAGTGTTTCTTTTTTTGTTATAGTCACTAGCTAGTTTTATTTTTTAGATTCCACATATAAGTGATATCATATAGTATTTGTCTTTGTCTGACTTATTTCATTTAGCATGCCCTCCAAGTCCATGCACATTGTTGTGAATGGCAACATTTCATTCTTTTTTGTGGTTGAGTAGTAGTCCATTTTATATCACATCTTCTTTATCCATTTGTTTGTTGATGGACACTTAGGTTGCTTCCATATCTTGGCATTTGTAAATAATGCTACTATGAACATTGGGGTGCATGTATCTTTTCGAATCGGTTTTTTCTTTCTTTCTTTCTTTCTTGTTTGAGCTCCTCTCAAAGCAGATCCTGAGACAAGGATTTGAAGTCAAATAATTTATTTGGGAGGTGACCCCCAGAAACACTAGTGGAGGAGAGAGGAAGGGGAGGAAGACAGTAAAGGGTGTGTTTCGTGTGTTTTCCTGCTGGAGCAACTGGAGCTTAAGTCTATTTGGGGACCTATGGGAGACAGCATAAGGCATGTACACTTCAGAGCTGTCCCACTGAAGGGCGAGAGAGCTGAGGTATTTACCCACCAATTCCTGTCAGTTACTGGTTGAGGGCTGCTCCCCAGGCTATTAATTCTGTGGCTTGTGTGTGGCAAAGCATGATTCAGCAGCAACAAAAGCTTCCATTCTGGTATTTGGAAGACAGGCTGGTATGCACTGAAGGGTAAGGGCAAGGGGCCATGGGTCAGAATTCCTGTGCAAGAAATAAAAGCAAGAAGGGAAATGCAGCATGCTTATTGTGTCAGAGATTGCTTGCTTGTTGCATCCTCAGTATATATCCCCTATTCTTTGCTCTAACAGAACTCCCCATATTTACGGGGAGTGACAATGTGCTCAGCTAAAAGCACATTTCCTAACCTTTAATGCAGATAGCAGTGGCCTCATGAAATATGAATGAAAGTTATTGAGTGGAACTTCTAGTAAACTCTCAAATGTTGATGACTCAGTTGGCAGTTATGCCCTAGTCCTTTACCTCTTAAGATTGCATGGAGCATGTGTATGATGGCCGGAGGTGTAGCACCCATTCTGTGGCCATGAGGATGGAAGCCAAAAATAAGAGAGCGAAAAGTTAGAAGTCCCTTAGGTCCCTGATAACTCTGGGGATGCCCTACCAGCTGTGAATTGCCTACCACTGTACACCTACAAGGGAGAAAAAAAAATACCTCTTTCTTGTTTAAGCCACTGTTATATGAGTTTCCTGATCTGTGCAGCAGAATTGAATTCTGATTGATAGACTTATTCACCTACTGAAAGAGAAAAAGACGACTACTAAAATACTTCATCCTTCTCTTTCTCCTCCTCTTTTGCTAAATTGTGCTTTAGAGGGTCTGGATGCTCAGTTGCCTCTTCTAGGAAACACTGGTAATCAGAACCTAACTTGTTCATTTGTGGTTAGGATCAAGTGAGATAATGTACCTGAAGCACGTAGAAGAGTGACCCAGAAAGGACCCAGAAATTGGCAGCTCCTACTATTCCAGAGTAGAATAAGTCAATCAGAAATGACACATCCTGGGCTTCCCTGGTGGCGCAGTGGTTGAGAGTCCGCCTGCCGATGCAGGGGACATGGGTTCGTGCCCCGGTCCGGGAAGATCCCCCATGCCGCAGAGCGGCTGGGCCCGTGAGCCATGGCCGCTGAGCCTGCGCGTCCGGAGCCTGTGCTCCACAACGGGAGGGGCCACGACAGTGAGAGCCCCGTGTATCGAAAAAAAAAAAAGAAATGACACATCCTGATAGCAGAATACTTTCTAGGGTGCCAGCTCCATGTTTGGTTAATCCATGGTTCAGTATGACTATCCCAGAGGAAATAATGCATCATATTGCTTTTCAAAAATCCTTGGCATTTGGCTATTTATTCGTGTTGTGTGAAACTTCCGGACAGTTTGTTTATTTACTTATTTATTTATTTGTTTATTTATTTGCTGTACGCGGGCCTCTCACTGCTGTGGCCTCTCCCGTTGCGGAGCACAGGCTCCGGACGCGCAGGCTCACCGGCCATGGCTCACGGGCCCAGCCGCTCCGCGGCATGTGGGATCTTCCCGGACCGGGGCACGAACCCGCGTGCCCTGTATCGGCAGGCGGACTCTCAACCACTGCGCCACCTGGGAAGCCCCCAGTCTGTTTATTTAATTGCTCTGATTGGAGCTGTAAGAAATTGAATTTAACATCTGTAAGCAAGGTTTTTATGACATGGGATTTTGGCTAACAGGGTAGGATCTTATCCCAATTTTGACCAGGGGGAGCCCCTTCAGGCTAGTTTGTGTGTTCTTTTGACAGAACCCTTAGTCTTTAAAAGCCCTTTCCTTGCTTTCAGACACAAGTAGATATTCTAAGCTCATGCCGTTTATTTCCAGGGCACAGATTTTTGTCTGCTTTTTCCTTACTGTATTCCCAGTACCCAGAAAAAGGCCTGGCACTGAATGAATGAATAAATTCTTTCATTTCACTCTTTCTTCTGCTGCTTCCCCAATAACTCTCAATTCACACCATCTACTAAATCAGATATTGTAACTTGCACATTATAAGGATGCTCAAAATCCTCTCTGAGGTGAGCCTTCTCCACTGACATGTTTTTGCTGCAGCTAAGTCCAGCCTGGTCACAGCCTAGATCCTAAGGTTAAAAATAGCTCAATGCAGCCTCAACAGCTTCCAGCATCCTGGTTATTTTTAGGACAGAGGAGGGGGTGAAGGAAAAATGTGACCGAGAGTCACCTCCAGGGAGGAGCATCCCCTTCCTCTGGCTCAGAACTAGGGGCATCACCCAGCTAGAGATGCCCACTCATGTGAACGGATCAAGTTTGAGAAGTGGATGTTCACAGGATACAGTTTCCCCCATTACTGGATTGTGAATACTAGGCAGATTTCCTGCTCTGCTGGGGATGCAAAGAGACACAGCGTTTGAGGGTCAAATCAGGGAAACCACTAAGATTCTATACAGGCTCTGGACTTTCACTACCAACTGCTGAAGAGTAATCATTCCATAACTCCTAGAGTATATTGATCAGTTCATTCATACAATTCACTGTGACAGGTGCTGTCCTAGGTGCTGGCGTTAGAACAGGGACTACTAAAACAGACAAACGTTTGTGCTTCCTGGGGCTGACACCCAGTCTGGGAGTCAGTCAACAAAGTAAAGAAGTAAACCGCACAGTATGTCACGGATTGTTCATTGTTGTGGAGAAAAACCATGCAGTAAAAGGGAATGGAGTGTTGGCGTGGGGTTCTGCGTTAACCATGTTTCTGATGCTTTGACATCTGGGGCCTGGTTGAGTCTCAAAAGACTGTGCCTCCCAGGGTTAGCCAATGCTTAGAGCTAGTAAAGGACTTCAATCCAGATTCCACACCCCAATCACCTCTTTTGATCAGTTCCAACACTCTGGGCCACTATCTACCTATCCTAATCATTCCAGAGCCAGATACCAGACAACTAAGGACAGTTCCTATGCCCAGAACCCACTGAAATTATCCAGACTCGTCACGCCTAAGCCTGGTCACTGTGCCTCACCCATTCCTTTCTGCAGAAACCACAATGAAACCACCGTGTTTCCCCTTGCTCCCCCTGCCTCCTGACCAATCCTGGTGCTCCTCTGTGTGGCTCTTCAAGGCACGGTGTGCCTCCCCTCCTGCTGGGAACTGTGTCTTTTCCATGGCAGTCCTCTCTTGATCTGTTGGCCTGATACCTGAATGATATAAAATCATACCTGAATGATAATAAAATCTACATTTTAAAACAGCGTTGTTTGCAATTTTAGATCAGATGGTGTGGGATGGTCTCAATGACTTTGAAGGAATTAAAGGAAGTGAAGAAGCAATCCCCACGGTTACCTGGGAAAGCGCATTCCAGGAAGAAGGAACAGAAAGTGCAAAGGCCCTGAGGCTGCACCAGGCATGGCACGTTTGGGAATAGCGAGGAACCTGGATCAGAGTGAACGAGGGGAGCAGTGGAGGAGGTGAAGGCAGGGAGATGATGAGGCAGGGCCTTGGGGGCTACAAGACGGACTTTGGCTTTTGCTCTGAGGGAGCCATGAAGGGTTCTGAGCAGAGGAGGGACATGATCTAACTTAAGTTCTTACAAGCGCCCTCTGGCTGCTTGTGGGGAGGAGACAGGGATGGGAGGAGTGAGGGTGGAAACCCAGAGACCAGAGAGGAGGCAACTGTACTAGACCGGGTAGGAGATGGTGGAGGCTGGACCAGGGTGATAGCAGTTCAACAGAGACTATTAACCTGAGTATGTGGGGTGCCCCTGAAATCTGGACAAATATTTTTTCTTTAATTTCCTTAGTGTTACTTTGAAAATTATCTTTGGGAAAAAAGTTTTTACATGCCCAGTTATGTTATTTACAGATTATTTCACTCCAAATGTAGGAGGGCAGGGAACAGCAGTCAGAGTTTTTGTCTGCATGCAACAGAAATGGATCCTGTGCATACTAGCTTTAAAGGATGAGTTTTATGGAAATAATATCAGAACCTCACAAAATTGACTAACAGCTGTAGAAATAGACTTGGAGAAAGGGGTGAAACTGAGGGCTCTCTGGAGGTCTAGTGGACACTGTGAGGGTTGTGAATTGCTGATGCTAAAGATGAATGGCCGTAACCTTTGGTCGATACTCCCAGCCGCTAGTGTCTGCATCTTTTGCCCAACAGGCTTCTCTAAAGTTGCCAAAGCCTGCCCAGCAGGTTAGAAGTGCCTGGGAATGAACAGCTAACAGCTACATCTCCACCCCTGTCACCATCAGCAGCCATCAACTAACAACTGATGGGAACTGGTGGATCAATACCCCAGTTCCCTCTGCCCTCAGGTGGGATGACTCTGAGGGGCATGTCCAATGCAGTCCCCCAGAGTTTCCTAGCAGGGCTGGGCCAGAGTTGCCTACAGGGGAAACCTGCTCATCTGTGCACCAGTATCGGGTGCCCTCCCCTTTCTTTCGCATATCCCTGAACACCTACTGGTGTCTCCTGGGTTCGCCTCCAGAATAAATGATTTGCCCACGAGTCCTTGGGTCAGTATCTACTTCTGGGGGAACCCAAGCAAAGACAATTGCATTCCATGGCAGAAGCCCCCACATTACTGGATTAGAACCCACATTGAGAGTGAAGGGCTGAGAAATGGTGTCAATATTGGCATATAGAATTTTCTTTAACATCTCCCAGTCATCTAGAGACAGTGGCCCCGGAGACAGGAGTTGGGCACAGCAAGTTTGCCCAGGTCTGGGAACACAGTTCTGTTCAGATTTCCTCTTCTTTCTACCCAGCTAATACTTCATGTTGTGGGGAGGGAGGAAGTTCCCAGCAGGGCTCAGTGCATCCCTTCTCCTGGTCACTTGTGTATTATCACAGGACGTCGGTGAACTTTCTTGATGGACAGAAAGTTCATAGGAATTACATCCTCAGCTCATCTGTGTTAGATGAGCCTTCCTCCTTGGGGGCCAGCAAGAGGATTTAGAGCCAAGGTCATAGAGCTGGCAGACAGCTCTGGCCACATGCTACCCTGCCACTGTCCTTCAAACACTTTCAAATGACCCTGGGCCACTCATCCAAGAGTCAAAACAATGAGCCTTACGTTGGCTGAGCATGGGTCCCATTCCTGTCCCAGGAGGGGAGGCTGGTGTTGGAACAACCATTATGCTAAGACTATTCTCCGTGGGGAATTTTCCCCATAAAAGGGAGATCAGGGCTTCCCTGGTGGTGCAGTGGTTAAGAATCCGCCTGCCAATGCAGGGGACATGGGTTCGAGCCCTGGTCCGGGAAGATCCCACATGCCGTGGAGCAATGAAGCCCGTGCGCCACAACTACTGAGTCTGTGCTCTAGAGCCCGCGAGCCACAGCTACTGAAGCCCACGAGCCACAACTCTGAAGCCCGTGAGCCTAGAGCCCATGCTCTGCAACAAGAGAAGCCACCACAATGAGAAGCCCACACACCGCAAGGAAGAGTAGGCCCCGCTCACCGCAACTAAAAAGCCCGTGTGCAGAAATGAAGACCCAATGCAGACAAAAATAATAAATAAAATAAATAAATTAAAAAAAAAGGGAGATCAAGGTGATCATAGGAAGATGGAAGGTTAAATGACAGGTAGCCAGAAATATAGCCAATGTCAGCTTCCCAAGGGAAAGGGGTGCTGTCACCTTCATAATTTCTTGGTTGCATTTGCAACAATTTTCCAGAAACAAAAAAATAAAAATAAAAATATTCTATTATAGCAGATACTATCGGTGCCGCTACTGTCTTGGACCGCCTTGGAGGTCACTTGCAAACAGTTCCCTTTTATACCACAAGTGCCTTCAGCTCTCTAACTGCATTAGTTTCCTAGGGTTGCCATAACAAATGACCACAGTGGTTTTAAAAACAGAAATCTGTAAGTTCTGGGAGCCAGGTGTCCAAAATCAAGGTATCAGTGGTGTTGGTTTCTTCTGGAGGCTCTGAGGGACAAGCCATGCTCTCGTAGCTTCTGGTGTTTTCCAGCAGTCCTTGGCATTTCTTGGCCTATAGCTAGCTACATCATTCCAATCTCTATTTCCATTGTCATGTGGGCTTCTTCTCTATGTGTGTCTCTATGTGTTACCTCCTCTTCTTAGGAGGACTCCAATCATTGGATGTAGGGCCCACCCTAAATCCAGGATGATCTCATCTCAAGATCCTTAATCATCTGAAAAGACCCTTTTTCCAAATAAAGTCACATTCACGGGTTCTAGGGGTTAGGGCATATCTTTTGGGAGACCATCATTCAATTCACTACACTAAGGCCATTCTCCTCAGCCTGTGTGGATGTTGTGGACTGAATGTATGTCCTCCCTAATTCCAAATTCATATGTTGAAATCCTAATTCCCAATGTGATGATATTAGGAGGTGGAGACTTGGGACATAGTTATGTATGAGGGTGGAGTCCTTGTCTATAAGATTAGTCCCCTTGTAAGAAGGGGTCAGAGAGCTCTCTTGCTGTCTTTCTGCCCAGTGATCATACAATGAGAAGTCAGTATCTACAACCCAGAAAAGGGGTCTCACCAGAGCCTGACCATACTGACACCCTGACCTTGGACTTCCAAGCCTTTAGAAATGTGAGAAATAAATTTCTATATACGTCACCCAGTCTATGGTAATTTGTTGTAATGCCCCAAAGGACTAATACATACTATAAAATTATTGCCTTTGGAGTGGTCCTCAAACAATGTGGGACGGCATTGGTGGATAGATATTCCACTTCCTTACTCCTCAGGGGGTCAGTTCTGAGGGCTCTGCTATATGGTCTCTCAGAGTGCCCTGGAAGGATTGAGCTCTCATTGCTAAGGGTAGGGATGTGCTTGTGGAAGACAGACTCGAAGATTATCCCCAACGATCCCTGCCTCCTAACCCAGATTTGGGACGCTTAGAAACTCTTAGGTTAAAAAGTGTGTTAAGTTGCTAAGTTTTGGGACTTAGCAATAACTAATTAATACAGTGTTTGGTATCACACATTTTATTGACTTCCCTTCTACGTCTTGATTCCACATTTCTTCACTCTGCTTCCTGGGATCACCTCCCCAGTAATTGCTCACATTGAAATAATTGTCTTCAAGTGTGCTCTTGGGGGAACTCAGACTAATACACCTGTTGTTAGGATTATGGGCCATCTGCTTTTGTTTATATGAGAATCAGTGCAAGTTGGAAAATGTCAAAAACAGAAAGCGTCTTAAAGTTTCTGCCTGGAGGTCGATATGGGTGGACTTACACTAAGTCTCCATCCCAACACCCTTCTAATATCTAATGCAGAGACTGGCCAGCAAAACATGACCTTTCAAAGAATCCCTTGCAGCTAGAATGTTGGAGATGAACTGGGTCCAGCCAACTGGAAGCACTCTAGGTTTGGAAGGGGGGTGTGGGTTGGAGGCCAACTCTTTGCTGTTTCAACTGTTAGTACTGATGACTAATTGTAACTGAGAAGGACCCTATAAGGCCTTCCCAGAATAGACCCCCACCCATGTCCTCTGCCTGCCTTTTCTTTTTTTTTTTTAACATCTTTATTGGAGTATAATTGCTTTACCGTGTTGTGTTGGTTTCTTCTGTATAACAAAGTGAATCAGCTGTATGCATACTTATTCTCCCATATCCCTTCCCTCTTGAGTCTCCCTCCAACCCTCCTTATTACACCCCTCTAGGTGGTCGCAAAGCACCGAGCTGATCTCCCTGTGCTACGTGGCTGCTTCCCACTAGCTATCTATTTTACATTTGGTAGTGTATATATGTCAATGCTATTCTCTTACTTCGTCCCAGCTTACCCTTCCCCTCCCTGTGTCCTCAAGTCCATTCTCTACGTCTGGGTCTTTATTCCCATCGTGCCCCTAGGTTCTTCATGACCTTTTTTTTCTTAGATTCCATATATATGTGTTAGCATATGGTATTTGTTTTTCTCTTTCTGACTTACTTAACTCTATATAACAGACTCTAGGTCCATCCACCTCACTACAAATAACTCAATTTCGTTTCTTTTTATGGCTGAATAATATTCCATTGTGTATATGTGCCACATCTTCTTTATCCATTCATCTGTTGATGGACACTTCGGTTGCGTCCATGTCCTGGCTATTGTAAATAGAGCTGCAATGAACATTGTGGTACATGACTTTTTTTTTTTTTTACATGACTCTTTTTGAATCATGGTTTTCTCAGGGTATATGCCCAGTAGTGGGATTTCTGGGTCGTATGGTAGTTCTATTTTTAGTTTTTTAAGGAACCTCCATACTGTTCTCCATAATGGCTGTATCAATTTACATTCCCACCAACAGTGCAAGAGGGTTCCTTTTACTCCACACCCACTCCAGCATTTATTGTTTGTAGATTTTTTGATGATGGCCATTCTGACCGGTGTGAAGTGATACCTCATTGTAGTTTTGATTTGCATGTCTCTAATGATTAGTGATGTTGAGCATCTTTTCATGTGTTTGTTGGCAATCTGTATAACTTCTTTGGAGAAATGTCTATTTAGGTCTTCTGCCCATTTTTGGATTGGGTTGTTTGTGTTTTTGATATTGAGCTGCATGAGCTGTTTGTAAATTTTGGAGATTAATCCTTTGTCTGTTGCTTCATTTGCAAATATTTTCTTCCATTCTGAGGGTTGTATTTTTGTCTTGTTTATGGTTTCCTTTGTTGTGCAGAAGCTTTTAAGTTTCATTAGGTCCCATTTGTTTATTTTTGTTTTTATTTCCATTTCTCTAGGAGGTGGGTCAAAAAGGATCTTACTGTGATTTATGTTAAAGAGTGCTCTTCCTGTGTTTTTCTCTAAGAGTTTTATAGTGTCCTGTCTTATGTTTAGGTCTCTGATCGATTTTGAGTTTATTTTTGTGTATGGTGTCAGGAAGTGCTCTAATCATTCTTTTACATGTAGCTGTTCAATTTTCCCAGCACTACTTATTGAACAGGTTGTCTTTTCTCCATTGTGTGTTCTTATCTCCTTTATCAAAGATAAGGTGACCATATGTGCGTGGGTTTATCTCTGGGCTTTCTATCCTGTTCCATTGATCTATATTTCTCTTTTTGTGCCAGTGCCATACAGTCTTGATTACTGTAGCTTTGTAGTATAGTCTGAAGGCCAGGAGCCTGATTCCTCCAGCTCCATTTTTCTTTCTCAACATTGTTTTTGCTATTCAGGGTCGTTTGTGTTTCCTTACAAATAGTGAAATTTTTTTTTTGTAGTTCTGTGAAAAATGCCATTGGTAGTTTGATAGGGATTGCACTGAACCTGTAGATTGCTTTGGGTAGTATAGTCATTTTCACAATTTTGATTCTTCCAATCCAAGAACATAGTATACCTCTCCATCTGTTTTCCTCATCTTTAATTTCTTTTACCAGTGTCTTATAGTTTTCTGCATACAGGTTTTTTTTCTCCTTAGGTAGGTTTATTCCTAGGTATTTTATTCTTTTTGTTGCAGTTGTAAATGGGAGTATTTCCTTAATTTCTTTTTCAAATTTTTCATCATTAGTGTATAGGAATGCAAGAGATTTCTGTGCAGTAATTTGTATCCAGCTACTCTACCAAATTCATTGATTAGCTCTAGTAGTTTTCTGGTAGCATCTTTAGGATTCTCTATGTATAGTACCATGTTATCTGCAAACAGTGACAGTTTTACTTCTCTTCCAACTTGGATTCCTTTTTTTTTCTTTTTTCTACCCTGATTGCTGTGGCTAAAACTTCCAAAACTATGTTGAATAATGGTGGTGAGAGTGGGCAACCTTGTCTTGTTCCTGATCTTAGAGGAAATGGTTTCTGTTTTTCACCATTGAGAATGATGCTGGCTGTGGGTTTGTCATATATGGCCTTTATTATGTTGAGGTAGGTTCCCTGTATGCCTACCTTCTGGAGAGTTTTTATCATAAATGGGTGTTGAATTTTGTTCAAAGTTTTTTCTGCATCTATTGATATTATCATATGGTTTTACCCTTCAATTTGTTAATATGGTGTATCACATTGATTGATTTGTGTATATTGACGAATCCTTAATCATGGTGTATGATACTTTTAATGTGCTGTTGGTTTCTGTGTGCTAGTATTTTGTTGAGGATTTTTGCATCTATGTTCATCAGTGATATTGGCCTGTAGTTTTCTTTCTTTGTAACATCTTTGTCTGGTTTTGGTATCAGGGTGATGGTGGTCTTGTAGAATGATTTTGAGAGTGTTCCTCCCTCCACTATATTTTGGAAGAGTTTGAGAAGGATAGGTGTTAGCTCTTCTCTAAATGTTTAATCGAATTTGCCTGGGAAGCCATCTGGTCCTGGGCTTTTGTTTGTTGGAAGATTTTAAATCACATTCTCAATTTCAGTGCTTGTGCTTGGTCTATTTATATTTTCTATTTCTTCCTGGTTCAGTCTCAGAATGTTGTGCTTTTCTAAGAATTTGTCCATTTCTTCCAGGTTGTCCATTTTTTTGGCATATGGTTGCTTGTAGTAATCTCTCATGATCCTTTGTATTTCTGCAGTGTCAGTTGTTACTTCTCCTTTTTCATTTCTAATTCTATTGATTTGAATCTTCTCCCTTTTTTTCTTGATGAGTCTGGCTAATGGTTTATCAATTTGTTTATCTTCTCAAAGAACCAGCTTTTAGTTTTATTGATCTTTGCTATTGTTTATTTCATTTCTTTTTCATTTATTTCTGATCTGATCATTATGATTTCTTTCCTTCTGCTAACTTTGGGGTTTTTTTTTGTTCTTCTTTCTCTAATTGCTTTAGGTGTCAAGTTAGGTTGTTTATTTGTGATGTTTCTTGAGGTAGGATTGTATTGCTATAAACTTCCCTCTTAGAACTGCTTTTGCTGCATCCCATAGGTTTTGGGTCATCATGTTTTCATTGTCATTTGTTTCTAAGTATTTTTTTATTTCCTCTTTGATTTCTTCAGTGATCTCTCGGTTATTTAGTAGTGATTTGTTTGGCCTCCATGTGTGTGTATTTTTTACAGTTTTTTCCCGTAATTGATATCTAGTTTCATAGCATTGTGGTTGGAAAAGATACTTGATACAATTTTAATTTTCTTAAATTTACCAAGGCTTGATTTGTGACCCAGGATATGGTGTATCCTGGAGAATGTTCCATGAGTACTTGAGAAGAAAGTGTATTCTGTTGTTTTTGGATGGAGTGTCCTATAAGTATCAATTAAGTCCATCTTGTTTAATGTATCATTTAAAGCTTGTGTTTCCTTATTTATTTTCATTTTGGATGATCTGTCGTTGGTGAAAATGGGATGTTAAAGTCCCCTACTATGAATGTGTTACTGTTGATTTCCCCTTTTATGGCTGTTAGCTTTTGCCTTATGTATTGAGGTGCTCCATGTTGGGTGCATAAGTATTTACAACTGTTATATCTTCTTCTTGGATTGATCCCTTGATCATTATGTAGTGTCCTTCTTTGTCTCTTGTAATAGTCTTTATTTTAAAGTCTATTTTGTCTGATATGAGAATTGCTACTCCAGCTTTCTTTTGATTTCCATTTGCATGGAATATCTTTTTCCATCCCCTCACTTTCAGTCTGTATGTGTCCCTAGGTGTGAAGTGGGTCTCTTGTAGACAGCATATGTACAGGTCTTGTTTTAATATCCATTCAGCCAGTCTATGTCTTTTGGTTGGAGCATTTAATCCATTTATATTTAAGGTAGTTATCAATATGTATATTCCTATTACCATTTTCTTAATTGTTTTGGGTTTGTTATTGTAGGTCTTTTCCTTCCCTTGTGTTTCCTGCCTAGAGAAGTTCTTTCAGCATTTGTTGTAAAGCTGGTTTGGTGGTGCTGAATTCTCTTAAGTTTTGCTTATCTGTAAAGGTTTTAATTTCTCTCTGGAATCTAAATGAGATCCTTCCTGGGTAGAGTAATCTTGGTTGTAGGTTTTTCCCTTTCATCACTTTAAATATGTCCTGCCACTCCCTTCTGGCTTGCAGAATTTCTGCTGAAAAATCAGCTGCTAACCTTATGGGGATTCCCTTGTGTGTTATTTGTTGCTCTTCCCTTGCTGCTTTCCATATTTTTTCTTTGTATTTAGTTTTTGATAGTTTGGTTAATATGTGTCTCAGCGTGTTTCTCTTTGGGTTTATCCTGTATGGGACTCTCTGTGCTTCCTGGACTTGATTGACTATTTCCTTTTTCATGTTAGGGAAGTTTTCGACTATAATCAGTTTAAATATTTTCTCAGACCCTTTCTTTTTCTCTTCTTCCTCTGGGACCCCTATAATGCGAATGTTGGTGCGTTTAGTGTTGTCCCAGAGGTCCCTGAGACTGTCCTCAATTCTTTTCTTTCTGTTTTCCTTATTCTGCTCCCTGGCAGTTATTTCCACCATTTTACCTTCCAGCTCACTTATCCGTTCTCCTGCCTCAGTTATTCTGTTATTGATTCCTTCTAGAGTATTTTAATTTCAGTAACTGTGTTGTCCATCACTGTTTGTTGGCTCTTTAGTTCTTCTAGATCCTTGTTAAATGTTTCTTGTGTTTTCTCCATTCTGTTTCCGAGATTTTGGATCATCTTTACTATCATTACTCTGAATTCTTTTTCAGGTAGGTTGCCTATTTCATCTTCATTTATTTGGTCTTGTAGGTTTTTACCTTGCTCCTTTTTCTGTAACAATTTTTTTTTTTTTTTGCAGTATGCGGGCCTCTCACTTTTGTGGCCTCTCCCGTTGCAGAGCACAGGCTCCGGACGCGCAGGCTTAGCGGCCATGGCTCATGGGCCCAGCCGCTCCGCGGCATGTGGGATCTTCCCGGACCGGGGCACGAACCCATGCCCCCTGCATCGGCAAGCGGACTCTCAACCACTGCACCACCAGGGAAGCCCTGTAACAATTATTTTTGTTGTTTCTTTTTTTTTTTTTTTGGACGGGTGGTGCTGTATTCCTGTCTTACTGGTTGTTTGGCCTGAGACATCCAGCACTGGAGTTTGCAGGCCGTTGGATAGAGCTGGATCTTGGTGCTGAGGTGAGGACCTCCGGGAGGCACAAAATAAAACTAGAAAGATAAAAAATATATTAGAAAAAAATATATATATATTAGGAAAAATAAAACTATAATTGAAACAACTGCATCAAGGTAAAATAAG
This sequence comes from Lagenorhynchus albirostris, assembly GCF_949774975.1. Lineage (NCBI taxonomy): Eukaryota > Metazoa > Chordata > Mammalia > Artiodactyla > Delphinidae > Lagenorhynchus > Lagenorhynchus albirostris. The sequence continues at coordinate 162,306,644 of NC_083097.1, read as the reverse complement.
GTCACAACAGAAGAAAGAGAAAAGGTGGTGGGGGGAGGAAAGAAGCCAAAAGGAGAGCTCACCAGTCACTGGGGGTTCCTCCCATCCCCTTGGGTGTCCATGGTCCCCCACCAGTCCCTGGTAGGTGTCCTAGCTGTGAGGAGATGCGAATTCCCTGTCCTCCTAGTACACCGTATTGACTCCGCCTCTCTGACTGCCTTTTGTCTGTAGAAAAACTTTACTCAAAGAATAAATTTAGGGCTTCCCTGGTGGTGCAGTGGTTGAGAGTCCGCTTGCCGATGCAGGGGACACGGGTTCATGCCCCGGTCCGGGAAGATCCCACATGCTGCGGAGCGACTGGGCCCGTGAGCCATGGCTGCTGAGTCTGCACTTCCGGAGCCTGTGCTCCTCGACGGGAGAGGCCACAAGAGTGAGAGGCCCGCGTATCACACACACACACACAAAAGAATAAATTTAATCAGAGAATTGAGAAAATGCAGAAAGAAAGAAAAACAGTCAAGCAAAACAAAACAATAATACTTTAGCCATTAAACAAAGTCAAGGACATTTAGTTCTTCCTCAAGGACTATAGATAATCTTCTGAGCCATGTCCTTTGAGGTGTTTTGCAGATACTGAAACCCCCACCAGGTGGAAGATGTTAACTGTATGCTGCCCACAAGCACATAGACCCCAAATCATTTGGAACCAGAAGGTTGATGATGCTGACTCCCCATTACCTCACCACCAACCAATCAGAAGAATGTCCACGAGCTGACCACACCCTGCTCCCTGAACACAATAAGACTCCTCAGTACCCACTCCAGGGTGGGACACACAGTCTTGAGGGCATTAGCCTGCTGTGGGCCCTTTGCCTGGCAAAGTTATAAAAACCACTCTCTTCTACTTCACCCAAAACTCTGTTTCCGTGTTTCTATTTGGCACCGGTGAACAGAGGCTGAGTTTCGGCAACATAATTGGTGACTGGCTGGTG